>NC_056433.1:8564539-8705381 GCF_018296145.1 Oncorhynchus tshawytscha | reverse complement strand
CTACTATAGACCAGATCCCTATTCCCTATATAGTGGTACTACTATAGACCAGATCCCTATTCCCTATATAGTGGTACTACTATAGACCAGAGCCCTATTCCCTATATAGTACACTACTGTAGACCAGGGACCTATTCCCTATATAGTACACTACTTTAGACCAGGGACCTATTCCCTATATAGTACACTACATTAGACCAGAGCCCTATTCCCTATATAGTACACTACTATAGACCAGAGCCCTATTCCCTATATAGTGGTACTACTATAGACCAGAGCCCTATTCCCTATATAGTACACTACTTTAGACCAGAGCCCTATTCCCTATATAGTACACTACTATAGACCAGAGCCCTATTCCCTATATAGTACACTACTATAGACCAGAGCCCTATTCCCTATATAGTACACTACTATAGACCAGAGCCCTATTCCCTATATAGTACACTACTATAGACCAGAGCCCTATTCCCTATATAGTACACTACTATAGACCAGAGCCCTATTCCCTATATAGTGCACTACTATAGACCAGAGCCCTATTTCCTATATAGTACACTACTATAGACCAGAGCCCTATTTCCTATATAGTACACTACTATAGACCAGAGCCCTATTCCCTATATAGTACACTACTATAGACCAGAGCCCTATTTCCTATATAGTACACTACTATAGACCAGAGCCCTATTCCCTATATAGTGCACTACTATAGACCAGAGCCCTATTCCCTATATAGTACACTACTATAGACCAGAGCCCTATTCCCTATATAGTACACTACTGTAGACCAGAGCCCTATTCCCTATATAGTACACTACTATAGACCAGAGCCCTATTCCCTATATAGTACACTACTATAGACCAGAGCCCTATTCCCTATATAGTACACTACTATAGACCAGAGCCCTATTCCCTATATAGTACACTACTATAGACCAGAGCCCTATTCCCTATATAGTACACTACTATAGACCAGAGCCCTATTCCCTATATAGTGCACTACTATAGACCAGAGCCCTATTTCCTATATAGTACACTACTATAGACCAGAGCCCTATTTCCTATATAGTACACTACTATAGACCAGAGCCCTATTCCCTATATAGTACACTACTATAGACCAGAGCCCTATTTCCTATATAGTACACTACTATAGACCAGAGCCCTATTCCCATATAGTGCACTACTATAGACCAGAGCCCTATTCCCTATATAGTACACTACTATAGACCAGAGCCCTATTCCCTATATAGTGGCACTACTATAGACCAGAGCCCTATTCCCTATATAGTACACTACTATAGACCAGAGCCCTATTCCCTATATAGTACACTACTATAGACCAGAGCCCTATTCCCTATATAGTGGCACTACTATAGACCAGAGCCCTATTCCCTATATAGTACACTACTATAGACCAGAGCCCTATTCCCTATATAGTACACTACTATAGACCAGAGCCCTATTTCCTATATAGTACACTACTATAGACCAGAGCCCTATTCCCTATATAGTGCACTACTATAGACCAGAGCCCTATTCCCTATATAGTACACTACTATAGACCAGAGCCCTATTCCTATATAGTGGCACTACTATAGACCAGAGCCCTATTCCCTATATAGTACACTACTATAGACCAGAGCCCTATTCTCTATATAGTACACTACTATAGACCAGAGCCCTATTCCCTATATAGTGGCACTACTATAGACCAGAGCCCTATTCCCTATATAGTACACTACTATAGACCAGAGCCCTATTCCCTATATAGTGGTACTACTATAGACCAGAGCCCTATTCCCTATATAGTACACTACTATAGACCAGAGCCCTATTCCCTATATAGTGGTACTACTATAGACCAGAGCCCTATTCCCTATATAGTACACTACTATAGACCAGAGCCCTATTCCCTATATAGTACACTACTATAGACCAGAGCCCTATTCCCTATATAGTACTACTATAGACCAGAGCCCTATTCCCTATATAGTGGCACTACTATAGACCAGAGCCCTATTCCCTATATAGTACACTACTATAGACCAGAGCCCTATTCCCTATATAGTACACTACTATAGACCAGAGCCCTATTCCCTATATAGTGGTACTACTATAGACCAGAGCCCTATTCCCTATATAGTACACTACTATAGACCAGAGCCCTATTCCCTATATAGTACACTACTATAGACCAGAGCCCTATTCCCTATATAGTGGCACTACTATAGACCAGAGCCCTATTCCCTATATAGTGGTACTACTATAGACCAGGGCCCTATTCCCTATATAGTACACTACTATAGACCAGAGCCCTATTCCCTATATAGTGGCACTACTATAGACCAGAGCCCTATTCCCTATATAGTGGTACTACTATAGACCAGAGCCCTATTCCCTATATAGTGGCACTACTATAGACCAGAGCCCTATTCCCTATATAGTACACTACTATAGACCAGAGCCCTATTCCCTATATAGTGGCACTACTATAGACCAGAGCCCTATTCCCTATATAGTGGTACTACTATAGACCAGAGCCCTATTCCCTATATAGTACACTACTATAGACCAGAGCCCTATTCCCTATATAGTACACTACTATAGACCAGAGCCCTATTCCCTATATAGTGGTACTACTATAGACCAGAGCCCTATTCCCTATATAGTGGTACTACTATAGACCAGAGCCCTATTCCCTATATAGTACACTACTATAGACCAGAGCCCTATTCCCTATATAGTACACTACTATAGACCAGAGCCCTATTCCCTATATAGTGCACTACTATAGACCAGAGCCCTATTCCCTATATAGTACACTACTATAGACCAGAGCCCTATTCCCTATATAGTACACTACTATAGACCAGAGCCCTATTCCCTATATAGTACACTACTATAGACCAGAGCCCTATTCCCTATATAGTACACTACTATAGACCAGAGCCCTATTCCCTATATAGTACACTACTATAGACCAGAGCCCTATTCCCTATATAGTGCACTACTATAGACCAGAGCCCTATTCCCTATATAGTACACTACTATAGACCAGAGCCCTATTCCCTATATAGTACTACTATAGACCAGAGCCCTATTCCCTATATAGTGGCACTACTATAGACCAGAGCCCTATTCCCTATATAGTGGTACTACTATAGACCAGAGCCCTATTCCCTATATAGTACACTACTATAGACCAGAGCCCTATTCCCTATATAGTACACTACTATAGACCAGAGCCCTATTCCCTATATAGTGGCACTACTATAGACCAGAGCCCTATTCCCTATATAGTGGCACTACTATAGACCAGAGCCCTATTCCCTATATAGTACACTACTATAGACCAGAGCCCTATTCCCTATATAGTGGCACTACTATAGACCAGAGCCCTATTCCCTATATAGTGGCACTACTATAGACCAGAGCCCTATTCCCTATATAGTGGCACTACTATAGACCAGAGCCCTATTCCCTATATAGTGGCACTACTATAGACCAGAGCCCTATTCCCTATATAGTGGTACTACTATAGACCAGAGCCCTATTCCCTATATAGTACACTACTATAGACCAGAGCCCTATTCCCTATATAGTGGCACTACTATAGACCAGAGCCCTATTCCCTATATAGTGGTACTACTATAGACCAGAGCCCTATTCCCTATATAGTACACTACTATAGACCAGAGCCCTATTCCCTATATAGTACACTACTATAGACCAGAGCCCTATTCCCTATATAGTGGTACTAGTATAGACCAGAGCCCTATTCCTATATAGTACACTACTATAGACCAGAGCCCTATTCCCTATATAGTGGCACTACTATAGACCAGAGCCCTATTCCCTATATAGTACACTACTATAGACCAGAGCCCTATTCCCTATATAGTACTACTATAGACCAGAGCCCTATTCCCTATATAGTACACTACTATAGACCAGAGCCCTATTCCCTATATAGTACTACTATAGACCAGAGCCCTATTCCCTATATAGTGGTACTACTATAGACCAGAGCCCTATTCCCTATATAGTGGCACTACTATAGACCAGAGCCCTATTCCCTATATAGTACACTACTATAGACCAGAGCCCTATTCCCTATATAGTACTACTATAGACCAGAGCCCTATTCCCTATATAGTGGTACTACTATAGACCAGAGCCCTATTCCCTATATAGTGGTACTACTATAGACCAGAGCCCTATTCCCTATATAGTGGTACTACTATAGACCAGAGCCCTATTCCCTATATAGTGGTACTACTATAGACCAGAGCCCTATTCCCTATATAGTACACTACTATAGACCAGAGCCCTATTCCCTATATAGTACACTACTATAGACCAGAGCCCTATTCCCTATATAGTACACTACTATAGACCAGAGCCCTATTCCCTATATAGTGGTACTACTATAGACCAGAGCCCTATTCCCTATATAGTGGTACTACTATAGACCAGAGCCCTATTCCCTATATAGTGGTACTACTATAGACCAGAGCCCTATTCCCTATATAGTGGCACTACTATAGACCAGAGCCCTATTCCCTATATAGTACACTACTATAGACCAGAGCCCTATTCCCTATATAGTGGTACTACTATAGACCAGAGCCCTATTCCCTATATAGTACACTACTATAGACCAGAGCCCTATTCCCTATATAGTACACTACTATAGACCAGAGCCCTATTCCCTATATAGTACACTACTATAGACCAGAGCCCTATTCCCTATATAGTACACTACTATTGACCAGAGCCCTATTCCCTATATAGTACACTACTATAGACCAGAGCCCTATTCCCTATATAGTACTACTATAGACCAGAGCCCTATTCCCTATATAGTGGTACTACTATAGACCAGAGCCCTATTCCCTATATAGTACTACTATAGACCAGAGCCCTATTCCCTATATAGTACACTACTATAGACCAGAGCCCTATTCCCTATATAGTACACTACTATAGACCAGAGCCCTATTCCCTATATAGTGGTACTACTATAGACCAGAGCCCTATTTCCTATATAGTACACTACTATAGACCAGAGCCCTATTCCCTATATAGTACACTACTATAGACCAGAGCCCTATTCCCTATATAGTGGTACTACTATAGACCAGAGCCCTATTCCCTATATAGTGGTACTACTATAGACCAGAGCCCTATTCCCTATATAGTGGTACTACTATAGACCAGAGCCCTATTCCCTATATAGTGGCACTACTATAGACCAGAGCCCTATTCCTATATAGTGGTACTACTATAGACCAGAGCCCTATTCCCTATATAGTGGTACTACTATAGACCAGAGCCCTATTCCTATATAGTGGCACTACTATAGACCAGAGCCCTATTCCCTATATACTGGTACTACTATAGACCAGAGCCCTATTCCCTATATAGTGCACTACTATAGACCAGAGCCCTATTCCCTATATAGTGCACTACTATAGACCAGAGCCCTATTCCCTATATAGTGCACTACTATAGACCAGAGCCCTATTCCCTATATAGTGGTACTACTATAGACCAGAGCCCTATTCCCTATATAGTACACTAGTATAGACCAGAGCCCTATTCCTATAGTGCACTACTATAGACCAGAGCCCTATTCCCTATATAGTGCACTACTATAGACCAGAGCCCTATTCCCTATATAGTGCACTACTATAGACCAGAGCCCTATTCCTATATAGTGCACTACTATAGACCAGAGCCCTATTCCCTATAGTGGTACTACTATAGACCAGAGCCCTATTCCCTATATAGTACACTAGTATAGACCAGAGCCCTATTCCTATATAGTGGTACTACTATAGACCAGAGCCCTATTCCCTATATAGTGGTACTACTATAGACCAGAGCCCTATTCCCTATATAGTGGTACTACTATAGACCAGAGCCCTATTCCCTATATAGTGGTACTACTATAGACCAGAGCCCTATTCCCTATATAGTGGTACTACTATAGACCAGAGCCCTATTCCCTATATAGTACACTACTATAGACCAGAGCCCTATTCCCTATATAGTGGTACTACTATAGACCAGAGCCCTATTCCCTATATAGTGGTACTACTATAGACCAGAGCCCTATTCCCTATATAGTGCACTACTATAGACCAGAGCCCTATTCCCTATATAGTACACTACTATAGACCAGAGCCCTATTCCCTATATAGTACACTACTATAGACCAGGGCCCTATTCCCTATATAGTACACTACTATAGACCAGAGCCCTATTCCCTATATAGTGCACTACAGACCAGAGCCCTATTCCCTATATAGTGGTACTACTATAGACCAGAGCCCTATTCCCTATATAGTGCAGTATAGACCAGAGCCCTATTCCCTATATAGTGCACTATAGACCGGAGCCTTATTCCCTATATAGAGCACTACTACAGACCAGAGCCCTATTCCCTATATAGTGCACTATAGACCAGAGCCCTATTCCCTATATAGTGGTACTACTATAGACCAGAGCCCTATTCCCTATATAGTACACTACTATAGACCAGAGCCCTATTCCCTATATAGTGGTACTACTATAGACCAGAGCCCTATTCCCTATATAGTGGTACTACTATAGACCAGAGCCCTATTCCCTATATAGTGGTACTACTATAGACCAGAGCCCTATTCCCTATATAGTACACTACTATAGACCAGAGCCCTATTCCTATATAGTGGTACTACTATAGACCAGAGCCCTATTCCCTATATAGTGGTACTACTATAGACCAGAGCCCTATTCCCTATATAGTGTACTACTATAGACCAGAGCCCTATTCCCTATATAGTGCACTACTATAGACCAGAGCCCTATTCCCTATATAGTACACTACTATAGACCAGGGCCCTATTCCCTATATAGTGCACTACTATAGACCAGAGCCCGATTCCCTATATAGTGCACTACTATAGACCAGAGCCCTATTCCCTATATAGTGTACTACTATAGACCAGAGCCCTATTCCCTATATAGTGCACTACTATAGACCAGAGCCCTATTCCCTATATAGTGTACTACTATAGACCAGAGCCCTATTCCCTATATAGTGGTACTACAATAGACTAGAGCCATATTCCCTATATAGTGTACTACTATAGACCAGAGCCCTATTCCCTATATAGTGCACTACTATAGACCAGAGCCCTATTCCCTATATAGTGGTACTACTATAGACCAGAGCCATATTCCCTATATAGTGGTACTACTATAGACCAGAGCCCTATTCCTATATAGTGGTACTACTATAGACCAGGGCCCTATTCCCTATATAGTGCACTACTATAGACCAGAGCCCTATTCCCTATATAGTGGTACTACTATAGACCAGAGCCCTATTCCCTATATAGTGCACTAGTATAGACCAGAGCCCTATTCCCTATATAGTGTACTACTATAGACCAGAGCCCTATTCCCTATATAGTGCACTAGTATAGACCAGAGCCCTATTCCCTATATAGTGTACTACTATAGACCAGAGCCCTATTCCCTATATAGTGCACTAGTATAGACCAGAGCCCTATTCCCTATATAGTGGTACTACTATAGACCAGAGCCCTATTCCTATATAGTGGTACTACTATAGACCAGAGCCCTATTCCCTATATAGTGCACTAGTATAGACCAGAGCCCTATTCCCTATATAGTGGTACTACTATAGACCAGAGCCCTATTCCCTATATAGTGCACTAGTATAGACCAGAGCCCTATTCCCTATATAGTGGTACTACTATAGACCAGAGCCCTATTCCCTATATAGTGGTACTACTATAGACCAGAGCCCTATTCCTATATAGTGGTACTACTATAGACCAGAGCCCTATTCCCTATATAGTGCACTAGTATAGACCAGAGCCCTATTCCCTATATAGTGTACTACTATAGACCAGAGCCCTATTCCCTATATAGTGCACTAGTATAGACCAGAGCCCTATTCCCTATATAGTGGTACTACTATAGACCAGAGCCCTATTCCCTATATAGTGCACTACTATAGACCAGAGCCCTATTCCCTATATAGTGGCACTACTATAGACCAGAGCCCTATTCCCTATATAGTGGTACTACTATAGACCAGAGCCCTATTCCCTATATAGTGCACTAGTATAGACCAGAGCCCTATTCCCTATATAGTGGTACTACTATAGACCAGAGCCCTATTCCCTATATAGTGCACTAGTATAGACCAGAGCCCTATTCCCTATATAGTGGTACTACTATAGACCAGAGCCCTATTCCCTATATAGTACACTACTATAGACCAGAGCCCTATTCCCTATATAGTACACTACTATAGACCAGAGCCCTATTCTATAGACCAGAGCCCTATTCCCTATATAGTGCACTAGTATAGACCAGAGCCCTATTCCCTATATAGTACACTACTATAGACCAGAGCCCTATTCCCTATATAGTACACTACTATAGACCAGAGCCCTATTCCCTATATAGTGCACTACTATAGACCAGAGCCCTATTCCTATATAGTACACTACTATAGACCAGAGCCCTATTCCTATATAGTGCACTACTATAGACCAGAGCCCTATTCCTATATAGTGGTACTACTATAGACCAGAGCCCTATTCCCTATATAGTGCACTACTATAGACCAGAGCCCTATTCCCTATAGTGCACTACTATAGACCAGAGCCCTATTCCTATATAGTACACCCTACTATAGACCAGAGCCCTATTCCCTATATAGTGCACTAGTATAGACCAGAGCCCTATTACTACTATAGACCAGAGCCCTATTCCTATATAGTGCACTACTATAGACCAGAGCCCTATTCCTATATAGTGCACTACTATAGACCAGAGCCCTATTCCTATATAGTGCACTACTATAGACCAGAGCCCTATTCCTATATAGTGGTACTACTATAGACCAGAGCCCTATTCCCTATATAGTGGTACTACTATAGACCAGAGCCCTATTCCCTATATAGTGCACTACTATAGACCAGAGCCCTATTCCCTATATAGTGGCACTACTATAGACCAGAGCCCTATTCCTATATAGTGGTACTACTATAGACCAGAGCCCTATTCCTATATAGTGGTACTACTATAGACCAGAGCCCTATTCCCTATATAGTGCACTACTATAGACCAGAGCCCTATTCCCTATATAGTGCCTACTATAGACCAGAGCCCTATTCCCTATATAGTGCACTACTATAGACCAGAGCCCTATTCCCTATATAGTGCACTACTATAGACCAGAGCCCTATTCCTATATAGTGGTACTACTATAGACCAGAGCCCTATTCCCTATATAGTGGCACTACTATAGACCAGAGCCCTATTCCCTATATAGTGCACTACTATAGACCAGAGCCCTATTCCCTATGTAGTGCACTACTATAGACCAGAGCCCTATTCCCTATGTAGTGGTACTACTATAGACCAGAGCCCTATTCCCTATATAGTACACTACTATAGACCAGAACCCTATGGATCCTGGTCAAAAGTAGTGCACTATAGAGAATAAAGGGCAATTTGGGAGGCGACCCATTTGGACATTTCTATACTGGAAAAGAATGCATGCCGGGGGTATTACACTACAAATCCAGCTGGTCAAGGATTCTACTCACCTTGGTTTTGTGTTTGATTCACCCGGATCGTTTCAGGCGAACATTGACATTTCTTTACTCAAATGGGTTTCGGGAACATAAAGTAGATTAACCCTGTGGTTAACCTTTTATACAAGCCATGATCATTGATTGTTTTATATTGACCCACTTTATTCGGCCCATGATTCCATAAAAATTAAAAAATCAAACCTGTGATTCATTAAATGCAACCGGAAGGTTGGACCTCCCTGTTTTAACGAGGACCTAGACCTTCTGTAACCTCCCTGTTTTAAAGAGGACCTAGACCTTCTGTAACCTCCCTGTTTTAAAGAGGATCTAGACCTTCTGTAACCTCCCTGTTTTAAAGAGGACCTAGACCTTCTGTAACCTCCCTGAGGACCTAGACCTTCTGTAACCTCCCTGTTTTAAAGAGGATCTAGACCTTCTGTAACCTCCCTGTTTTAACGAGGACCTAGACCTTCTGTAACCTCCCTGTTTTAACGAGGACCTAGACCTTCTGTAACCTCCCTGTTTTAACGAGGACCTAGACCTTCTGTAACCTCCCTGTTTTAACGAGGACCTAGACCTTCTGTAACCTCCCAGTTTTAAAGAGGACCTAGACCTTCTGTAACCTCCCTGTTTTAAAGAGGACCTAGACCTTCTGTAACCTCCCTGTTTTAACGAGGACCTAGACCTTCTGTAACCTCCCTGTTTTAACGAGGACCTAGACCTTCTGTAACCTCCCTGTTTTAACGAGGACCTAGACCTTCTGTAACCTCCCTGTTTTAACGAGGACCTAGACCTTCTGTAACCTCCATGTTTTACGTAAGGAAGCAGAACAGAAAAGACATTTTAAGAACACCCTGAATTGATCTGTGTTTAGTGTTTTTATTCAGCGGCCCAAAGATTGATGTGAAGTAAGTAAAGCAGGCTAAAAGATGGATAGACCCATAGTAAACATGGGCGAAAGGCCTGTAGAGAACAGATGCTTTTAAGGACTAGCCACTGTGACCTCCTCCTCAAGGACACTCCTGGACAACCACACCCCATTGGAGGGCAGATTGTGTCGTAACATCAGCCATAGTATCATGATACTGGCTAGCTGTTCATCTTACTAACTGTAAACACAACAGCAGCATATCAGCAGTACATCAACTCTAGGACATAAAGCGCCATGCCATGTTATATTGGGTCTCCCTACTACTATGAGTGACGAGTACCACCAACCATTGTTTTATGTAGATTTTGAACCTTGTGACTGACTAGGTGATACCTAGCAGCTAGATAAAGTACTACCAAAGATTTTTTATAACTAAACCAAGACAGACCACAGCTTACCGTTTCCAATGCGAACAAATGAGTCATAGTGGGCAGAACAAGTAAGGAGGTGGGCAGAGCCAAGCACAAGCTAGTGAGATCCTATTGGCGCGTTGTAGTCTACATCTGCATATTTCCCATAGGGAACGCCTACTCTGTGAACTGCCCGTGTGCAATAACTCAATTTAGTCCGTTCTGTTCATAACAGAAAACTGTATTGAGACAAACTGCCCTCCAGAGTGAATATATATATATATATATATATATATATATATATATATATATATATATATATATATATATATATATATATATATATATATATATAATTTTAATTGATGAGAAGATTTGCATAATATCGGCCAAAATCCATCTCCTCCCCCTGCCCGCCAGTGGGCTTCCTCTCCCTACCATATTTGGTAGTGAATGGCTTCGCAAACCAGATGCTTCACATTTATACATCCAGTGAAATATCTGGTTGTTCTGTGGTACTACCGCACGGTGTCATTGAAAAGCCGACTCCATTTTGTGTGCGTGTCTTTTTCCGCTGTGTTTTCAAGAGGCAGCAAGTCAATCTCCCCCCCAGCAGAAGAAAAACACAGAAAGGTATGTTAAAAATGAAGATTTTCACAATTAAAATGGATGTAACTAATGTTGATGCACAAGTATTGCTAATCGGAAACAATGTGGTTAACAAGCTTGTTAGTGTTATCTTTGTGGTGTTTATCTTGCGATCACGCAATCACAAGGCCCCCCACCAAAATAAAAAATGCACGATGACTGTCGCAGTTAAGGTAACAATAAATACTCGCTTTTGAAACCTCTCCGGCATGAGTATACATGATTGCACGGTTTATTATATTTATTTTGATAATGTATTGAACTTCTGTTTTACATTATGCACTTTGTAAACGATGGTATTCTAGCTAACGTTAGCAACACAAAAAAAATGCTGTTAGCTAAATGAATGATGTGGGTGTGCGCATTAAAAGTATTTCTGGTGCCTGGGCCAGCTGACACGACGTTTTAACAACATTCCTGCAATATAGTGTCATCATAAGTCGTTTTCATCAAAACATATTTGTCATCATAGGTCGATTTCTTTTTATCTTTTACTGTTTTGCTATTAGATACACATCCTACAGCCAGAATGAGTGGATGCCGCATATTTGTGGGCCGGTTGAACCCGTCCGCCAGAGAGAAGGACGTGGAGAGATTCTTTAAAGGATACGGCCGCATCCGAGACATCGACCTCAAGAGGGGCTTTGGTTTTGTGGTCAGTATACACACAAATTGCACACGACCTTTTTTATTTAATTATAATAGTTCATTTAAAAAAAATATTTAAAAAATTGTTTGCATACATTGCAAGAACGATTTCCCTAACAATCCTAGTTACATGGACACATCTGAAATCAGGCTACCTAATGGAACTCTTGTTTTATATGCAGAACATAGTCACTCAAAATAAACTTTCTACCACAGCGACCATGTTATTTTTGTGATGCCTATTTGATTCTGAGTTATTCTGAGTTCAGGCCGATAGGGGGCGTTCATATATTCACTATCTACTCCGATTTCGAGAAACTAACTTCTTAATCCAGCCGTCAGGCTTTACGGTGAAAGCAAACCATGCGATTTTCCGAGGACAGCGCCCCATCTTACAAACACATGAAAATATTTCAACCAGGCAGGTGCTACACGAAACTATATAATTCATGCCTTACCTTTGAAGATCTTAAGTTGGCACTCCAATATGTCCCAGAAACATCACAAATGGTCCTTTTTGTTGGATAAATTCCTTGTTTATATCCCCAAAACAGCCTAACCAGCTCTGCTAGGGAGAGTAATATGGTCAGTGTGAGGTGTTCTCTCATTGGTGTCTGGAAGTAGCTAGCAAGCGAGCTAATTTTAGCCAGTTAGCTTGGGTGCTTGGCGACCGTTGTTAGGTCAGTGTGCGATCCGAGAGCAAAACGCTCTGAATTTTCCAAAGGACAATCTGACAAAGCTCTGAATTTACAGGTACCCTCCAGAGTGAATTGCCTTCAATTGTGGTCTGGGTCTTGAGTAAGTTCAGAGTGTTTTGCTCTCGGAGAGTGGCCCGGGCTTTATGAAAAAAAAATACTGCTTTCAAAATCCATTCAACTGCTGTACTTGTGCAGTGTAAATACCACATTCGACTGCAGTTTCAACAGTAATATTGGTTTGTAAGGGAGGAGTAGGGTTGCTCCTAGCGTTGTGAACGGCAGTCAAGCACCCAAGCTATCTGGCTGAAGTTGGCTGGCTTGCTAGCTACTTCCAGACACAAATGAGAGAGAACCTCACCCGGCCCATATGCCCTAAGCACACTCAGATGTGAGTGATCTGAAATGGAAGTAGTTAGCCACAGTGTATTTACGAACATGCCCAGAGATTGGATCTGAACTATTTAGAATATGAATAGTCTAGTGGTTAGAGCGTTAGGCCGGTAACCGAAAGGTTGCTGGATCGAATCCCCGAGCTGACGAGGTAAAAATCTGTTATTTTGCCCCCGGAACAAGGCAGTTAACCCACTGGCAGGCCATCATTGTCCCCGGCAGGCCATCATTGTCCCCGGCAGGCCATCATTGTCCCCGGCAGGCCATCACTGTCCCCCGGCAGGCCATCACTGTCCCCCGGCAGGCCATCATTCATTGTCCCCGGCAGGCCATCATTGTCCCCGGCAGGCCATCATTGTAAATAAGAACTTGTTCTTAACCTTTTTATTTAACTAGGAAAGTCAGTTAAATAAGAAAAAGCTGGTCACAATAAGATGCAGTGTTTGATTTGCCTGCTGAAACCATTGACAAGTGTGCCGTTTTTAAAGTCAATGTTAAATATTTTCTTTTAATATCGTCACCTCTTAAAGATCACAGTCAGATCTACTAGACTACTACTTTTGATTCCATGCAAATAAATTGCGCACGTTTAGCTCTATCAGAGTTCCACAGCAGGTAACTGCCTGCTTTTTATGGCTTTAAATTAGCGAGGATAGCTTCACAATTTCTCTCACTATTGGCCACCATTTATTGGATACGAGTGATGTGAAATTAAAGTGATCTATACCTGACAAGGAGGAGGGGTTTAGGTTCATGTCCCATCCGTTGTGGGCTCTGCCTGTCAATCAACAGACAGGTTCTGTTAGCTGATGTTTATTTAGCAAGCTACCAGTAGAAACTTCGTACAGTAGAAACGTCGTAAAGTGGTAAGTAGAACTCATATACTTTTTAATCCAACCAATGTAGACCTACTTAGTGAAGTTAACATTATCCCCTTTTAAAAATATATATTTTTGAAATAGTGTTTAATCACGATTGCTGTTGACAGAAATGATAGGCTATGTTGATTGATTGGTGGATCGCATCAAATTGGCTCGCTACCCAGTATGCACTCGCACCTTTGGCTGATTGTATCAAAAATGCATTGGAAATATGTAGTCTCGCCAATGCTCTCAAAACATCAGAATAGAATGTTGATTTCCTGGCCAACACATTCATAGGTTGCTCCTCCTAAACGCGGTCGCGTCGGGCCGTTGTTATGAAAGTTTAAGCCGCCCTCTATTGCCGGCGCAGTAGTGGTGCCCGGTCATTCTGGACGGAGGCTGGTGACGGTTTAGTCAAAATTACAATATAGTGCCTGGAAATACGATGACATGGCTTAAGTTGAGTTTTTTTTTGTAGGAAACAACTTTGCCAGCATTATCATGTCAAATTTACTTTAGGCAGATGCCGATGTTGTTCAAAAATAGCTAGCGACGCTAACGTTATACTGCATCTAAAGTCAATCTGGCGACTTCAGAATGATGATAAAGGGTTTTCCTACTAATCATTTGCTTCCTTTATGAATGGCGTCGTGTTTCTAAGCCCCTGTAATGCTCTTCAGATAATCTTCATCGGCGCTCATTGATGATGCACTTTTGAATTTTCATCCGCTCTTATTAGAGATGCAGTGCGTAGAACGCTCAGTCCAAAACAAACATAAAAGATAATATTGTGAAGAAACACGGAACTCGTGAATAAGAACAGGGAAGGGTTTAGATTGGAAGGGTTTAGATTGGAGGGGTTTAGATTGTCTTGCCAATTAGCAAACAATCTCTGTAGTAGCGATTCCCTGTGCACAGGGGAGAGCTGTCCATAATGCTAACACAAAAATCCGCTTTCCAAACGTTACTCTTTTGGGGTGTAGTTCCCATTTTATTGCGTCTATAAATAGCTCCAAAACGCATTCCTATTCAAAAGGTGAACACGTGCGGTCTATAAGCTGTACCTGTGCAGTGTAAATCCCCGGGTTTAGACAGTCTATAAGCTGTACCTGTGCAGTGTAAATCCCCGGGTTTAGACAGTCTATAAGCTGTACTTGTGCAGTGTAAATCCCCGGGTTTAGACAGTCTATAAGCTGTACCTGTGCAGTGTAAATCCCCGGGTTTAGACAGTCTATAAGCTGTACCTGTGATGTGGTAAGAACTCTGTGCTCTCCTCTCACCTGTACTAACCTTTCCTGGTCACCTGTGCTACCTACATGCACGTGAGACCATTGACCCATGACCCCAACATATAGTACCCGCTGGTGTACAGAACGAGTAGAAAAATAACCCTTGACAGACGTCATACACGCAACTCCTAAACAGGCCAAAATGGCTCCTATTCTCCATACTACATCTTCCTGTGTACACAGGCTACATTGGGCAGGTGCATGTGCTAACTAATAACGGGTTGTGTCAATGTGGGTAGTTAACAAGTTAACTTTCAGGGGATAAACTAGACTGGCAGTTTCATTTAAATAGTACCTGCAAAACACCAGTCTCAACAGTGGAGAGGTGACTCCGGGATGGTAGTCTTCCTAGGCAGAGTTGCAAAGAAAAAGCCATATCTCAGAATGGCCAATAAAAATAAAAGATTTAAGATGGTCAAAAGAACACAGACACTAAACAGAGGAACTCTGCCTAGAATGCCAGCATCCCGGAGTCGCCTCTCCACTGTTGACGTTGAGACTGGTGTTTTGTGATTTAATGAAGCTGCCAGTTGAGGACTTGTGAGGTGTCTGTTTCTCAAACTAGACCCTCTGATATACTTGTCCTCTTGCTCAGTTGTGCACCGGGGCCTCCCACTCCTCTTTCTATTCTGGTTCCAGCGTTGTCTGAGGTTTTCCGTTTCGGAGCAATTTCTCGCATGGAATAGCCATAATTCCTCAGAACAAGAATAGACTGATGAGTTTCAGAAGAAAGTTCTTTGTTTCTGGCCATTTTGTGCCTGTAATCGAACCCACAAATGCTGATTCTCCGGAAAATCAACTAAAGGACGTTTTTTTGCTTCTTTAATCAGGAACAGTTTTCAGCTGTGCTAACATAATTGCAAAGGGCTTTCTAATGATCAATTCGCCTTTTAAAATGATAAACTTGGATTAGCTAACACAATGTGCCATTTGAACACAGGAGTGATGGTTGCTGATAATGGGCCTCTTTACACCTATGTAGATATTGCATTAAAAAAATCTGCCATTTCCAGCTACAATAGTCATTTACAACATTAACAATGTCTACACTGTATTTCTGATCAATTTGTTATTTTAATGGACAAAATGTGCTTTTCTTTCAAAAACGAGGGCATTTCTCAGTTACCCCACACTTTTGAACGGTAGTGTGTGCTTATATAAAGTTTGGGGTCACTTAGAAATGTCCTTGTTTTTTTTTTTTTAAGAAAAGTACATTTTGTCCATTAAAACATCAAATGGCATTAGTAAACACCTTACTCTGCTAACTCTGCTTTTTAATTTTTTTTAATGAAGTTTAGCAGAGTAAGGTGTTTACGTTACTAATGCCGTACTCGGCTATCTGCAAATATGTTTTTTTTAATATAAAATTGTTAGTGTGCATTTAAATCTACTCCCTGACACGCTTAGCTAAGCCCTCAATTACCAACTCCGCTAAGTCATTGCTGTGTTAGCTGAATGTTCTAGAATGGATAGTGGTCTGAATGTTCTAGAATGGATAGTGGTCTGAATGTTCTAGAATGGATAGTGGTCTGAATGTTCTAGAATGGATAGTGGTCTGAATGTTCTATGTTGTTGTCCAGGAGTTTGATGATCCCAGGGATGCTGAGGATGCCGTTTATGAGCTGGACGGCAAGGAGCTCTGTAACGAGAGGTAAAGTGACTGTGGCTCTGTTCACGATGGACATTTACACCTCACAACCACGTTGGCTCACAGTGCCCACATATCAATTAAGGAGCTGTGGTAGAAATATCCATAGCCCCTCTGTACTCTCCTCTCTCCCCCCTCACCTCTCCATTCTCTCTCTTAGGGTAACCATTGAGCACGCCCGAGTGCGCCTGCGTGGTGGCCGAGGACGCGGTGGGGACAGAGGAGGAGGAGGAGGAGGTGGTGGTGGTGGTGGAGGTGGGGGAGGAGGAGGAGGTGGTGGTGGTGGCCGCTTCCCAGATCGCTACGGCCGTGGCTCCCAGGATAGTCGGAGGTAACATGGACGTTCATACTATTAGCTAGCCTCCTGCTATTTCCAGTGGGGACTTTCCACACTCGTCGCTAACAACATATAGGCCCCTTGAAGTCTGAAGTCCCTTTTTACATTGTGGACAGTTGAGACAAAAAATACACACATCGAGATGTTATTAAACCAACTTTAAAACACTGGTGTCTGTACGTGGCTTTCGCGGTTTGTTCATCACCTGAGGCAAGCGCACAATGTAATTGCGTGCATGCACATGCCAGGATATAGACTTCTCAGTACCAGCATTTTTTAAAGTCTTGTTTAATCATACTTCCTGTGGATATTTTGTCTCAAATTTCCATAAGGACAAACCAACCAAGTGGACAACCGGCAGAGTAAGTTCAAATGACAGTTTATTCCACTTTCTGTCAATATGAAGCACCTTTTTTTGGAAAATTGCTATGAATATAAACTATGTGGACACCCCTTCAAATTGGTGGATTCGTTGAGTTCAGCCGCACCCAATACTGACAGGTGTATAAAATGGAGCACACAGCCATGTAATCTCCCGAGAGCAAACATTGGCTGTAGAATAGTACTTACTGAAGAGCTCTGTGACTGTCAATGTGGCACTGCCACTTTTTCAACAAGTCAGTTTGTCAAATTTCTGCCCTGCTGGAGCTGCCCCGGTCTATTGTAAGCGCTGTTATTGTGAAGTTGGAACTTCTGGTGCAATAACGGCTCAGCTGTGAAGTGGTAAGCCACACGAGGTCAGAGTGGAACGCTTGTAAAATAAAAAAATTAAAATAAATTAAAATTAATAAATTAAAATTATCTGTCCTTGGTTGCAACACCCACTACCGAGTTCCAAACTGTCCCTGGAAGCAACGTCGGCACAATAACGTTTTGTCGGCAGCTTCGTGAAATGGGTTTCCATTGGCGAGCAGCCACACACAAGCATAAGATCACCATGCGCAATGCCAAGCGTCGGCTGGAGTGATGTAAAGCTTGCCGCCATTGGGACTCTGGATCAGTGCAAACATGTTCTCTGGAGTGATGAATCACACTTCGCCATCTGGCAGTCCGACGTATGAATATGGGGTTGGCGGATGCCAGGAGAACACTATCTGCCCCAATGCATAATGACAACTGTAAAGTTTGGTGGAGGAGGAATAATGGCCTGGGACTGTTTTTCATGGTTCGGGCTCGGCCTCTTTGTTCCAGTGAAGGGAAATCTTAACACTACAGCATACAATGACATTCTAGATGATTCTGTGCTTCCAACTTTGTGGCAACAGTTTGGGGAAGGCCCTTTCCTGTTTCAGCATGAAAGCATGAAATGGTTTGTTGACATCTGTGTGGAAGAACTTGACTGGCCTGCACAGAGCCCTGACCTGGGATGAATTGGCATAAGGCCTAATCACCCAACATCAGTGTTCGACCTCACTAATGCTCTTGTGGCTGAATGGAAGCAATTCCCCTCAGCAATGCTCCCAGCATCTAGTGGAAAGCCTTCCCAGAAGAGTGGAGGCTGTTATGCCAGCAATGTTCCAACATCTAGTGGAAAGCCTTCCCAGAAGAGTGGAGGCTGTTATAGCAGCAAAGGCCCTTGGTTTTGGAACGAGATGTTCGACGAGCAGTTGTCCACACACTTGTGGTTATGTTGTGTAAATCCAACCTAATCTAGGAGACCAGCAAGCTATCAGCAGCTCTGTGTGGGCTGAGACTGCTCTCATCCCCTTTGACTAAAATAGTTCAGTCATGGTCCTGTAGACACAAAGCATAGTTGGGGGGTGTTCTAGGATCTGATACGCATGTTAGATTATAACAAATGGACAGGGGGAAAACTGATCCTAAATCAGTACTGAGGTTCTCTCTCTCACCACAGCAAAAAAAAAAAGTATTAGGCTACTAGTTGGGACCAAATCCCGGCTTTGGCTAGGACGAAGGAACTACAACCATGACCCACCAACGTGTTCTCACCCACTGTAAGGGAACCACGATTCTAGATCATCTGCAAGGTTCTCACACTGTTCTTTGTCTCCCCCCTCATCGCAGTAGGAACCCTCCTCCGATGCGTACGGAGAACCGTCTCATCGTGGAGAACCTGTCATCTCGCGTCAGCTGGCAGGTGAGTTCCTTACCTGGGTGTGTCTCTACCTGCCTGTTAGTAACTCCAGGCTCTGACTGATCAGACGGAGAGAACGCTCAGCTTTATACCTGAAATCTTCACTAGTAATGATCTCAAGGCAACTTCCTGGTGCAGTCCAGGTAAAGACTAATACAAGACTCATACTCTTTCCTTTTTGTTTTTTTTGCCTACGTTTATTTTAGTATATGTGGTAATATTCCATGGGCTGAGAGCAAATAAATATGCAAATCGACAGCACTAAATGTGTTGTGATTGGCCCAAATGGCTCCTTGCACAGTATTTAATAACCTATCAAGAGCTCTCAGTACATATCCAGCCCTTTCCTGAGAGCTTCCGGTGGAGAAATGGCTAGCCATAGCTATTTGCTGCAGCTAAAGAATGCAGTTGATTAGATACAAGAGGGAGAAAAACCATTTGTCTGTTTTTTAATTTTAACCAATTCTTCACCCCTTTATTTGCCAGCCTGACTGTTGTGTCGTATGGAAGAGAGCGCTTCTTATGGTGGAGTTAACCCAATCAGGGTCCCTCTCTCTGGGTTGAGCCATGTCGTGCCAGCCAGCGTGCCTGTCGGCCCGCTCCTAGTTGGTTCCTCTCCTCCTGCTGGTCGTATGAGAGAGTGCTCCCTCGCTTGGTCGGGGGGTCAGGTCCCAGCCCCGGGTTCCACTACTCGCTCTGCTCTAGAAGCGCTGGCTGCCCCTTCGCTCACACTCGCTGTCCCCCTGGTGGGGGCCTCGATGGCCGGAGCGCCGTGCTGACACAAATCACAAACAGAGAGGCTGAAAGAGGAGATTCGATGATGATGTTCATGATGATGGTGGCGGTGTTTTGGTCTGATCCATGGTGGTTCGTTAATTTGAGAGGCTTCGATCGATCCATATCTCCCCCCCCCCCAATCCCCTCCCCTCCCCATGTGCTGTGGTTCCGTCCGCACATCGCGAGAGGTGCCCAGAAGTGGATAAAATCTGCTGAGCGAGGTCACGAGAGGTCAAGGTTGGATCACAAGGTGCGATCAAGGTGGTTATGGTATGGTGGACTAGGAGAGCCTGCTACGGCCTGCTCCAAAGGGGTCGATATCAGGTATTAGTTTCCTCTCTTCCTCCCTGTTGACTCTCTGTACTGAGACTGAGGGGGGGTGCTGAGCCCTAGATGGGGTTCCCGTCCCGGGTGTTAGGGAGCTCCTGTCTAGCCAGAGACGACAGGGCTCTTGGGGTTCATCAACACAAACACCTCTGCTGGTCATGCAGACTTTTTATATTGATGACTATTCTGTGTAGTTGTTTTTAAAGACAGCGGGGTCCAATAATTTTGAGACAATGCAAAAAATAATCCAAAATCAATGTTCGGGTCAACTTGAAATATGTGACGTTAGCGTCCTCCGTTTTTTTACAGATCCAATTGCAGATCACGTAGGCTGTGTTTACACAGGCTACCCAATGGAGCAAAGTTCTAAACAAAACAAAAACAGAATGCATTACCTCATGTTCGACGATACGATAGTCAGTTAACGTTACTTTTTTTATGAAGCCTTTATGCTTCATATAGTGCTATCTGAATTCTGCCATCTTTATGCTTCATATAGTGCTATCTGAATTCTGCCATCTTTATGCACGCTCGCCGTTCTGTTTTTTTACCCCCCCCTGACTGATTGGTCAGATATTTTTCAGTGCTAATATGATTGGTCAAAATACCAATTAGTAGCAAAAAGATCCGACTGTGTAAGCTGCCATTTGTTTTTCCGGCAAAGGCTTTCATCACATTTCCTTAGGAACGGTCTTTAGCTTGTAGGGCTTTGTAGCCTCTGTTCAGTTGAATACTTATTTTTGGCCATTTTGCCAAGCTCTTATATTTGCTACAAAGGGGATTCTTAAGGAGGTATGTGGCGTATTCTGAACAGCTAGTTTTGTCAAGTTGATTGGTCGCAGACGTCAATGTACCCACACAACTTCGCACACAGACAGACCTAATCGTTGAACTGACAACTACTTTTATAACACACTGATTCTGTGTTGCTGGACCAGACAGCCAGTCATTTTGCAGTGTTCTCTAAGGTTCTTGGACCCCTCTAGTTATCTTAGCCTTTGTAGTAGAGGTCGACCGATTTTATGATTTTTCAACGCCGATACCGATTATTGAAGGACAAAAAAAAGAGCCGATACCGATTGATCGGTCGATTTTAAATAAAGATTTAAAAATATATATTTGTAATGACTATTACAACAATACTGAATGAACACTTATTTTAACTTAATATAATACATCAATAAAATTAATTCAGCGTCAAATAAATCATGAAACATGTTCAATTTGGTTTAAATAATGCAAAAACAAAGTGTTGGAGAAGAAAGTAAAAGTGCAATATGTGCCATGTAAGAAAGCTAACGATTCAGTTCCTTGCTCAGAACATGAGAACATGAAAGCTGGTGGTTCCTTTTAACATGAGTCTTCAATATTCCCAGGTAAGAAGTTTTAGGTTGTGGTTATAGGAATTATAGGACTATTTCTCTCTCTACCATTTATATTTCATTAACCTTTGACTATTGGATGTTCTTATAGGCACTATAGTATTGCCAGTGTAACAGTATAGCTTCCGTCCCTCTCCTCGCCGCTACCTGGGCTCGAACCAGGAACACATCGACAACTGCCACCCTCGAAGCAGCGTTGCCCGTCGCTCCACAAAAGCCCCTTGCAGAGCAAGGGGAACAACTACTCCAAGTCTCAGAGCGAGTGACGTTTGAAACGCTATTAGCGCGCTAGCTAGCCATTACACATCGGTTACATGAGCCTAATCTCCAGAGTTGATAGGCTTGAAGTCATAAACAGCAGAGCTGCTGGCAAAACGCACAAAAGTCTTGTTTGAATGAATGCTTACGAGCCTGCTTATCATCTCGGAAACAAGACGTTTATTCTTTCAGTGAAATAAGGAACCGTTCCGTATTTTATCTAACGGGTGGCATTCAGTCTAAACATCCCTGTTGCATTGCACAACCTTCAATGTTATGTCATAATTACGTAAAATTCTGGCAAATTGGGCGGCCCAAACTGTTGCATATACCCTGACTCTGCGTGCAATGAACGCAAGAGAAGTGACACAATTTCACCTGGTTAATATTGCCTGCTAACCTGGATTTCTTTTAGCTAAATATGCAGGTTTAAAAATATATACGTCTGTGTATTGATTTTAAGAAAGGCATTGATGTTCATGGTTAGGTACACATTGGAGCAATGACAGTCCTTTTTCACTGCATCGATTATATGCAACACAGGACACGCTAAATAAACTAGTAATATCATCAACCATGTGTAGTAGTAACTAGTTATTATTATTAAGTTTAATGCTAGCTAGCAACTTACCTTGGCTTCTTACTGCATTTGCATAACAGTCAGGCTCCTCGTGAGGCAGGTGGTTAGAGCGTTGGACTAGTTAACCGTAAGGTTGCAAGATTGAATCCCTGAGCTGACACGGTACAAATCTGTCGTTCTGCCCCTGAACAAGACAGTTAACCCACTGTTCGTAGGCCGTCATTGTAAATAAGAATAACTGACGTGCCTAGTTAAATAAAGATTTTTTTTTTATATAAAAAAATTGTAGTCAAATTACCGATTTATGAGAACATGAAATCGGCCCTAATTAATCGGCCATTCGGATTAATCGGTCGTCCTCTACTTTGTAGTTGCTCTATGATATCTTTCTCTCTTTGGGGAAATATGATGCATTATGTTGACAGTGTTGTCCTGGTCCGGTCCTAACTTAGCCTGTCGTTGTGTAGGACCTGAAAGATTTCATGAGACAGGCGGGGGAAGTCACCTTTGCAGACGCCCACCGCCCCAAGCTCAACGAAGGGTAAGAATGGCATACGCTCCCCTAGCTGTTCTTCCTAGACGCGTTGCCAACGCCCATACTCCTCCTCATATAACGGACATTTTAAACCAATGTCTCAGTTATATCCCTACTGACCTCTTGTTTTTGTCGTGTTGGTCTTCAGGGTGGTCGAGTTCGCTTCTTACAGCGATCTGAAAAACGCTGTTGAGAAGCTGTCTGGCAAGGAGATCAATGGAAGGAAAATCAAGCTGATCGAGGCAGCTAAGAAGAGGTGAGTTGGTCTGGAGACTAAAGCCCTTCTAGATGTTTCCTCTAAGGAACTGAGGGAAGGATGTACTATCAGTGCATTTGAATAGGGCATCAGTGAACTGATAAGACAACAGACAGATGGTTTTATTTAGGGTAAATCCATTTGAATTAAATCACTTTTGCCATCTGCTTTTTTTTTTTGATTGAATCTTAAATACTTCCCAATCTAAATACTTCCCATACACGTTTGCTCATTGAAGTGGTCAGAAAGTGACTGTTGGACCTGAAAGCCAAAACATTCGAGAGATGAGGGTGCTCAAAGTTGACCTATTTTACATAACATGAGACATCCGTGTCTTCATCACTGGAAAAGATAAACGATTAAGTCATTTAAAAGTTTACAAATAGGGTTTTCAGACGACTTGATTATTTATTGAAGAAAAATATTTAAGATGGTCATTTTTAAACCTTTTAATTTTTAAATGTTTTATTAGTAGTATATTTTGTATATTAGACCATATTTCACATCACCTGATGTTTTTGTGTTGTCTCCCATCGGTTGAAACACAACATGCTCTTGAATACAGACAGGATGGGTGTCATTACAATCTCAGAAATAGGATGAACTTATCCCTTCAGACCATTGCAAATGAGCTGGTTCTCCATTTACATTTGATATTTGATATCTTCTACTTGCTACTGCAACTGTTCTCCCACTGCCGAATGTCAACTTAAATGCTAATTCAATAGGTTTCCTATAGAGGATTGACAGTATAATTTTAAAAAGGGTATTCCTATTCAATTCGATGTTCTCCGTCCCTCTGTCTCTCTCCCTGGACCTCTAACCATCTTTGTGGTGCCATTTTGAAAGTTGACATTTTTAATTCTATTCCATTTTAGTACATTTTTATCAGCCGAAACATCACACCCCCACCCTGTGTTCAAGAGCATGTCTCAACTGATGGTGGCGCAACATAACAACCGTAGCGGTAGAAAAATGGTGTCTAAGCTACAACAACCTGCTAATATGAAGGGAGGGGAAAGGTTCACGTGTCTTGAGTCATGTTAAAGAGGGGAAGAGAAGCTTCTGTTTTACTTTAAGCTTTTAAAAGATCCTTAACTGATTTATTTTCCAGTGATTTTTAAAGGCATGGTATTTAAAATGGGTCAACTTTGAGCATCTTTGTCAAAGTTTTGACATTCAGATCCAAAAAGTCACACTGACCACTTGGGTATGTAAAGTTCTGTTCCAATCAAAAAAAAGGGGGGTGTGGTCAAAACGTGGGTTTATCCTTTTCTCCTTCCTCTTCTCCAGGGGTTCCAGGAGTCGCTCCCGTTCAGAGAGCTCCTCTCGTTCTCGTTCTCGCAACCGCTCTCCGTCCCGCTCCAGGACACCCCGTCGTTCCAGGTCCCCCAAGAGGGACTACAACCGCTCCCGTTCTCGGTCCCACAGCGGCTCCCCGGTCCCCCGTGGTGGTGCAGGAGGAGCCGCCCCCGGTTCCCCACCGCCCAGGGCCAAGGAGACCTCCTCCACTTCCTCCAAACGGCCCTCCAAGCCCAGCAAGTCTGCCTCTCCCCACTCTCCTCCCCCTGCACAGCGTGCACCTTCCAGGTCTCCTTCCAGGTCTAGGTCTCGTGGCTCTCGTTCCCCGTCCACAGACAGCCGCCACTGAGTATTGAGAACAGGAATATACACGTTTTGACATGAGCTCACACTCGCACACAGTACATGAATACACTCGCATTAAGACAAACATGAACACACACACACACAGTTTTAGTGAGACTACAGGCCAGGGCCAGGAACACCTAGCAGTACTGGCCTCCTGAATCTGTATTTACCCCTCTGTTTCCTCCCTATCCCCCCCCTCTTCTGACATGACCTTTGACCTCCTGCAGCATCATGGGTGTTCTCAGTAAAAGCATCCGTCTCTGAACACAATGACGGTTTCATTTTGAGCATTTATTCCCTAAACCTTTTTTTTTGTTTCGTTTCGGTCAGTTATTTTACTTGGAATGTTTTTTTTGTCATTCAAAGCTCATTTGTGATTGATTCCCCCCTTGCTGTTGGTTGGTACCTCTGATATCATGAACTGTTGAGAATTCGAGTACTGTTGCATGATGGTAAGGAATGTGATTGGTTAATGTTTTGGGTCGTACCATTCTCATCTCAGTGTAGGGGTGGCGTAAGGTAACTGTTAGGGGATTTATGTTTTATGCTGTTATTTTTTGATAGAATACCATCTCTTTTTGTGTGTGTGTGTGTGTGGGCCTTTGGCAGTAAAATAATGTTTTATCCTCAGTGTAGGGGTGGTGTAAGGTAACTGTTAGGGGGTTTCTGTTTTATCCTCAGTGAAGAAGACACCCTGTGAAAACGTTGTACGTGCTGTTTTTATTTGAGCCCATTTGTATTGAATGTTTAAATGGAGTGGTGTTTCTGTTCCGCTTTATATCTCCCTTATACAACTTATTGTGACGAGGTTAACGCCTAGACAATAGTTTGGAAAATAAAAACCTTTTGTACACTAAAGCATGAAGTCTGATTTGACCCCCCCCAGTGTTTGATATGAACATTATTTGTATTTATTTAAAAAATAACTCCAAAAGCAGATGACCAATAAAATGTTTTATATAAAGCATCAAAAGACCGTGTTAACTTGACAATTTTGCCACTTTTAGTATGAGCTTAAAACAATATGTAATTAAATACTAGCCGTAATAAAATGTCACGACTGTTTTCAATAGCTGGTCCAAACATTGACACTACCTTGTCTTGATCAGAAGTACTCATGTAGTTTAGACAGTACGTAGGTTTCTCTTTTCAGTTAATTCCACATACACTAATACACCTGTATACAGTGTAGTCAATTCGTTACAATCCCTCCACCTTCAAATCGCCTGCTGCCATGCGTCATTGTATGTGCAGTCACTGGGTGTTAAATCCTCATTGTAATCTGGTAGATAATCAGGTCTTTGGGAGCCTGAAGCCTTGGTCGACAGCACCATTTCAGACGGAGCTGATGTGGATCTGATTTCCATCCACTGCCTCGTACACCTGCTTCTCTGTGAGACGGAGAGAGAGGAGCACCGTTAGAGCGGTCTTGACAAAATCACCATAATTTGGACAGCTAAGATTGAACTGGGTCCTCCAGTCTTCCCTTGTGGTGACAAATATAGGTTTTAACCTTTGCGTAGGAGACTGGGCCTGTATTCATAACGTCTGAGTAGGAGACTGGGCCTGTATTAAAGTCTTGAGTAGGAGACTGGGCCTGTATTAAAGTCTGAGTAGGAGACTGGGCCTGTATTAAAGTCTGAGTAGGAGACTGGGCCTGTATTCATAACGTCTGAGTAGGAGACTGGGCCTGTATTAAAGTCTGAGTAGGAGACTGGGCCTGTATTAAAGTCTGAGTAGGAGTGCTGATCTTGGATCAATTTAGTATTTTACAAAACTAATGGACAAGGGTAACCTTCTATTTGAGGTGTGAACCTCCAGTGACCTGATATCTGGGTCTCCGACTAGGTGCTTGTAATGTGGTGGAAAATCATCTTACAAATATAACACAAGAACTTGTGAATTGAAGGCTTTTAATACAAACATATCAGAAGCCTAGATGGTCCGCAGACCAACTCCCTCCCCTGAGCTCTGGCTCTGTATTTATACACACACAGTATATGAGACCATTCCACATGCAAATGAAGTTACTTCCCTCAGTCCATCTGCCACCATTATCCTTCAATCTGAGCTTTTTGCTTGTTTACGCCCCATAAACGCCCATATCTGCTTTCAGTGAAGTTATAATGGTGGCAGGACCCCTTCATGTCCTAAAAATAATATATGCCCGTCTATCCTATGGGCCACTTACATTCAGCTTGGTGTGCTCTTTGGTATGTCCTTATTAGGACTAGTAGACTATGTGTCTCTCTCTTCTCCTGTGGTCTGATGTACATCTTTGCTCTATACTATTATATCTGTCCTATATGTACCATTTGCTCCCACAGTAACTGTATCACTCACGAACAGGGTCAGTCGAGCGTACCTGTCTTCGGTGTTTTGAAGAACCTCCGGTGAACCCTGAACAGGACAATGAGCAGTAAGGCCTCTCCCACCTGAAACACTATGTAGATCATAGGGAATAGGTAGAGGGGACCAATCACATCGGGAGGGAATGCCACCTTCAAAATGGTGGAACACAGCTGGATGTTCTGACAGCCTGTCTCCATGGAGATGGTCCTCCGCCCCCTGAGGAACGGGAAGGAAGTCCAAATAAGGACAACTTGAACAAATTGATTGACATGGAGTTAATAGCTGGAATGGAAGTTGTTGTTTTTTACTAAAGAGAAAACAATCCTTATCAACACTATCGTCACCATGACTTACGATCCGTTGAGTTTGAAGAGGTATGACAGGACGTATCCGAAGGTGTAGCCAATGAGGGGCATGAGGGCAGCGGTGGCCATGAGTGGAGGGGACAGGAGGGTCAGCGTCAAATCCATCCCTCCTATGGTCATGCCGGCCAACAGGCCAATCACCACCGTGGCCATCAACAGGAGGGACAGGCCGACCTGGAGGGAGGAGAGAGAGGGAAAATAAATATATATATATATACTCTCCTGAAATTGGCCTTTTGGGTGCACTTGGTTTAGCTTGGAATTTGCACTTTTGGGGATTACTCAGAGTTAAGCGCAGTTTGACTCGGGTATTTGACCCAGGCCTCGATGGAATTACCTGTGTGCACCATGCCATAATGATGGTCTTAGAGCACTGAAGTATAATGTGTACTGTACTCTACCTTAGTGATGGTCTGTAGTACTGTGTACTGTACTCTACCTTAGTGATGGTCTGTAGTACTGTGTACTGTGTACTGTACTCTACCTTAGTGATGGTCTGTAGTACTGTGTAATGTGTACTGTACTCTACCTTAGTGATGGTCTGTAGTACTGTGTAATGTGTACTGTACTCTACCTTAGTGATGGTCTGTAGTACTGTGTACTGTGCTCTACCTTAGTGATGGTCTGTAGTACTGTGTACTGTACTCTACCTTAGTGATGGTCTGTAGTACTGTGTACTGCGTACTGTACTCTACCTTAGTGATGGTCTGTAGTACTGTGTACTGTACTCTACCTTAGTGATGGTCTGTAGTACTGTGTACTGTACTCTACCTTAGTGATGGTCTGTAGTACTGTGTACTGCGTACTGTACTCTACCTTAGTGATGGTCTGTAGTACTGTGTACGGTGTACTGTACACTACCTTAGTGATGGTCTGTAGTACTGTGTCCTGCGTACTGTACTCTACCTTAGTGATGGTCTGTAGTACTGTGTACTGTACTCTACCTTAGTGATGGTCTGTAGTACTGTGTACTGTGTACTGTACACTACCTTAGTGATGGTCTGTAGTACTGTGTACTGCGTACTGTACTCTACCTTAGTGATGGTCTGTAGTACTGTGTACTGTACACTACCTTAGTGATGGTCTGTAGTACTGTGTACTGTGTACTGTACTCTACCTTAGTAATAGTCTTGGAGTACTGTGGCCTGTAGTAATTGATGAGGATGCCGATGCCGCAGGGGAACAGAGTCATGACCAGGGCCAGAGTGATGCCAGCGTAGGGAACAGCACTCTCCAGGTTGGAGAAGCCCTGGCAGTATAGGTAGAGGAGCAGTGGCATCATACCCAGGGCTAGAACTGTAGAGCAGGTAGTCATCACAATACTGGGGAGAGAAGGAGAGACAGATGGAGAAAGAGAGGGAACGAGAGAGAGGGAGAGACAGAGGGAGAAGGAGGGATGGAGAGAGAGGGAGAGACAGAGGGAGAAGGAGGGATGGAGAGAGAGGGAGAGACAGAGGGAGAGAGAGGGAGAGAAAGAGGGAGAAGGAGGGATGGAGAGAGAGGGAGAGACAGAGGGAGAAAGAGAGAGGAACGAGAGAGAGGGAGAGACAGAGGGAGAAGGAGGGAGGAGAGAGAGGGAGAGACAGAGGGAGAGGGAGGGAACGAGAGAGAGGGAGAAGGAGGGATGGAGAGAGAGGAAGAGACAGAGGGAGAAGGAGGGATGGAGAGACAGAGGAAGAGACAGAGGGAGAAGGAGGGATCGAGAGAGAGGAAGAGACAGAGGGAGAGGGAACGAGAGAGAGGGAGAGACAGAGGGAGAGGGAGAGGGGGAAGAGAGAGAGAGGGAGAGACAGAGGGAGAGAGGAGAGGGAACGAGAGAGAGGGAGAGACAGAGGGAGAGGGAACGAGAGAGAGGGAGAGAGACAGAGGGAGAGGGAGAGAGAGAGGGAGAGAGAGAGGGAACGAGAGAGAGGGAGAGGGAGAGAGAGAGAGAGAAGGAGGGAGAGAGGGAGAAAGAGAGGGAACAAGAGAGAGGGAGAGACAGGGAGAGGGAGAGAGACAGAGGGAGAGAGACAGAGGGAGAGACACAGAGGGAGAGACACAGTGGGAGAGACACAGAAGGAGAGAGGCAGAGGGAGAGACACAGAAGAGACAGAGAGAGAGACAGGGAAGAAGGAGAGAGACAGAGGGAGAGACACAGAAGGAGAGAGACAGAGGGAGAGACACAGAAGGAGAGAGAGAGAGAGACAGGGGAGAGAGACCGAGGGAGAGAGACAGAGGGAGAGACACAGTGGGAGAGACACAGAAGGAGAGAGACAGATTGAGAGACACAGAAGGAGACAGAGGGAGAGACACAGAAGGAGAGAGACAGAGAGAGAGAGACAGGGGGAGAGAGACAGAGGGAGAGAGACAGAGGAAGAGAGACACGGGTTTAGTTAGGGTTTAATAACTACTAGTTAGGGTTTAATAACTGCTAGTTAGGGTTAAATAACTACTAGTTAGGGTTAAATGACTACTAGTTAGGGTTTAATAACTGCTAGTTAGGGTTAAATAACGACTAGTTAGGGTTAAATAACTGTGCTAGTTAGGGTTAAATAACTACTAGTTAGGGGTTAAATCATGGTATACCATGATAACCATGGCACTAATGTACTGTAACCAAGCCAGTCTGAGCAATAAGTCAGGACAGGACAGGAGGTGGTTGGTTATTATTGGGGTATTACAGTACATAGCAGAACACGATAACATCAAGGTCATTCAACTCTTAGCTAATAATAAGGTGATTGCCAATGCATTAACAAAGCACTTCATTTGGTAGCCAACGGCAGTACGAGGTCATCGAACTCAATAGCAACGTAAATGCCATTATATTGACAAAGACCTCCGTTTCAGCAGCCTCAATGATAATTCTGCATTTTACACACTGTACATACTGTATCTTTCCCCATTAGTACCACGGAGTTGAATGACCTGCATACCACTGACCCGATCATAAAACTATTATCATATAAATAGTATATTAAACCAGACACACACCCCATCCATCCCACCTTTTAGGTTTAGCCGTCAGATCATTAACCCTTTATTTCACCCTAAGAAATCTACATAACGATTAAAGAAGCATTGTCTCGAGACCCACTTGGAAACAATATGATTCCAAGCTTATTTAAGACATTTTATAATGAGAATAGATGAAAGTAGGGTCTGAATAGATGAAAGTAGGGTCTGAATAGATGAAAGTAGGGTCTGAATAGATGGAAGTAGGGTCTGAATAGATAAAAGTAGGGTCTGAATAGATGAAAGTAGGGTTGTATATGTACCTTAGGTTCATGTCTCCCTTCAGAGACAGGGCCAATATATTGGAGAGGCTTCCCCCTGGGCAGCATCCACAGATCAGCACCACTACAGCCTCTACCGGCCCCAGCTGTAACACCTGAAGACACAGGACAGGACGCACACCTGAGACTACACTGAACAGCTTAGCATGGTCCTGTCCTGCCATTCCTGAAGGCCTGGGAACCAGACTGGTTCGCCAAGACAACAATGCCAAGACAGCTATGGAAATACTAACCTTAGCCAATGAGAGATACTAACCTTAGCCAATGAGAGATATTAACCTTAGCCAATGTGAGATACTAACATTAGCCAATGAGAGATACTAACCTTAGCCAATGAGAGATACTAACCTTAGCCAATGAGAGATACTAACCTTAGCCAATGAGAGATACTAACCTTAGCCAATGAGAGATACTAACCTTAGCCAATAATGTGAGATACTAACATTAGCCAATGAGAGATACTAACATTAGCCAATGAGAGATGCTAACCTTAGCCAATGAGAGATGCTAACCTTAGCCAATGAGAGATACTAACCTTAGCCAATGAAAGATACTAACCTTGGCCAATGAAAGATACTAACCTTGGCCAATGAAAGATACTAACCTTATCCAATGTGAAATACTAGCATTAGCCAATGAGAGATACTTACCTTAGCCAATGAGAGATTCTAACCTTAGCCAAAGAGAGATACTGACCTTAGCCAATGAGAGATACTAACCTTAGCCAATGAGATATACTAACCTTAGGCAATTAGCCAATGAGAGATACTAACCTTAACCAATGAGAGATTCTAACCTTAGCCAATGAGAGATACTAACCTTAGGCAATTAGCCAATGAGAGATACTAACCTTAGCCAATGAGATATACTAACCTTAGCCAATGAGAGATACTAACCTTAACCAATGAGAGATTCTAACCTTAGCCAATGAGAGATACTAACCTTAGCCAATGAGAGATACTAACCTTAGCCAATGAGAGATTCTAACCTTAGCCAATGAGAGATACTAACCTTAGCCAATTAGATATACTAACCTTAGCCAATGAGAGATACTAACCTTAGCCAATGAGAGATACTAACCTTAGCCAATGTGAGATAATAACCTTAGCCAATGAGAGATACTAACCTTAGCCAATGAGAGATGCTAACCTTAGCCAAAGAGAGATACTAACCTTAGCCAATGAGAAGGCAGTGAGGGGCATTACTCCAAACTGGGCCACCACTGCGATGGCTACTCCTTTAGGTTTCAGGATGTGGGCCTTTAGAGAATAATAAACAACATTAATATTATGAATAGAATATTTTATTTGTATATATTTCACAAACCCTAAAACGTATTTAATCACAACAACAAAAAACATCACATAACAGGAGGAACGATAACCCCAAAAAGTCTGAAACAACCAGAAACTAGAGATGAGCAGCATCAGGACCTTGATCTTGGGCACCTCCATGGTACAGCCCAGTGAAACCATGGTGATGAAGAGGATCACTATGGTGGTGATGCTGATGGTCTGGTCTATTATGGGTGGCAGGCGGGGGAAATGGGTTGGAGTGATGTTGAATAGTAAACTGTCATTGGACGACAGGTACTGATCAGAGAACACTGCCATGGCGGTGTCAATGGAATCTTCCATTTGTATCGTCTCTGGTCGGAGTCTTTGAGAGAGAGGGAGAGAGGGAGTGGGGGAGAGAGAGAGAGAGAGAGAGAGAGAGAGAGGGAGGGAGAGAGAGAGAGAGAGAGAGAGAGGGAGGGAGAGCGAGGGAGAGAGAGAGAGAGAGGGAGAGCGAGGGAGAGAGACAGACGGAGAGAGAGGGAGAGAAAGGGAGAGAGAGAGAGGGAGAGACGGAGAGAGAGAGAGAGAGACGGAGAGAGAGAGAGAGACAGAGAGAGACAGAGAGAAAGAGAGACAGAGAGAGACAGAGAGAAAGAGAGAGAGAGAGACAGAGAGAGAGAGAGAGATATTGTAGTGCACTAGTAAACATATTGCTTTAATTAGCATTTTTACTAATAACATAGTAGTTTTAAACGGTCTGGTAAATCCTATGTGGCAGAACTCTTTCAACTCCAAGTCCTTTAGTCCTTAAATACTATTGACTGAAAGTCAATGCCTACTTACACTAGTGAAGAGCTGTTGACTCACTGAAAACATGAGAAAAGATCATATGATCTTATGTCTGTCTTTTCAAGATGAAACAAGATATTTACAGCAGTTTAATACTCACATATGATCTCTAAGCTAACCATTGCATGTTTAGTTTAATGAATGCTGTTTGTTGCTTCTGCATGAGTGTTGCAGTCAGTTGCATGTCTTCATCTCAACCTTTGTAACCTACAGAGACAGTGCTGCCTTTTCTTTCCCACCTCACAGCACCTTCCAACATTACACTTCTTCGGCTTCGACGTCGAGCTGCTCATCTCCTCTCCCCACTCTCTACATATCTCTCTACCACATCCTCCACTTCTGTGAGTGAGGCTTATTATTGCTGCCTACTGCCTGTGTTCACATACTAACTACCTAGAACAAACACACAATAACTACCTAGAACAACTCTCCTACCTCTTATTGATACCAGTCCATAACGGTTTTGAATTCTTAGTCATGCAAACGCTTAGAATTTCCATTTCAATACTATGGGAAACTTTAAAAGGGTAGCACACACACAACTTGTGCCAAAGACTTGTGCAGGTGTGTTCGAGTGATACAAAGTCATCAACGGTTAAAGGAAGAAGCTCTTGGATGCTTTAGAATGATTCTTTACAAAGGGAACAGTTGGCAGGAGCTACGTTCCTTTGGATGCATGATATATGATCATGGTATATTGTCATGGTGTATGGTATATGATGTATGATCATGGTATGTGGTCATGGTGTATGATCATGGTATATGGTATATGATCATGGTATATGGTCATAGTATATGGTATATGGTCATGGTATATGGTATAAGGTCATAGTATATGATGTATGATCATGGTATATGGTCAAGTATATGAGTATATGGTCATGGTATATGGTATATGGTCATAGTATATGATGTATGATCATGGTATATGGTCATAGTATATGGTATATGGTCATGGTATATGGTCATGGTATATGGTCATGGTATATGGTATATGGTCATGGTATATGGTCATGGTATATGGTATATGATGTATGATCATGGTATATGGTCATGGTGTATGATCATGGTATATTGTCATGGTAATGATCATGGTATATGGTCATGGTATATGGTCATGGTATATGATCATGGTATATGGTCATGGTATATGGTCATGGTATATGGTATATGATCATGGTATATGATCATGGTATATGGTCAGATATATGGTCATGATATATGATCATGGTATATGGTCATGGTATATGGTATATGATCATGGTATATGGTCATGGTATATGGTATATGATCATGGTATATGGTCATGGTGTATGATCATGGTATATGGTCATGGTATATGATCATGGTTTATGGTCATGGTGTATGATCATGGTATATGGTCATAGTATATGGTCATGGTATATGGTATATGGGCATGGTATATGGTCATGGTATATGGTATATGATGTATGGTCATGGTATATGGTCATGGTATATGGTCATGGTATATGGTATATGATCATGGTATATGGTCATGGTGTATGATCATGGTATATGGTCATAGTATATGGTCATGGTATATGGTATATGGTCATAGTATATATGGTCATGGTATATGATCATGGTATATGGTCATGGTATATGGTCATGGTATATGATCATGGTATATGGTATATGATGTATGGTCATGGTATATGGTCATGGTATATGGTCATGGTGTATGATCATGGTATATGGTCATGGTATATGGTCATGGTATATGATCATGGTATATGGTCATGGTGTATGATCATGGTATATGGTCATGGTATATGATCATGGTTTATGGTCATGGTGTATGATCATGGTATATGGTCATAGTATATGGTCATGGTATATGGTATATGGGCATGGTATATGGTCATGGTATATGGTATATGATGTATGGTCATGGTATATGGTCATGGTATATGGTCATGGTATATGGTATATGATCATGGTATATGGTCATGGTGTATGATCATGGTATATGGTCATAGTATATGGTCATGGTATATGGTATATGGTCATAGTATATGGTCATGGTATATGATCATGGTATATGGTCATGGTATATGGTCATGGTATATGATCATGGTATATGGTATATGATGTATGGTCATGGTATATGGTCATGGTATATGGTCATGGTGTATGATCATGGTATATGGTCATGGTATATGGTCATGGTATATGATCATGGTATATGGTCATGGTATATGGTCATGGTATATGATCAGGGTATATGGTCATGGTATATGATCATGGTATATGATCATGGTATATGGTCATGGTATATGGTATATGGTATATGGCCATGGTATATGGTCATGGTATATGATTGTGGTATATGATCATGGTATATGGTCATGGTATCATGGTGTATGGTCATGGTATATGATCATGGTATATGGCCATGGTATATAATAATGGTATATGGTATATGGTCATGGCATATGGTCATGGTATCATGGTATATGGTCATGGTATATGGTCATGGTATCATGGTGTATGGTCATGGTATATGGTCATGGTATATGATCATGGCATATGATCATGGTGTATGGTCATGGTATATGGTATATGTCCTGGTATATGGTCATGGTATATGGTATATGATCATGGTATATGATCATGGTGTATGGTCATGGTATATGGTCATGGTATATGATCATGGTATATGATCATGGTATATGGTCATGGTGTATGCTCATGGTATATGATAATGGTATATGATCATGGTATATGGTCATGGTATATGGTCATGGTATATGGTATATGTCCAGGTATATGGTCATGGTATAAGGTATATGATCATGGTATATGGCCATGGTATATGATCATGGTATATGATCATGGTGTATGGTCATGGTATATGGTATATGATCATGGTATATGGTATATGATCATGGTATATGATCATGGTATATGGTATATGATCATGGTATATGGTCATGGTATATGATCATGGTATATGGTCATGGTATATGGTATATGATCATGGTATATGATCATGGTATATGGTCATGGTATATGGTCATGGTATCATGGTGTATGGTCATGGTATATGGTCATGGTATATGGTCATGGTGTATGGTCATGTTATACGGTATATGATCATGGTATATGGTATATGATCATGGTATATGATCATGGTATATGGTATATGGTCATGGTATATGATCATGGTATATGGTCATGGTATATGGTATATGATCATGGTATATGATCATGGTATATGGTCATGGCATATGGTCATGGTATCATGGTATATGGTCATGGTATATGATCATGGTATATGATCATGGTGTATGGTCATGGTATATGGTATATGTCCTGGTATATGGTCATGGTATATGGTATATGATCATGGTATATGATCATGGTATATGATCATGGTGTATGGTCATGGTATATGGTCATGGTATATGATCATGGTATATGATCATGGTATATGGTGTATGGTCATGGTATATGGTCATGGTATATGGTCATGGTGTATGATCATGGTATATGGCCATGGTATATGGTCATGATATATGGTCATGGTATATGGTCATGGTATAATGGTGAATGGTCATGGTATATGATCATGGTATATGGCCATGGTGTATGGTCATGGTATATGATCATGGTATATGGTCATGGTATCATGGTGTATGGTCATGGTATAATGGTGTATGGTTATGGTATATGGTCATGGTATATGATCATGGTATATGATCATGGTATATGATCATGGTGTATGGTCATGGTATATGGTATATGTCCTGGTATATGGTCATGGTATATGGTATATGATCATGGTATATGATCATGGTATATGGTCATGGTATATGATAATGGTATATGATAATGGTATATGATCATGGTATATGATCATGGTATATGGTCATGGTATATGGTATATGTCCTGGTATATGGCCATGGTATATGGTATATGATCTTGGTATATGGCCATGGTATATGATCATGGTATATGATCATGGTGTATGGTCATGGTATATGGTATATGATCATGGTATATGGTCATGGTAGCATGGTGTATGGTCATGGTATATGGTCATGGTATCATGGTGTATGGTCATTGTGTATGGTCATGGTATATGGTCATGGTATATGGTCATGGTATATGGTCATGGTGTATGATCATGGTATATGGTCATGGTATCATGGTGTATGGCCATGGTATATGGTCATGGTATCATGGTGTATGGTCATTGTGTATGGTCATGGTATATGGCCATGGTATATGGTCATGGTATCATGGTGTATGGTCATTGTGTATGGTCATGATATATGGTCATGGTATATGGTCATGGTATAATGGTGAATGGTCATGGTATATGATCATGGTATATGGCCATTGTATGGTCATGGTATATGATCATGGTATATGGTCATGGTATCATGGTGTATGGTCATGGTATAATGGTGTATGGTTATGGTATATGGTCATGGTATATGATCATGGTATATGATCATGGTGTATGGTCATGGTATATGGTATATGTCCTGGTATATGGTCATGGTATATGGTATATGATCATGGTATATGATCATGGTATATGGTCATGGTATATGATCATGGTATATGGTCATGGTATCATGGTGTATGGTCATGGTATATGGTATATGTCCTGGTATATGGTCATGGTATATGGTATATGATCATGGTATATGATCATGGTATATGGTCATGGTATATGATCATGGTATATGGTCATGGTATCATGATATATGGTCATGGTATATGGTCATGGTATAATGGTGAATGGTCATGGTATATGATCATGGTATATGGCCATGGTGTATGGTCATGGTATATGATCATGGTATATGGTCATGGTATCATGGTGTATGGTCATGGTATAATGGTGTATGGTTATGGTATATGGTCTTATATGATCATGGTATATGATCATGGTGTATGGTCAAATATGGTATATGTCCTGGTATATGGTCATGGTATATGGTATATGATCATGGTATATGATCATGGTATATGGTCATGGTATATGATCATGGTATATGATCATGGTATATGATCATGGTATATGGTCATGGTATATGGTATATGTCCCGGTATATGGTCATGGTATATGGTATATGATCTTGGTATATGGCCATGGTATATGATCATGGTATATGATCATGGTGTATGGTCATGGTATATGGTATATGATCATGGTATATGTTCATGGTATATGATCGTGGTATATGAGCATGGTATATGGTCATGCTATATGGTATATGATCATGGTATATGTTATATAATCATGGTATATGATCATGGTATATGGTCATGGTTTATGATATATGACCATGGTATATGGTCATGGTATATGGTATATGATCATGGTATATGGTCATTATATGATCATGGTATATGGTCATGGTATATGATCATGGTATATGGTCATGGTATATGGTCATGGTATCATGGTGTATGGCCATGGTATATGGTCATGGTATCATGGTGTATGGTCATTGTGTATGGTCATGGTATATGGTCATGGTATATGGTCATGGTATATGATCCTGGTATATGGTCATGGTATATGGTCATGGTATATGGTATATGGTCATGGTATATGGTATATGGTATATGGTCATGGTATATGGTCATGGTATATGATCATGGTATATGGTCATGGTATATGGTCATGGTATATGGTCATGGTATATGGTCATGGTATATGGTCATGGTATATGATCATGGTATATGGCATATATATGATCATGGTATATGGTCATGGTATATGGTCATGGTATAATGGTATATGATCATGGTATATGGTCATGGTATATCATTGGTATATGATCATGGTATATGATCATGGTATATGGTCATGGTATCAGGTCATGGTATATGATCATGGTATATGCTCATGGTATATGGTCATGGTATATGGTCATGGTGTATGGCCATGGTATATGGTCATGGTATATGGTCATGGTATATGGCCATGTATATGGTATGGTGTATGGTCATGGTATATGGTCATGGTATATGATCATGGTATATGGCCATATATGGTCATGGTATATGGTATATGGTAATGGTATATGGTCATGGTATCATGGTATATGATCATGGTATATGGTCATGGTATCAGGTCATGGTATATGATCATGGTATATACTCATGGTATATGGTATATGCATGGTATATGGTCATGGTATATGGTCATGGTGTATGGTCATGGTGTATGGCCATGGTATATGGTCATGGTGTATGGCCATGGTATATGGTCATGGTGTATGGTCATGGTGTATGGTCATGGTGTATGGTCATGGTGTATGGTCATGGTATATGGTCATGGTGTATGGTCATGGTGTATGGTCATGGTATATGATCATCCCTCCCGATATCAAACCTCATTTTAGCTGTGTTCTAGGTGTGCAATTCTAAAGTGAGAATAGGACACTCGTGAATGGGCTCTTCACAGTGGGCCTCTTCACAGTGGGCCTCTTTACAGTGGGCCTCTTCACAGTGGGCCTCTTTTCAGTGGGCCTCTTCACAGTGGGCCTCTTTACAGTGGACCTCTTTACAGTGAGTCTCTTTACAGTGGACCTCTTTACAGTGAGTCTCTTTACAGTTGACATCTTTTCAGTGGTTCTCTTTACAGTGGGCCTCTTTACAGTGGGCCTCTTCACAGTCGGCTCTTCTTCACAGTGGTTCCCCTCTTTACAGTGGGCCTCTTTAGTGAGTCTCTTTACAGTGGACCCTCTTTACGTGGGCCTCTTTACAGTGAGTCTCTTTCAGTGGTTCTCTTTAGTTGACATCTTTTCAGTGGTTCTCTTTACAGTTCTTCACCCTCTTTACAGTGGGCCTCTTTATTTTCACACTACACTGGACCTATTTTCTCCTCTGAAAATGGTTCCCTTCACAGTGACATCATTATGAGTCTAACTGAGTCTTACTAAGTCCTACTAAATATTCTAATACAACGTTATAACAATTAAGACCATATTTAGGGTCTTGTCTTACCTTTTAGGAGAAGGTGGATATTCCTTCTGTGGTCTTTCCTGTCTGTGGTTTCTGTGTTGCCAAATGAAGTCCTTCTGCGTGGCCACAGCCTTTAAAGTGTATCCTTGTTCTAATGTGGCTAATTATTGCCAGAGTGAGAGTGATAAATATCTGTCTGTGAAGCGGTCTTCTGGACGGGGAGTATGATGTCCTCCTCCCCTCACCTGTTCCTCTTATCTCTGCTGTCTCCCTCCTGCAATGGATATCAGATCCTTTCTCACAGACACACACACACACACACACACACACACACACAGACACACACAGACACACACACACACACACACACACACACACACACACACACACACACACACACACATACACACACACACACACACACACACACACACACACACACACACACACACACACACACACATAGACACACACACACACATACACACACACACACACACACACACACACACACACACACACACACACACACATACACACACATACACACACACACACACACACACATACACACACACACACACACACACACACAGACACAGACACACACACATACACACACACACACATACACACACACACACACACACACACTGGGCCAGTCAAGTAGTGTGTGTGTGTGTGTGTGTGTGTGTGTGTGTTTAATAAATCCTAAAATGGAAAGCATATTGTAGTACAGTGTACTATTGTAGTGTAGTGTAGTATTGTAGTTTATCGTAGTATTGTTGTCGTGTAATATGGTAGTGCAGTGTAGTATTTTAGTACAGTATTGTATTGCAGTGTAGTATTTTAGTACAGTATTGTATTGCAGTGTAGTATTTTAGTACAGTATTGTAATGCAGCGTAGTATGTAGTGCAGTTTAGTATTGTAGTTTAGTATTGTAGTCTAGTATTTTAGTGCAATATTGTAGTGCAGTGTAGTATGTAGTGTAGTATTATAGTGCCGTGTAGTATTATATTGTGATGTAGTATTGTTGTTTAGGGCAGTATTGTAGTGTAGTGTAGTATTGTAGTGCAGTGTACAATTGTGGTGCAGTCTAGTATTGTAGTGCAGTGTAGTATTGTGGTGTAGTATAGTGGTATGGTGTAGTTTTGTATTGCAGTGCAGTGTAGTATTGTAGTGTAGTATAGTGGTATGGTGTAGTTTTGTATTGTAGTGCAGTGTAGTATTGTAGTGTAGTATTGTGGTATGGTGTAGTTTTGTATTGTAGTGCAGTGCAATAAAAATGTGCTTTTCTATAAAAAACAAGGACATGTCTAAGTGACCCCAAACTTCTGAATGGTAGTGTAAATATGAGAGGAGTAAAGCAGCATGTAAACATGATTAAAGTAACTAGTGTTCCATTATTAAAGTGGCCAGTGATTCCATGTCTATGTATATAGGGCAGCAGTGTCTAAGGTGCAGGGTTAGTGATTTAACAGTCTGATGGCCTTGAGATAGAAGCTGTTTTTCAGTCTCTCGATCCCAGCTTTGATGCACCTGTACTGACCTCGCCTTCTGGATGATAGCGGGGTGAACAGGCAGTGGCTTGGGTGGTTGTTGTCCTTGATGATCTTTTTGGCCTTCCTGTGACATCGTGTGCTGTAGGTGTCCTGGAGGGAAGGTAGTTTGCCCCCGGTGATGCGTTGTGCAGACCGCACTACCGTCTGGAGAGCCTTACAGTTGTGGGCGGAGCAGTTGCCGTACCAGACAGTGATACAGCCCAACAGGATGCTCTCGATTGTGCATCTGTAGAAGTTTGTGAGTGCTTTTGGTGACAAGCCAAATTTCTTCAGCCTCCTGAGGTTGAAGAGGCGCTGCTGCGCCTTCTTCACGACGCTGTCTGTGTGGGTGGACCAGTTCAGTTTGTCCGTGATGTGTATGCCGAGGAACTTAAAACTTGCTACCCTCTCCACTACTGTCCCATTGATGTGGATAGGGGGGTACTCCCTCTGCTGTTTCCTGAAGTCCACGATCATCTCCTTTGTTTTGTTGACGTTGAGTGTCAGGCCTGTGACATCGGGTGGTGTACGAATGCTGTTCGTTGACTGTAGCTCAACACCAGCTCACATTCAACACCATATTACCCTCCAAGCTCATCATTAATTAATTAAGCTTCAATGCCATACAACTCTCCTTCCGTGGCCTCCAATTGCTCTTAATTACAAGTAAAACTAAATGCATGCTCTTCAACCGATCGCTACCTGCACCTACCCGCCTGTCTAACATCACTACTCTGGACGGCTCTGACTTAGAATACGTGGACAACTACAAATACTTAGGTGTCTGGTTAGACTGTAAACTCCTTCCAGACCCATATCAAACATCTCCAATCCAAAGTTAATATACTATAATATTCATATACTACCCACCATTGCGACCTGTACGCTCTCGTTGGCTGGCCCTTGCTTCATACTCGTCTCCAAACCCACTGGCTCCATGTCATCTACAAGACCCTGCTAGGTAAAGTCCCCCCTTATCTCAGCTCGCTGGTCACCATAGCATCTCCCACCTGTAGCACACACTCCAGCAGGTATATCTCTCTAGTCACCCCCAAAACCAATTCTTTCTTTGGCCGCCTCTCCTTCCAGTTCTCTGCTGCCAATGACTGGAACGAACTACAAAAATCTCTGAAACTGGAAACACTTATCTCCCTCACTAGCTTTAAGCACCAACTGTCAGAGCAGCTCACAGATTACTGCACCTGTACATAGCCCACCTATAATTTAGCCCAAACAACTACCTCTTTCCCTACTGTATTTAATTAATTAATTTATTTTGCTCCTTTGCACCCCATTATTTTTATTTCTACTTTGCACATTCTTCCATTGCAAATCTACCATTCCAGTGTTTTACTTGCTATATTGTCTTTACTTTGCCACCATGACCTTTTTTGCCTTTACCTCCCTTATCTCACCTCATTTGCTCACATCGTATATAGACTTGTTTATACTGTATTATTGACTGTATGTTTGTTTTACTCCATGTGTAACTCTGTGTCGTTGTATGTGTCGAACTGCTTTGCTTTATCTTGGCCAGGTCGCAATTGTAAATGAGAACTTGTTCTCAACTTGCCTACCTGGTTAAATAAAGGTGAAATAAATTAAATAAATAAAAAATTAAGCTTGAGGCCCTGTGCAATTGGTTCTGGACTTCCTGACAGGCTGCCCCCAGGTGGTGAAGGTAGGAAACAACATCTCCACTCCGCTGATCCTCAACACTGGGGCTCCACAAGGGTGCGTGTTCAGCCCCCTCCTGTACTCCCTGTTCACCCATGACTGAGTGGTCATGCACGCCTCCAACACAATCATGAAGTTTGCAGACGACACAACAGTAGTCGGCTTGATTACCAACAACAACAAGACGACCTACAGGGAGGAGGTGAAGGTACTCGGAGTGGGGTGTCAGGAAAACAACCTCTCACTCAACGTCAAAAAAACAAAGGAGATGATCGTGGACTTCAGGAAACAGCAGAGGGAGCACCCCCCTATCCACATCGAAGGGACAGCAGTGGAGAAGGTGGAAAGTTGAAGTTCCTCGGCGTACACATCACGGACTAACTGAAATGGTCCAGCCACACAGAGTGTGGTGAAAAAGGCACAACAGCGCCTCTTCAACATCAGGAGGCTGAAGAGATTTGGCTTGTCACCTAAAACCCTCACAAACTTTAACAGATGCACAATTGAGAGCATCCTGTTGGTCTGTATCACAGCCTGGTACGGCAACTGCACCGCCCACAACCGCAAGGCTCTCCAGAGGGTGGTGCGGTCTGCACAACGCATCATCGGGGGTGACCTACCTGCCCTCTAGGACACCTACAGCACCCGATGTCACAGGAAGGCCAAAAAGATCGTCAAGGACATCAATCACCCGAGCCACAGCCTGTTCACCCCACTATCATCCTGAAGGCGAGGTCAGTACAGGTGCATCAAAGCTGGGACCGGGAGACTGAAAAACAGCTTCTATCTCAAGGCCATCAGACTGTTAAACAGCCATCACTAGCACAGAGAGGCTGCTGACTACATACAGACTTGAAATCACTAGTCACTTTAATAAATGGATCACTAGTCACTTTAATAATGTTTACTATCTTACATTACTCATCTCATATGTATTAACTGTATTTTATACCATCTATTGCATCTTGCCTATACCGCTCTGTCATTGCTCATCCATATATTTATATTTATATATTTTTATTCCATTCCTTCACTTAGATGTGTGTGTATTAGGTAGTTGTTGTGGAATTGTTAGATTACTTGTTAGATATTGCTGCACTGTTGGAACTAGAAGCACAAGCATTTCACTACACTCGCAATAACATCTGCTAACCATGTGTATGTGATCAATACAATTTGATTTGATTTGATTTGGTTGATGTCCTTGAGGGCCGGTAGTGCTTCCGGTGATGTGTTGGGCAGACCGCACCACCATCTCACTGCGGTTGAGGGCAGTGCAGTTGCCATACCAGGCAGTGATTTAGCCTGTTGCGCCTCCTTCACCACACTGTCTGTGTGGATGGACCATTTCAGATTGTCAGTGATGTGGACGCCAAGGAACTTGAAGCTTTTAACCTTCTCCACTGTGGTCCCGTTGATGTGGATAGGGGTGTGTTCTCTCTGCTGTTTCCTGAAATCCACGATCAGCTCCTTCATTTTGTTGACATTGAGGGAGAGGTTATTTTTAGTGTAGTATTGTAGTGTAGTAATGTAGTGTAGTATTGTAGTGTAGTATTGTAGTGAAGTGTGGTATTGTAGTGCAGTGTATTACTGTAATGTAGCGTAGTGTAGTATTGTAGTATTGTAGTATAATGTAATATTGTAGTGTAGCACTGCAGTGCAGTGTTTAACTGTAGTGTAGTGTAGTATTGTAGTGTAGTATTGCAGTGTAGTGTAGTATTGTGGTGTAGTATAGCATAGTGTGACCGTGTAGTATAGTGTAGTGTTGTAGTGTAGTACAGCAGTGTATTGTATTGTAGTATTGTAGCATAATGTAGTATTGTAGTGCAGTGTATTACTGCAATGTAGTGAAGTAGTGTTGTGTTGTGGTGTAGTATAGCATAGTGTGACCATGTAGTATAGTGTAGTGTTGTAGTGTAGTACTGTAGTGTATTGTAGTATTGTAGCATAGTGTGGTATTGTAGTGCAGTGTATTACCGTAATGTAGTGCAGTATTGTATTGTAGTATTGTAGCATAGTGTAGTATTGTAGTGCAGTGTATTACCGTAATGTAGTATTGTAGTGCAGTGTATTACCGTAATGTAGTGCAGTATTGTAGTGTAGTATTGTAGCATAGTGTAGTATTGTAGTGCAGTGTATCACTGCAATGTAGTGAAGTAGTGTTGTGTTGTGTAGTATTGTAGTATAGTGCAGTATTGTAGAGCAGTGTATTACCACTGTCTAGTGCAGTATTGCAGTGTAGTATAGTATGGTATTTTAGTGTAGTATAATGTAGTATTGTAGCGTATTGCAGTATTGTAGCGTAGTGTAGTATAGTATTGTTGTGTAGTAGTGTAGTGTAATATAGTGTAGTATTGCCGTGTAGCATTGTAGTGTGGTATTGCAGTGTAGTATTGTAGTGTAGTGTGGTGTGGTGTAGGATTGCAGTGTAGTATAGTGTAGTATTGCAGTGTAGTATTGTAGTGTGGTATAGTGCAGTATTGCAGTGTAGTATTGTAGTGCGGTATAGTGTAGTATTGCAGTGTAGTACCGTAGTGTAGTATTGTAGTGTAGTATAGTGTAGTATTGTAGTGTAGTATTGTAGTGTAGTATTGCGGCGTAGTATTGTAGTGTAGTATAGTGTAGTTTTGCAGTGTAGTATTGTAGTGTAGTATTGTAGTGTAGTATTGTAGTGTAGTATTGCAGTGTAGTATTGTGGTGTGGTATTGTAGTATTGCGGTGTAGTATTGTAGTGTAGTATTGTAGTGTAGTATAGTGTAGTATTGCTGTGTAGTATTGTAGTGTGGTATTGTAGTGTAGTATAGTGTAGTATTGCTGTGTAGTATTGTAGTGTGGTATTGTAGTGTAGTATAGTGTAGTATTGCTGTGTAGTATTGTAGTGTGGTATTGTAGTGTAGTGTAGTATTGAAGTGTAGTGAGGTGTTGTAGTGAGGTATGGTGATTATCCCAACTCGGCCTTAAACCTAGGACCTTGCAAACTGTCAACTGTCAACTGTCAAACCTTAGCTGTTACACCAAGAGATCCCAACCTTTTGATGCTCTTTATGTGTAAGGTTAAGGTTGCTACGGTGTGTTGACCTTGAAAGTTGTGATGTGTTTACTACCCTGATTGTAGCACCATCTATTAATACCCTGATTGTAGCACCATCTATTAATGCCCTGATTGTAGCACCATCTATTAATACCCTGATTGTAGCACCATCTATTAATACCCTGATTGTAGCGCCATCTATTAATACCCTGATTGTAGCACCATCTATTAATACCCTGATTGTAGCACCATCTATTAATACCCTGATTGTAGCACCATCTATTAATACCCAGATTGTAGCACCATCTATTAATACCCTGATTGTAGCACCATCTAGTGTTTAATATCCAGATTGTAGCACCATCTAGTGTTTAATATCCAGATTGTAGCACCATCTATTAATACCCTGATTGTAGCACCATCTAGTGTTTAATATCCTGATTACAGACAACAACGAAAAAATGTAAACAGTAGTATTAGTATATAAATATTCAGTACTAAACTACAGCTGTTATATTATTATATTCAGTACTGGACTACAGCTATTATATTCAGTACTGAACTAGAGTTGTTATATTCAGTCCTGGACTACAGCTGTTATATTCAGTACTGAACTACAGTTGTTATATTCAGTACTGGACTACAGCTGTTATATTCAGTACTGAACTAGAGTTGTTATATTCAGTACTGAACTACAGTTGTTATATTCAGTACTGAACTAGAGTTGTTATATTCAGTACTGAACTAGAGTTGTTATATTCAGTACTGAACTAGAGTTGTTATATTCAGTACTGAACTATGGAACAACACTCAAATCATAAAAAATAAAAAATCAAGACAGCTGAACAACTACATTTTGTAAACGAACGTGCTCCTCCTGTCAAGAATCGCACATGTCCCCCTAGCCCTCTTCCTCCCCCTGGTGTGGTACATACAGAACAGAGGAAGATTGAATCTCACATGTCCCCCTAGCCCTCTTCCTCCCCCTGGTGTGGTACATACAGAACAGAGGAAGACTGAATCGCACATGTCCCCTAGCCCTCTTCCTCCCCCTGGTGTGGTACATACAGAACAGAGGAAGATTGAATCTCACATGTCCCCCTAGCCCTCTTCCTCCCCTGGTGTGGTACATACAGAACAGAGGAAGATTGAATCTCACATGTCCCCCTAGCCCTCTTCCTCCCCCTGGTGTGGTACATACAGAACAGAGGAAGATTGAATCGCACATGTCCCCCTAGCCCTCTTCCTCCCCCTGGTGTGGTACATACAGAACAGAGGAAGATTGAATCGCACATGTCCCCTAGCCCTCTTCCTCCCCCTGGTGTGGTACATACAGAACAGAGGAAGATTGAATCGCACATGTCCCCCTAGCCCTCTTCCTCCCCCTGGTGAGGTACATACAGAACAGATGAAGATTGAATCGCACATGTCCCCCTAGCCCTCTTCCTCCCCCTGGTGTGGTACATACAGAACAGAGGAAGATAGTCTGAGTCTCAAATGGTACCCTTTTCCCCAGACAGTGCATTATTTTTTGTTGTTGCCAGAAGCCCTTTGGTTTCATTTAGGGATGAAGGTGTAGAGTAGTTCCTGCAGCATTGCCTAGATGCATTAATATGACCTTTTTGTGTTGAGGTTAAGGAGAGAGGGAGGCTGCTGCCGCTGTGGGACAAGGTTAAGGAGAGAGGGAGGCTGCTGCCGCTGTGGGACAAGGTTAAGGAGAGAGGGAGGCTGCTGTGGGACAGGGTTAAGGAGAGAGGGAGGCTGCTGTGGGACAGGGTTAAGGAGAGAGGGAGGCTGCTGTGGGACAGGGTTAAGGAGAGAGGGAGGCTGCTGTGGGACAGGGTTGAGGAGAGAGGGAGGCTGCTGCCGCTGTGGGACAAGGTTAAGGAGAGAGGGAGGCCGCTGCCGCTGTGGGACAGGGTTAAGGAGAGAGGGAGGCTGCTGCCGCTCTGGGACAAGGTTAAGGAGAGAGGGAGGCTGCTGTGGGACAGGGTTAAGGAGAGAGGGAGGCTGCTGTGGGACAGGGTTAAGGAGAGAGGGAGGCCGCTGCCGCTGTGGGACAGGGTTAAGGAGAGAGGGAGGCTGCTGCCGCTCTGGGACAAGGTTAAGGAGAGAGGGAGGCTGCTGTGGGACAGGGTTAAGGAGAGAGGGAGGCCGCTGCCGCTGTGGGACAGGGTTAAGGAGAGAGGGAGGCCGCTGTTGGTGTGTACGTGTTTTTAAAAATGTATCGAAGCAAGTCAGTTAAGAACAAATTCTTATTTATAATGACAGCCTACCCGGACCAAACCCTAACCCGGACGACGCTGGGCCAATTGTGCACCGCCCTATGGGACTCCCAATCATGGCCGTTTATGATACAGCCTGGAATCGAACCAGGGTCTGTAATGGCACCTCTAGCACTTAGACCGCTACACCACTTGGTGGGGGTGTCATCGGCAGCTGCCCTCCTGACCTGCTGGGGAATAGATACTGTCTCCCGTTGCTTGTTTTTACAGATGTGCTGATCCACTATTGTAGCAGCTCAAATAATCCACTGTGTAAGGTCTTTATCTATAGCACAATTTGTAGAGAGAAAAAAAGCCTATTCGCTCAGTGGCAGGGATGCCCCCACAAACTTTATATGGAGAAGGGCAGTTTAATTCACTCTTAGAAAAAAAGGGTTCCAAAAGGGTTATTTACAGAGGGATAGGGTTCTACTGAGAACTGTTTTGATCAGAATAACCCTTTTTTGGAAGACATGGATTCTTTGTAAGGCAACGGGTTCTACCTAGAAGCTTTAACATCCTAAGAACTGTGTTTGAAAGAAAGGGTTCTTTGATGATTCTTTGGAACGCAAGAAGGATTCCTTAGAAGGCAAAAAGGGTTCTACATAGACCCATATATAATATTTCCCAGCATGCTCTATTGCAGGAAAATTCTGAATGCAGGTTGCAGGTGATTAATAATTCCACTTGTTAGATAGCCTAAATCTGGCAGCATTCCAATATGAATTACACATCACTTTGCAAGGCAGCATAATGTGACTTGCAGGCCTGATGTGGCCTGTAAACCAGGAGATTCCTAACACCACTGTGTTAGGTGTATAACTAGGCACTCATAGAAAGGCCTTGTAATATATGTAATGTAATAAAATATAAAAATATATTTTAGAGGCTAGTGAGGCTGTTGGAACTGTTTATAGAGAGAACTCTCCAAAGATAAAGGTTTCTCGGTAGAACCCTTAATACACGGTTCTAGGAAGAACCCTGCGTAGAGGGTTTTTAGGTAGAACCATATCAAGGGGGTTCTTTAAGGGGGTTCTACCCGGCACCAAAAAGGGTTCCCCTATAGGGACAAACCAAAGAACACTGTATGGTTCTACTAAGCACCTGTAGTTGACCTTAATGAAATGAGTGTAGTTGACCTTAATGAAATGAGTGTAGTTGATCTTAATGAAAAATACATTAATTTCAAATAAGGAAACATTCAAAACTTGATTTTTGAAACTCATTCAATTTGCAGTCTTTACTAGATGCAATGCAATACATGGCTGTAGAGGAAAGAGGGGTATTGGTGGTAATACTCATTTTCACACCTATTAAACATTTGTATAACATTTGTCACAAAGAAAGAAAGAAGATAGGATTCAGCGTTGACGTTATGAGATTTTTTAAAACTATTGTAACGATCCACGTGTCTCAATCGCGGCCCCACTGACGCAGCTATTATCTAGACTACACATCCCAGGGTACACCGCGAGGTAAATCGAATTATGTTGACGTTATTCTGACGCGCGGCATATTTTTTTTTTTTTACCTATGGGAAATGTAGTTAATAGACAATCCACTGATATTTGAGAGTCGTTTGTTATTATCGTACAATAAACTACAAATCCTACACACCCGTCCAGCGTCGCAGGCGTGTCGTGAAACGGTTTGCTGTTGGTGTAGACAAGTCACGTATAAATATAGTTCGTTGAAGCTCGTTTCTTTCGTTATTGACTGCAGGGAGAGTAACGTTATTTAGTCTGTTTGTGCATTTGCTTTATCGTTAGGCGTTTGTTTCATGTTGTGAACTAGGCTACCCTTTTCATTTAAAATCCACCGTTTCACCTAAGAATGAGTGATAACGATGATATCGAAGTCGATAGCGACGTGAGTAAATGTTTATTTCGCTACTTTACTAGCTACTGTATGTAGTTAGTTTGCTAGCTAGTAATCAATTAAAACGCCTGTTGAACTAACGTTATCCACAAGAAGATCAACAGCCTTTAAAAGGTTAACTACAATAGCTAGATAGGTCAGCTAGTAGCTCTGGCTCAGAAATGTATTATGTTCACTTGCTAGCGTTATAAATATATATATATATATATATATATTCTTTGCATTGGGTTTGCTGTAATAATTGGGTTACAGTGTACTGCTAACTAAGTTGGCTGGCTAATTGTGGCTACAATCGTACTGTTCTGTTTCTTTTTTACAGGAAGACTCATCGAGATATCACAATGTGGTGGGTAATGCAGTGTTAAATATGTCCCAAAAATAATGTATTGGAATTCTATCAAATGTATTGTAATTAAGGCCATGATAATATCTGGCTAAAAAAATAATGTTCGTCCTGGTAACTAATGTATATGATATATTACACAAACTTGGCAAGGGATGGGTACGGGTGGCTGAACAGAAGGGGTTTCCTGCAGTTAGTGAGCGAAAATGATATCAAGCTTAGTAGTTGTTTACTAGCATGCAAAGTTAGCCACACACTCTTCAATAATAGGACACGGCACACAAGAGGAGGATGTAACTAGCAGACAGAATACACGGAGTTGGCTGAACACTGGGGGTTTCTATAGGCGCTGGCACTGTCGTGTCACAACTATGATTTACCCTTTACATAATGTATGCAATATATCCATCAAGGTTTGCATTTGCACAGATCATCTTATCCATGCATTGAAGGGTATCCCCATCCCATACGCGGTCGTAGGAATTTAGAGACACACGAAATCTATTATATATTTAGAATAAAGCCTCCTGCTAAACGCAGCAGACCGCTCGAGCCACAGTCGGGGTAAAAAAAAAAAGTCAAACCTAGAAATACCGTTCTCGACCAGAAGCGTGTTTTCTAAATGCACTTCTAGGTCATGTGTTTTAATCATGACGTGACTATTGTAATTTTAAATATAAAATTCGATACTTTTCAAATGGAAATTCATTACGCTAGCTACCGGCTTCAGCTCAGTAACTGTTTTAGTAAATGACGCCGTCGTCTCGTCGGGAAGGGAGAGAGCAGGGAGATGTTTTCCTGTCTGTTTCAGCGAGCTAGTGATTAGTGCCATCTTCACTCGACAGGCCACTGACCGGGCTGCTGGCAGGCTAAAGGTATGACGTAGCCGCGTCGCATACCGGCGAAATAAACACAGGCTCGCTGCACGACATACTTTTGCATAACAGTACGTAATGTTTTTCCCTTGTCAGCGAGGCAGTCTTTATCAAACTGATTCTGATGGACTTGATTAACATTTAGCTGCAGAATGTCATGTCAAAAATAATAAATATACTTCTAGTTTAGGCAGGGCTTTTGTCATATTTGGCTAGGTTTATTTCCAAATATTTTCAAATTACTATGTGATATTCAAATCAATTATGTAGCTTATCCTTAAATTTAGGACTGTTTGAGGATTGGACTATCAGAACAATTGGTCTGAGTTTAGCACATCACTTTCAAGCAACCATAAAACAGTCGCTCTATGTTAACACCCCAACCCCCCCTCCCCCCTCCTCCATTGGGGCCCACCTAGTCGCTGAGGAAGATCTTTAGGAAGTGGGACGGACTGGATCTCATAACAGGGCATAGTAGTATAAGGGGGAGTGTATTGGCACAATGAGTCTGTCCTGAGTGATGTTGAGAGCAGCACAAGACAGACAACATAGTTTTGAAGCTACAATGCAGGGTGTCACTGGGTTAGCTCGGGAGGCAGTTACTCTACTATACTACTGTAGTCTGCTCTGCTGCGTCCCCAATAGCACCCTATTCTATATATATATATATATATATTACTTTTGACCAGAGCACTATGGCGACGCAGCCTATTGCTGTACTTAGTCAGCACCTGGAGATTATGTACCTTAAGTATTCATATCTCTTGACTTGTTCCACATTTTGTGTTACAACCAGACTTAAAAATGTGTTTTACACACAATACCCCATAATGACGAGGTGAAAACAGGTTTTTGTATTGAAAATGACATGCACAAGTATTCACACAATACATTTTAGAATCACCTGTGTCAGTGATTACAGCGGTGGGTCTTTCTGGTTAAGTCTCTTTAACAGATCTCCACACCTGGATTGTACAATATTTGCTCATTATTCTTTTTAAAATTCTTACAAGCTCTGTCAAGTTGGATCATTGCTAGACAACCATTTCCAAGTCTTGCCATAGATTTTCAAGCAGATGACAAGCATACCCATAACACGATGCAGCCACCACTATGCTTGAAAATATGGAGTGGTACTCGGTAATGTGTTGTATTGGATTTGTCCCAGACGTAACACTTTGCATTCAGAACAAAAAGTGAATTGCTTTGCCACATTTTTTTTGCAGTATTACTTTAGTGCCTTGTTGAAACAGGAAGTCCATGCAACTTATGTCACTGAATTTATTTAGGCTTGCCATTACAAACGGTTTGAATACTTATTGACTCAAGACATTTCAGCTTTAAATTTGTAAAAGTTTTTTTAAACAATTCCACTGAAGTTATAGGGGATTGTGTGTAGGCCAGTGGCCAAAAGAAATCGAAATGTAATCCATTTTAATTTCCGGCTGTAACACTACAAGATGTGGAAAAAGTCAAGGGGTGTGAATAGTTTCTGAAGGCACTGTAATATTTATGTTCTGAGGTAGGAATAGAATGGAAGTGATAGGTCTAGCTAAGCTAACTAGCATCATCTGAAACGGAGCCATTGAGAAGCATCACATGCGGTGAATACAGCAGGGGTAGACTTTACCGTGAAATGCTTACTTGCGCGCTAGGACTGGGCGATAGGGCCAAAATATTATCACGGTATTTAATTTTTTTAATATATATTTTTTAAAGACGGTATTTTTAGTTTTTGAGAACTAAAAGTTCAACATTTGCTTTGAGTAGTGATCCCAGGGTGCTTTATGAGTAAGTAGGGAGTAGTGGTCCCGGGGTGCTTTATGAGTAAGTGGGGAGTAGTGATCCCAGGGTGCTTTATGAGTAAGTAGGGAGTAGTGATCCCAGGGTGCTTTATGAGTAAGTAGGGAGTAGTGATCCCAGGGTGCTTTATGAGTAAGTAGGGAGTAGTGATCCCAGGGTGCTTTATGAGTAAGTAGGGAGTAGTGATCCCAGGGTGCTTTATGAGTAAGTAGGGAGTAGTGATCCCAGGGTGCTTTATGAGTAAGTAGGGAGTAGTGATCCCAGGGTGCTTTATGAGTAAGTAGGGAGTAGTGGTCCCGGGGTGCTTTATGAGTAAGTAGGGAGTAGTGGTCCCGGGGTGCTTTATGAGTAAGTAGGGAGTAGTGGTCCCGGGGTGCTTTATGAGTAAGTAGGGAGTAGTGGTCCCGGGGTGCTTTATGAGTAAGTAGGGAGTAGTGGTCCCGGGTGCTTTATGAGTAAGTAGGGAGTAGTGGTCCCGGGTGCTTTGAGTAAGTAGGGAGTAGTGGTCCCGGGGTGCTTTATGAGTAAGTAGGGAGTAGTGGTCCCGGGGTGCTTTATGAGTAAGTAGGGAGTAGTGGTCCCGGGGTGCTTTATGAGTAAGTAGGGAGTAGTGGTCCCAGGGGTGGAAACGCATACATTCTCAATGATTACAATGAGTCTTTCTCCATTCTGTCTTGTTTTATACTGTTCAATTCAACCAAAACAAATTTCAGCACGTATCATTTCTGCACTCAATTGCAGCGGTAATAGAAGTCCTGAAGTGTCACACACAGTAGAAGTAAAGATGACCGGTGAAATACGACTTGAGTTAAAGTCTAAAAGTATTTGGTTTTAAATATACTTAAGTATCAAAAGTATAAATCATTTCAAATTCCTTATGTTAAGCAAACCACATGACACCATTTTCTTGTTTACATTTTTTTTTATGGATAGCCAGGGGCACACTCCAACACTCAGACATCATTTACAAACAGCCAGGGGCACACTCCAACACTCAGACATCATTTACAAACAGCCAGGGGCACACTCCAACACTCAGACATCATTTACAGATAGCCAGGGGCACACTCCAACACTCAGACATCATTTACAGACAGCCAGGGCACACTCCAACACTCAGACATCATTTACAGATAGCCAGGGGCACACTCCAACACTCAGACATCATTTAAGACAGCCAGGGGCACACTAACACTCAGACATCATTTACAGACAGCCAGGGGCACACTTAAATCATTTACAAACAGCCAGGGGCACACTCCAACACTAGACATCATTTACAAACAGCCAGGGGCACACTCCAACACTTCATTTACAAACAGCCAGGGGCACACTCCAACACTCAGACATCATTTACAGATAGCCAGGGGCACACTTTCATTTACAGATAGCCAGGGGCACACTCCAACACTCAGACATCATTTACAAACAGCCAGGGGCACACTCCAACACTCAGACATCATTTACAAACAGCCAGGGGCACACTCCAACACTCAGACATCATTTACAAACAGCCAGGGGCACACTCCAACACTCAGACATCATTTACAAACAGCCAGGGGCACACTCCAACACTCAGACATCATTTACAAACAGCCAGGGGCACACTCCAACACTCAGACATCATTTACAGATAGCCAGGGGCACACTCCAACACTCAGACATCATTTACAGATAGCCAGGGCACACTCCAACACTCAGACATCATTTACAAACAGCCAGGGGCACACTCCAACACTCAGACATCATTTACAAACAGCCAGGGGCACACTCCAACACTCAGACATCATTTACAAACAGCCAGGGGCACACTCCAACACTCAGACATCATTTACAGATAGCCAGGGGCACACTCCAACACTCAGACATCATTTACAGATAGCCAGGGGCACACTCCAACACTCAGACATCATTTACAGATAGCCAGGGGCACACTCCAACACTCAGACATCATTTACAGATAGCCAGGGGCACACTCCAACACTCAGACATCATTTACAGATAGCCAGGGGCACACTCCAACACTCAGACATCATTTACAGATAGCCAGGGGCACACTCCAACACTCAGACATCATTTACAGATAGCCAGGGGCACACTCCAACACTCAGACATCATTTACAAACAGCCAGGGGCACCCTCTAACACTCAGACATCATTTACAAACAAAGCATGTCTGTTTAGTGAGTCCTCCAGTTTAGAGGCAGTAGATGACCAGGGATGTTCTCTTGACAAGTGGGTGAATTGGACCATTTTCCTGTCCTACTAAGCATTCAAAATGTAAGGGGTACTTTTAGGTGTCAGGGAAAATGCATGGAGTAAAAAATACAGTATTTTCTTTAGGAATGTAGTGAAGTAAAAGTTGTCAAAAATAAGTCGTAAAGTACAGATACCCCAAAAAAACTACTTAAGTAGTACTTGGAAGTATTTTTACTTAAGTACTTTACACCACTGCTCAGTAGAGAGAATTTCCACGCTGCCACATAGGGCTGCACGATATGAGAAAATCATCTAGGATTTATTTTTAACCAAATGTTGCAATTGAGATTTGACTTGCGAATTCGAGCAAAACTGTTGGAATCATGGAAATAGAATGACTATTCTAATTTTATTGTTAGAACATAATAGTGGGCACTTTGAATACATTGTTTGAGATGACGACGAGTTAAAATGCCAGGGAGGACTTATTGTGACAGGGTAGGAACTAAAGTGTTTCCTAGGAGACCCAATAAGCTTTGGCTACATTGCATGTTTTCTCTTAGCTACTTCATGTAGCTAACATATTCTTGCTTTGCATATTCCTCTGATTTAGAAGATACTGTTGCACAAACGACATGCTGATTTAGGTCTACACCTTCACTGGTATTATCAGGCTGTATTGGCTTGCTACTTTTGCTCTTACTCAGTACATTTATTGGCTATTAGCATTAGCGGCTAACAAGATTTAGGGCAACTTGCTAAGAAAAGACAAACTAGCTGTTTGCTGATGTAAGAAACACAAACTAATAGTGTCATTATAGAACACTAGTGGATTTATATTAATAAGCAAAGTGAAACCATTGTCATCAACATTGTTCTATGTGCTACATTGACCATGTAGACTGAACGCAAGTGACTCGTGGTCGAGAGGAACGTCAAATGCGTTCCTTGAGTGACAGGGGGCGTGGCTAGGTCTGTGTGGAAAGTGGCATGGAGAGACATTACTCAAGTAGCGAAGTAAACTATAAAAATTGACATTACACCTGGTGTATCACATTTAACAAACCAAACATTAAAATACGGTATAGAAGCTAAAGTAAAAACCCAAACTGGTCCCTGCATCAAACCCGGTACGTCATAAAATATGGTATTACCGCCCAGGCCTATTACGCGCCCTTTCCCATCAATGCAGAGTTTAATAAGTAATACATTTGCTATATAGAAATAAATCATAGGTAATAGTAACACAATAACGAGGCTATATACAAGGAGTACCGGTACAGATTCAATGTGCAGGGGTACCAGGTAATTGAGGTTGTATCTACAGTGCCTTGCGAAAGTATTCGGCCCCCTTGAACTTTGCGACCTTTTGCCACATTTCAGGCTTCAAACATAAAGATATAAAACTGTATTTTTTTGTGAAGAATCAACAACAAGTGGGACACAATCATGAAGTGGAACGACATTTATTGGATATTTCAAACTTTTTTAACAAATCAAAAACTGAAATTGGGCGTGCAAAATTATTCAGCCCCCTTAAGTTAATACTTTGTAGCGCCACCTTTTGCTGCGATTACAGCTGTAAGTCGCTTGGTATGTCTCTATCAGTTTTGCACATCGAGAGACTGACATTTTTTTCCCATTCCTCCTTGCAAAACAGCTCCAGCTCAGTGAGGTTGGATGGAGAGCATTTGTGAACAGCAGTTTTCAGTTCTTTCCACAGATTCTCGATTGGATTCAGGTCTGGACTTTGACTTGGCCATTCTAACACCTGGATATGTTTATTTTTGAACCATTCCATTGTAGATTTTGCTTTATGTTTTGGATCATTGTCTTGTTGGAAGACAAATCTCCGTCCCACTCTCAGGTCTTTTGCAGACTCCATCAGGTTTTCTTCCAGAATGGTCCTGTATTTGGCTCCATCCATCTTCCCATCAATTTTAACCATCTTCCCTGTCCCTGCTGAAGAAAAGCAGGCCCAATCCATGATGCTGCCACCACCATGTTTGACAGTGGGGATGGTGTGTTCAGGGTGATGAGCTGTGTTGCTTTTATGCCAAACATAACATTTTGCATTGTTGCCAAAAAGTTCAATTTTGGTTTCATCTGACCAGAGCACCTTCCACATGTTTGGTGTGTCTCCCAGGTGGCTTGTGGCAAACTTTAAACAACACTTTTTATGGATATCTTTAAGAAATGGCTTTCGTCTTGCCACTCTTCCATAAAGGCCAGATTTGTGCAATATACGACTGATTGTTGTCCTATGGACAGAGTCTCCCACCTCAGCTGTAGATCTCTGCAGTTCATCCAGAGTGATCATGGGCCTCTTGGCTGCATCTCTGATCAGTCTTCTCATTGTATGAGCTGAAAGTTTAGAGGGACGGCCAGGTCTTGGTAGATTTGCAGTGGTCTGATACTCCTTCCATTTCAATATTATCGCTTGCACAGTGCTCCTTGGGATGTTTAAAGCTTGGGAAATCTTTTTGTATCCAAATCCGGCTTTAAACTTCTTCACAACAGTATCTCGGACCTGCCTGGTGTGACTTGTTCTTCATGATGCTCTCTGCGCTTTTAACGGACCTCTGAGACTATCACAGTGCAGGTGCATTTATACGGAGACTTGATTACACACAGGTGGATTGTATTTATCATCATTAGTCATTTAGATCAACATTGGATCATTCAGAGATCCTCACTGAACTTCTGGAGAGAGTTTGCTCCACTGAAAGTAAAGGGGCTGAATAATTTTGCACGCCCAATTTTTCAGTTTTTGATTTGTTAAAAACATTTGAAATATCCAATAAATGTCGTTCCACTTCATGATTGTGTCCCACTTGTTGTTGATTCTTCACAAAAAAATACAGTTTTATATCTTTGTTTGAAGCCTGAAATGTGGCAAAAGGTCGGAAAGTTCAAGGGGGCCGAATACTTTCGCAAGGCACTGTACATGTAGGTAGGGGGTAAAAGCGACCTCTGAGTTTTATGTTCAGATGATGTGGTGATATTTGATGAACCAAATGCTATGCTCTTTTCTTCTCTTTATTTGGAAATGTCTAACTCAATGGATATGCATCAACATCAAGCAAAATGTTGTCATTAGATTGTCTCAGATAACAACATTTGAAATGTTAACTAATGCCTAGCGTGCATTACACTGCTTTCTCATACCACTGGATCATCTTACAGGGTTCAGCTATTACGGCAGCCATTTTGGAGCCTGAGCTACAGTTGTTTACAGTTGCTCTCTATAGGCCCTAATGCATTTACAGGGGCCTGATATTAACGATGGCCCGGGGCCTGTAAACATGTGCTGTGCCAGTGGATCTCGTCAGTCGCTGGCCCATACGGACCGGTAACTTCTCAGTGCGTTCTGTCATTCCAGTTCAACATTTACCTGCTCTGTCATAGTCTACCGTGGGAAAACCATTGAAAGCCACACGTAAAAACTACATGATTCAGACCCTAGGCCAAACTATTAGGCCAAACTATTGGGCAGTGGACAGCTGCTGTATCCCGGACCTAGTCTGGGTTAGTCCCAGACTCTTTATGCATTCCTCTAACTTGTCATGGAGAGAGTTGGTGGTGATTTTCATGGGGCTTTCTATGGTAATGTTACTCAGTCACTGTCCTAACCTTGTCGACTCCAGGCAAGTTGGATCCAAACCAACAACCTTTCTAGTAACCTTTCATGGTGCCATTTGCATCTGACATTTGGCTAGTACCTTTTAGTTTCATTATGATGCATAGGATTATAAATGAGTCAGTCAGGAACCTTTTGTGGGACCTACTGTTGCCTGGCCTGAAACAAGTTAAACTACTGCTAGTGCTGCTGCAGGTGATTGGCTGCTCTACTCTGGGCCTATCCCTAGTCATGTGAGATGGGCAGGTGGCCATTTTTGTAAATCTATGATCTGAGGTGAAGGCTAAAACGCTGTGAGGGTTTACAGTGGAAGGAGAGGGTTTCATTTACGCCCATTAAACTTTGAACAGGCAACGATCAAAGGGCCCACCTATATAGAGGAAAAGTCAGTTTGATCTAATAAAGTTATTTGTGATAGATGCAGATGCGGAGAGGGTTTGACGGGCCTGGCGGAGAGGGTTTGACGGGCCTGGCGGAGAGGGTTTGACGGGCCTGGCGGAGAGGGTTTGACGGGCCTGGCGGAGAGGGTTTGACGGGCCTGGCGGAGAGGGTTTGACGGGCCTGGCGGAGAGGGTTTGACGGGCCTGGCGGAGAGGGTTTGACGGGCCTGGCGGAGAGGGTTTGACGGGCCTGGCGGAGAGGGTTTGACGGGCCTGACTTTGGTCGTGTCTACACTTGACACTTACATGCGGCTTCTGCTATCATAATACGAAGATGGCATTGAAAAGACTGGTCTTGACGCACAAAAGTCACTTTGTGGTCCCCCACCCCACAAGTCTCAATAAAATGTATGTTTTGGGACCGAGAGGCCCCTTTATATTATAAAGTTGGAGGAAATACTTTCCTAGCTTGTGAGGAATGTGTTTGCCTTAAATGCTAGCTAATATTTATAAAGATTTTTTTTTTTGACTAGAGTTATGCTAACCTGTTTGCAGTGCCTTTAGCGTTGCTTGCTAGCTTGTTGGCTACAGTAGTTAGCTACTGCCATCAGTTTTATCATATTTTGCCTGTCTACAGTTTTGTAGAAGGCATACTGGCATTTGAATATAGCGCTGGAAAAGAGAATCCAGACACACTGTGGACCCGGTAGACATCTAAATGTAGATGCATAATGCGTTCGGAATTCCACGATCAGAACTCTATGATCGTGGAATTCTAAAGCTTAATGAACTCAAGTCTAGACACGCCTGACTGGGAGGGGTTTAACACGCCTGACTGGGAGGGGTTTAACACGCCTGACTTGGTCAGGTGTGAAGAGACATGAAATGACTGTTTGCGTCCCAAATGGAACCCTATTCCCTAGATAGTGCACTACTTTTGACCAGAGCCCTATTGTCCCTGGTCAAAAGTAGTGTACTACATAGGGAACAGTGTGCCATTTTGGGATTCAGACTGTGTTTAGGTAGATGATTCAACTGAGGCCCTGGCAGCAGTATGGAGTGGCTGAGAGAGGCCGGAGAGAGGAGTGTCGTTGTGTTGTAGGTCTCTCTAGGCCTACAGAGAGACGTGCAACAACACTAGTTCTTTAGGTAGATGATCCCCACAGGATGTCTGTTCTGTGTCTAGGCTATAGAGAGATGAAGACTGTTTGCGTAGGCACTAGAGTGCAGATCACAGGGATAATTAGTAGGTTTGTGTTCAGAACAACAGACTATACACGGAGTACACCCCCCTGCCCTCAGAACAGCCTCCATTTGTCGGGGTGTGGACTGTACAAGGTGTCGAACGCACTCTCTACATACACACATTACACACCTGTCAGAATAAAGGAAACACTTGAGATGATGAGGGATACGAAGTATACTAAACACTCGAATCACCTTCCTAATATTGAGTCAGAACAGCTTCAATTTGTTGGGGCATGGCCTCTAAGGTGCCAACCATTCCACAGGGATGCTGGCCCATGTTGACTCCACTGCTTCCCACAGTTGTCAAGTTGGCTGGATGTCCTTTAGGTGGTGGACCATTCTTGATACACACGGGATACTGTTGAGTGTGAAAAACCCAGCTGCGTTGGAGTTGTTGACACAGACCGGTACCCTGGCACCTACTACCATACCCCGTTCAAAGGCACATAAATATTTTGTCTTGCCCATTTCAGCCTCTTCTTAAAAAATGTTTTATTTAACCAGGTAGGCCAGTTGAGAACAATTTCTCACTGCGACCTGGCCAAGATAAGGCAAAGCAGTGTGACATAAACAACAACACAGAGTTACACATGGAATAAACAAACGTACAGTCAATAACACAATAGAAAATCTGTATACAGTGTGTGCAAATGGAGTAAGGAGGTACGGCAATAAATAAGCTTATTATACGAGTGATATATGTGCAAGTAGAAATGCTGGTGTGCAAAAGAGCACAAAAACAAATATTGGGACGAGGTAGGTAGTTGAATGGGCTATTTACAGATGCGCTGTGTACAGCTGCAGCGACCGGTAAGCTGCTCTGACAGCTGACGCTTAAAGTTAGTGAGGGAGATGTAAGTTTCAGTCATTGGCAGCAGAGAACTGGAAGGAAAGGCGGCCGAATGAGGTGTTGGCTTTGGGGGTGACCAGTGAGATATACCTGCTGGAGCGTGTGCTACGGGTGGGTGCTGCTATGGTGACCAGTGAGCTGAGAAGGCGGAGCTTTACCTAGCAAAGACTTATAGATGACCTGTAACCACATATGTAGCGCGGACCAGCCAACGAGAGCATACAGGTCGCAGTGGTGGGTAGTATATGCGGTTTTGGGGACAAAACGGATGGCACTGTGATAGACTGCATCCAATTTGCTGGGTAGAGTTTTGTGAGCATATTTTATAAATGACATCGCCGAAGTCGAGGATCGGTAGGATGGTCAGTTCTACGAGGGTATGTTTGGTAGCATGAAGGATGCTTTGTTGTGAAATAGGAAGCCAATTCTAAATTTGGATTGGAGATGTTAATGTGAGTCTGGAAGGAGCGTTTACAGTCTAACCAGACACCTAGGTATTTATAGTTGTCCACATATTCTACGTCAGAGCCGTCCAGAGTAGTGATGCGAGTGCAGGCAGCGATTGGTTGAAGAGCATGCATTTAATTTTACTAGCATTTAAGAGCAGTTGGAGGCCACAGAAGGAGAGTTGTATGGCATTGAAGCTCGTTCGGAGGCTAGTTAACAGTGTCCAAAGAAGGGCCAGATGTATACAGAATGGTGTCGTCTGTGTAGAGGTGGATCAAGGAATCACCAGCAGCAAGAGCAACATCGTTGATATATACAGAGAAAAGGTCGGCCCGAGAATTGAACCCTGTGGCACCCCCATAGAGACTGCCAGAGGTCTGGACAACAGGCCCTCCGATTTGACACACTGAACTCTGTCTGAGAAGTAGTTGGTGAACCAGGCGAGGCAGTCATTTGAGAAACCAAGGCTGTTGAGCCTGCTGATAAGAATGCGGTGATTGACAGTGGAAAGCTTTGGCCGGGTCGATGAATACGGCTGCACAGTACTGTCTCTTATCGATGGCGGTTATGATATCATTTAGTACCTTGAGCGTGGCTGAGGTGCACCCATGACCAGCTCGGAAACCAGATTGCATAGTGGAGAAGGTATGGTGCGATTCGAAATGGTCGGTATCTGTTTGTTAACTTGGCTTTCGAAGACTTTAGAAAGGCAGGGCAGGATGGATATAGGTCTGTAACAGTTTGGGTCTAGGGTGTCTCCCCCTTTTTGAAGAGTGGGTTGACCGTGGCAGCTTTCCAATCTTTAGGAATCTGATCAATCATAGATTGTGTTATGGCACACATACACAATCCATGTCTCAAGGCTTAAAAATCCTTCTTTAACCAGTCTCCTCCCCTTCATCTACACTGATTTCAAAATGTGACATGCGTAAGGGTTCTTAGCTTTCACATGCTCAGTCTAGGTCATGGAAAGAGCAAGTGTTCCTGAGCTCAAACCACAGTCTCGCTGTAGCAGAGCTCAAAACGCTGGTAGGCCGTAACGATACGTAGCGACAAAATAGATTCTTTAAGACTCATTTCACTGTATAAGAACGCACCTAAATCTGTAAATGAATCAATCCAAATGCCTAGTTAAATAAGAATAAATAAATACTATCCTTCAAGATGGTGGCAAATACAAAGCCTCTGGGTATTACTAAACATTCCTAACCCAGAACAGAACTCCTAATCGTTTGTCAGTTAGGCCTAGTTGTCAGGTGTAGGCAAATTGGGAACTGTAATACTAAAACACGATGTCACCAATTTACCCACCTCTCACCTCATCTGAATAGGGTTAGTCTTTTTTTTCCCCCTCCCCTGGGCTTTATCAAGGTCACCACACCCACTACTCGCCCTGGTCTAAAGTGTTCTGCATGTTTACTCCACACAGTTGTAGCTGCACTGGGGTCAGTTCTAATCACTGTAGAGGGGGGGGGGGGTCGTGGTGGTGCCAGTGTTAATTTACCGGTTGTAGAAATAAAGAAAACCGTAGAATAGAATCATAAATGCATACTCTAGATCCATATGAATTGTTATAGGATCTCTTATAGGTGTCAGTCAGTTTCCTCCATGAACATCTCCTTTGCTGCCTCACCAACTCACCATGCCTGTCCTGTCCTGTCTTGGCTGGCCGGACGGGCCAAGTCCTCAACCTGGTGCACGCTCTCAAACACAGAACGCTGAGCTGGTGGTGGTGGGGATTACGTAGAACAGTTGGTCGCAGAAGCTTGGTGTGTGTTTTCCTGTCCCCCTGTCAGTCCAAACCTCGCTGGAGACCTCCCCCTCCCCTGCTAAAGCCCCCCCCCCCTGTGACTCTCTCATTGCAGGCTGACAAACGAGCACACCACAATGCACTGGAGCGCAAACGTAGGGATCACATCAAAGACAGCTTTCACAGCCTGCGAGATTCCGTGCCCGCCTTGCAAGGGGAAAAGGTTGGTAGAGAGGTAAAAACCCAAATCTCTTAGGGAGGGGGGATCCTTTTAGGGAGGGGAGTGTTTTGCTGTGTGCATCCAGAGCCATGTATTTCAAGTTGGGACTCTTTATTTATTAAAAAAATAAATATATCTATATATTTTTAAATACATTTCTAGATGTTCAGTTGCGTATCATTGTTTAAATATTCCGCACTCCATGTTAATGGGGTTCTGACATGGCTGCTATAGAATGTTGTAGTGTCATGTTAATGGGGTTCTGACATGGCTGCTATAGAATGTTGTAGTGTCATGTTAATGGGGTTCTGACATGGCTGCTATAGAATGTTGTAGTGTGTTAATGGGGTTCTGACATGGCTGCTATAGAATGTTGTAGGGTCAATGGGGTTCTGACATGGCTGCTATAGAATGTTGTAGTGTTAATGGGGTTCTGACATGGCTGCTATAGAATGTTGTAGGGTCAATGGGGTTCTGACATGGCTGCTATAGAATGTTGTAGTGTCAATGGGGTTCTGACATGGCTGCTATAGAATGTTGTAGTGTCATGTTAATGGGGTTCTGACATGGCTGCTATAGAATGTTGTAGTGTCAATGGGGTTCTGACATGGCTGCTATAGAATGTTGTAGTGTTAATGGGGTTCTGACATGGCTGCTATAGAATGTTGTAGTGTCAATGGGGTTCTGACATGGCTGCTATAGAATGTTGTAGTGTCATGTTAATGGGGTTCTGACATGGCTGTTATAGAATGTTGTAGTGTCATGTTAATGGGGTTCTGACATGGCTGTTATAGAATGTTGTAGTGTCATGTTAATGGGGTTCTGACATGGCTGTTATAGAATGTTGTAGTGTCAATGGGGTTCTGACATGGCTGCTATAGAATGTTGTAGTGTCAATGGGGTTCTGACATGGCTGCTATAGAATGTTGTAGTGTCAATGGGGTTCTGACATGGCTGCTATAGAATGTTGTAGTGTCAATGGGGTTCTGACATGGCTGCTATAGAATGTTGTAGTGTCAATGGGGTTCTGACATGGCTGCTATAGAATGTTGTAGTGTCATGTTAATGGGGTTCTGACATGGCTGCTATAGAATGTTGTAGTGTCATGTTAATGGGGTTCTGACATGGCTGTTATAGAATGTTGTAGTGTCATGTTAATGGGGTTCTGACATGGCTGTTATAGAATGTTGTAGTGTCATGTTATGGGGTTCTGACATGGCTGCTATAGAATGTTGTAGTGTCATGTTAATGGGGTTCTGACATGGCTGCTATAGAATGTTGTAGTGTCATGTTAATGGGGTTCTGACATGGCTGCTATAGAATGTTGTAGTGTCAATGGGGTTCTGACATGGCTGCTATAGAATGTTGTAGTGTCATGTTAATGGGGTTCTGACATGGCTGCTATAGAATGTTGTAGTGTCATGTTAATGGGGTTCTAACATGGCTGTTATAGAAAGTTGTATTGTCATGTTAATGGGGTTCTGACATGGCTGTTATAGAATGTTGTAGTGTCATGTTAATGGGGTTCTGACATGGCTGTTATAGAATGTTGTAGTGTCATGTTAATGGGGTTCTGACATGGCTGTTATAGAATGTTGTAGTGTCATGTTAATGGGGTTCTAACATGGCTGTTATAGAATGTTGTAGTGTCATGTTAATGCATCATAATTTTCATTCTGGACATTCTATTCCTCATGTAATGCGTTGTCTTACATCAGGTGGCGTCACTCCTACGCGACGCTCGTCCCTCAACAGGGACCAGTGCAGGCGGAATCGTCGCGCTGTCTGACGTAAGACTGCCATGTAATGTTGATGGGGAGCTTACATGGCTGCTATAGGATGTTGTAGTGTCATGTTAATGGGGTTCTAACATGGCTGTTATAGAATGTTGTAGTGTCATGTTAATGGGGTTCTAACATGGCTGCTATAGAATGTTGTAGTGTCATGTTAATAGGGTTCTAACATGGCTGTTATAGAATGTTGTAGTGTCATGTTAATGGGGCTCTAACATGGCTGTAATAGAATGTTGTAGTGTCATGTTAATGGGGTTCTAACATGGCTGCTATAGAATGTTGTAGTGTCATGTTAATGGGGTTCTAACATGGCTGTTATAGAATGTTGTAGTGTCATGTTAATGGGGTTCTAACATGGCTGTTATAGAATGCTGTAGTGTCATGTTAATGGGGTTCTAACATGGCTGTTATAGAATGTTGTAGTGTCATGTTAATGGGTTTCTAACATGGCTGTTATAGAATGTTGTAGTGTCATGGCTGGCTATAGAATGTTGTAGTGTCATGGCTGCTATAGAATGTTGTAGTGTCATGTTGTAGTGTCATGGCTGCTATAGAATGTTGTAGTGTCATGGCTGTTATAGAATGTTGTAGTGTCATGGCTGTTATAGAATGTTGTAGTGTCATGGCTGTTATAGAATGTTGTAGTGTCATGTTAATAGGGTTCTAACATGGCTGTTATAGAATGTTGTAGTGTCATGTTAATGGGGTTCTAACATGGCTGTTATAGAATGTTGTAGTGTCATGTTAATGGGTTTCTAACATGGCTGTTATAGAATGTTGTAGTGTCATGTTAATGGGGTTCTAACATGGCTGCTATAGAATGTTGTAGTGTCATGTTAATGGGGTTCTAACATGGCTGCTATAGAATGTTGTAGTGTCATGTTAATGGGGTTCTAACATGGCTGCTATAGGATGTTGTAGTGTCATGTTAATGGGGTTCTAACATGGCTGCTATAGAATGTTGTAGTGTCATGTTAATGGGGTTCTAACATGGCTGTTATAGAATGTTGTAGTGTCATGTTAATGGGGTTCTAACATGGCTGCTATAGAAATGTTGTAGTGTCATGTTGTAGTGTCATGTTAATGGGGTTCTAACATGGCTGTTATAGAATGTTGTAGTGTCATGTTAATGGGGTTCTAACATGGCTGTTATAGAATGTTGTAGTGTCATGTTAATGGGGTTCTAACATGGCTGCTATAGAATGTTGTAGTGTCATGTTAATGGGGTTCTAACATGGCTGCTATAGGATGTTGTAGTGTCATGTTAATGGGGTTCTAACATGGCTGCTATAGGATGTTGTAGTGTCATGTTAATGGGGTTCTAACATGGCTGTTATAGAATGTTGTAGTGTCATGTTAATGGGGTTCTAACATGGCTGTTATAGAATGTTGTAGTGTCATGTTAATGGGGTTCTAACATGGCTGCTATAGAATGTTGTAGTGTCATGTTAATGGGGTTCTAACATGGCTGTTATAGAATGTTGTAGTGTCATGTTAATGGGGTTCTAACATGGCTGTTATAGAATGTTGTAGTGTCATGTTAATGGGTTTCTAACATGGCTGCTATAGAATGTTGTAGTGTCATGTTAATGGGGTTCTAACATGGCTGCTATAGAATGTTGTAGTGTCATGTTAATGGGGTTAATGGGGTTCTAACATGGCTGCTATAGGATGTTGTAGTGTCATGTTAATGGGGTTCTAACATGGCTGCTATAGAATGTTGTAGTGTCATGTTAATGGGGTTCTAACATGGCTGTTATAGAATGTTGTAGTGTCATGTTAATGGGGTTCTAACATGGCTGTTATAGAATGTTGTAGTGTCATGTTAATGGGGTTCTAACATGGCTGCTATAGAATGTTGTAGTGTCATGTTAATGGGGTTCTAACATGGCTGTTATAGAATGTTGTAGTGTCATGTTAATGGGGTTCTAACATGGCTGTTATAGAATGTTGTAGTGTCATGTTAATGGGGTTCTAACATGGCTGCTATAGAATGTTGTAGTGTCATGTTAATGGGGTTCTAACATGGCTGCTATAGAATGTTGTAGTGTCATGTTAATGGGGTTCTAACATGGCTGCTATAGGATGTTGTAGTGTCATGTTAATGGGGTTCTAACATGGCTGCTATAGAATGTTGTAGTGTCATGTTAATGGGGTTCTAACATGGCTGTTATAGAATGTTGTAGTGTCATGTTAATGGGGTTCTAACATGGCTGTTATAGAATGTTGTAGTGTCATGTTAATGGGGTTCTAACATGGCTGCTATAGAATGTTGTAGTGTCATGTTAATGGGGTTCTAACATGGCTGTTATAGAATGTTGTAGTGTCATGTTAATGGGGTTCTAACATGGCTGCTATAGAATGTTGTAGTGTCATGTTAATGGGGTTCTAACATGGCTGTTATAGAATGCTGTAGTGTCATGTTGATGCTTCATAATGCAGAAGCCTTACACTCTAAGTACATGGCTCTGGGTGCGTCCTGTTATTGACATTCTGAATGAGATGGGAGGGGGATAGGGTTATGTAATTGCATTGCAATGTGTTGATATGATATGTTTGCTGTAATGTTGCGGTACTTCATATTTCAAAGGTAATGCCACGGATAATATAGCTACTTCAATGTATTCAATAGATATGTAGTTATGACATGGAAGAGGGAGGGAATGGAGAGTGGAGGAGAAGAGAGCGTGCAACTCAGACATGTGTTCTAACCAGAAACACTGGGACACAGGCTAGTGTCAGGACGTTGTGTGTAAACCTTTAGCTTTTTCCTGTTTTGACATCTCTGACATGGAGGGCTGTTTTTCTTTTCAAACAAACCAACCAACAAGATCCCCCCCCACCACCACCACCAACAACACTGGTGTAACATAACACTATGGTCGCTTGGTAACTAAGATTGCTTTCGGACAGGGGGGCGAATAGAAGTGATGGAACTGCTAGCTATTGCAGATGGCTGTTGGCGAGTTAGTCAATGTACAAGGTAGACCCAGCCAAATTACATTGTCGTGATCGTACAAAATTGGGTCGCTTCCTGTTTACAGATGCAAGTAGTGCCTCAAGGGCTTATATTTTGAGTGCCAATCCTTTCAGCCTGGACTATTTGATTATTTTTTTTAACAAGAAAAAATGTTTTTGTTGATGCAGAGACTGAAGAAGAAGCTAGACATTTCACTGACACCTTTTTTTTTGGTTCATATATTAAACAATTAATCATATTTTTATTTGTCTCATTTTTATTCGTACTGAGTCGATGGGTATGAGGTAGAAACACTATATATACACAAAAGTATGTGGACACACCTTCAAATTACTGTATTCGGCTATTTCAGTTTATCAAATTTCTGCCCTGCTAGAGCTGCCCTGGTCAACTAAGTGCTGTTATTATGAAGTGGAAACTTCTAGGAGCAACAACGGCTCAGCCCCGAAGTGGTAGGCCACCCAAGGTCACAGAGTGGGACTGCATAGCGAGTCGAAAAATGGTCTCCTCGGGTTGCAACACTCACTACCGAGTTCCAAACTGTTCGGAAATGGCTGAGCAGCCGCACACAAGCCTAAGATCACCATGCGCAATGCCAAGTGTCGGCTGGAATGGTGTAATGCTTGCCGCCATAGGACTCTGGAGCAGTCGAACTGGAGTGATGAATCACACTTCACCATCTGGCAGTCCGGACGAATCTGTTTTTGGCGGATGCCAGGAGAACGCTACCTACCCCAATGCATAGTACCAACTGAGTTTGGTGGAGGAGGAATAATGGTCTGGGGCTGTTTTTCATGGTTCGGGCTAGGCCCCTTAGTTCCAGTGAAGGGAAATTGTAACGCTACAGCATACAATGACATTTTAAACAATTCTGTGCTTCCATGTTTGGGGAAGGCCCTTTCCTGTTTCAGCATGACAGTGCCCCCGTGCAGAAAGCGAGATCCATACAGAAATGGTTTGTCGATCGGTGTGGATGAATTTGACTGGCCTGCACAGAGCCCTGACCTCGCCTCCATCGAACACCTTTGTGATGAATTGGAACGCCAACTGCGAGCCAGGCCTAATTGCCCAACATCAGTGTAGGACCTCACTAATGCTCTTGTGGCTGAATGGAAGCAAGTCCACGCAGCAATGTTCCAACATCTAGTGGAAAGCCTTCCCAGAAGAGTGGAGGCTGTTATACCAGCAATGTTCCAACATCTATTGAAAAGCCTTCCCAGAAGAGTGGAGGCTGTTAAACCAGCAATGTTCCAACATCTAGTGGAAAGCCTTCCCAGAAGAGTGGAAGCTGTTAATCCAGCAAAGGGGGGACCAACTCCATATAATAGCCTGTGATTTTGGAATGAGACAAGCAGGTGTCCACATACTTTTGGTCATATAGTCTATGTCCATATAAGTAGGGTGTAAGTGACTAGGCAACAGGATAAACCGTAACAGCGGTGTATCTGATGAGTCCATGATAGGTTCTTAGTGATGTGCACACCGAGTAACTTGACGCTCCCGAAATGCTCCACTACAGCCCTGTGGATGGGGGCGTGCTCAGTTTCCTGTAGTTCATGATTTGTTCCTTTTGTCTTGTTGAAGAGGTTGGCACCAAGCTGCCGGTACTCTGATCTCCTCCCTGTAGGCTCTCGTCGTCGGTGATCAGGCCTACCACTATTGTTGCCTGTGAACTTAATGATGGCATTTGAGTCGTGCATGGCCACTTAGTTGTGGGTGAACCGGGTGTACAGGAGGGGACTAAGCACTCACCTCTGAGTTGCCCCCGTGTTGAGTGTCAGCCTGGTGGTTGTGCTGTTGCCTACCCTCACCACCTGGAGGTGGCTCATCAGGAAGTCCAGGATCAAGTTGCAGAGGGATGTTTTTAGTCCCAGGATCCTTAGCTTAGTGATGAGCTTGGATGGCACTATGGTGTTGAACGCTGAGCTGTTGCCAATGAATAGCATTCTCACGTAGGTGTTCCTTTTGTCCAGGTGGATGAGGACAATATGGACTGAAATCAAGATTGCATCATCTGTTGGGGCAGTATTCGAGTTGGAGTGGGTCCAGGGTGCATGGGATGATGGTGTTGATGTGAGCCTTTCAAAGAATTTCATGGTTACTGATGTGAGTGCTATGGGGCGATAGTCATTTAGACAGGTTGCCTTGGCGTTCTTGGGGACAGGGACTATGGTGGTCTCCTTGAAACATGTAGGTATTACAGACAGGGAGAGGTTAAAAATGTAAGTGGCGACACCAGCTGGTCAGAGCATGTTCTATGCGTCCTGGAAATCCACCTGGCTGCCTTGTGAATGTTAATCTGTTTAAAGGTCTTCCTCACATTGGCTACGGTGAGCGTCATCACACAGTTGTCCGGAACAGCTGGTGCTCTTATGCATGGTTCAGTATTGCCAGCCTCGAAGCGAGCATAGAAGGTATTTCGCTCCTCTGGTAGGCTCGCTTCACTGGGCAGCTCGTGGCTGGGTTTCCCTTTGTAATCCAGGATAGTTTGCAAGCTCTGTCAGAGCCGGTGTAGTATGATTCAATCTTAGTCCTGTATTGATGCTTTGCCTGTTTGTCGGAGGGCATAGTGGGATTTCTTAGAAACGTCCGGATTAGTGTCCCGCTCCTTGAAAGTGACAGCTTTAGCGCAGTGTGGATAGGATAGTCATGAACGGAGCTCATCCAGTTTATTTTCCAGTTATTGCACTTCGCCAGAACAGAGGGTAGAAGAAATGTAACCACTCTGACGTCGTCTCGTCAGGGATGCAGTGCGCCGTAACTCTGAGTGTCGGGGAGTTAAGCCTGGCCAGTGATAATCAGTATTTCTTTCACCTCCAACTCATTGAAGCAGAAGTCCTGGTCCAAATCGAGGTTAGTGATGGCTGCTCTGATGTCCAGAAGCTCTTTTCGGTCCCAGCTACGATCTGGTTCATATAGTCAATGATCTTAGCAGGCCAGACCCAGCTACGATCTGGTTCATATAGTCAATGATCTTAGCAGGCCAGACCCAGCTACTATCACATCGGTGCCTTTGGGATAGCCGAAGGACTGGAACTGTGACAATTTTTTCCAACTTTCCCCCTATTTTTTCCCCAAGTAAGACAGCTTCATTTATCCACCAATATTGGTTGATGTCTGTGAGCAGGAAGTTGTTCCCAGCTGTGTATGTCTTCCTGAGTCTGCCTTTATTGGGAAGGGGATCCATTGACTTGAGTGGTTCAGGGTGAATAATACTATACTACCAATGTTTGTGGAGTTATCTGGTGATCTTGTAGACTTGATTATTTGGGCAGCAGGTAGCCTAGTGGTTAGTGTTGGGCCAGTTACCGAAAAGTTGCTGGATTGAATCCCCGAGCTGACAAGGTAAAAATCTGTCATCCTGCCCCTGAACAAGGCAGTTAACACTGTTTCCCGGTAGGCTGTCGATGTAAAAAAAAATTAGGGAATTATAGTTTGATCTTTGTAGGAATTGTGGATCTGTTCTGGCTCCTCATAGAAACGTTCTAATTCATTATTCTGTGACCGACTCTGAGAAACTAAAATGATGGACATTTTTGATCTGCATAGAAACGTTATGCAGGTTCACATTCGTGATAGTTTTGGTTCGGGTTCTGTCTGAGGATCGTTATGTGTAAGGATGTGGATAATTCTGGGCTTTAGTCACATTTTGATGTTCTCTCCTTTTTCAGGATTTAGTGGTTTAAATCATCCTAGAAACTTAATTCACTGTATAGGTTCTGGTTGTTAGCCTGCATTATAGCAGCGTGGCCTGAGGGGGGTCGGCAGCTGTTTTAAGCTATATTTACAGCAGTAGTATTACAGTAGGGGTCGATGGGTCAGTCAGTATAGTGAGTATATTACGGTAGCTGTGCTAGAGGGGTCGGTGTAGGGAGGTTGTTACGATAGCTGTGCTAGAGGGGTCGGCGTAGGGAGGTTGTTACGGTAGCTGTGCTACAGGGGTCGGCGTAGGGAGGTTGTTACGGTAGCTGTGCTAGAGGGGTCGGCGTAGGGAGGTTGTTACGGTAGCTGTGCTAGAGGGGTCGGCGTAGGGAGGTTGTTACGGTAGCTGTGCTAGAGGGGTCGGCGTAGGGAGGTTGTTACGATAGCTGTGCTAGAGGGGTCGGCGTAGGGAGGTTGTTATGGTAGCTGTGCTGGAGGTTGTTACGGTAGCTGTGCTACAGGGGTCGGCGTAGGGAGGTTGTTACGGTAGCTGTGCTACAGGGGTCGGCGTAGGGAGGTTGTTACGGTAGCTGTGCTAGAGGGGTCGGCGTAGGGAGGTTGTTACGGTAGCTGTGCTAGAGGGGTCGGCGTAGGGAGGTTGTTACGGTAGCTGTGCTAGAGGGGTCGGCGTAGGGAGGTTGTTACGGTAGCTGTGCTAGAGGGGTCGGTGTAGGGAGGTTGTTATGATAGCTGTGCTACAGGGGTCGGTGTAGGGAGGTTGTTATGGTAGCTGTGCTGGAGGTTGTTACGGTAGCTGTGCTACAGGGGTCGGCGTAGGGAGGTTGTTACGGTAGCTGTGCTACAGGGGTCGGCGTAGGGAGGTTGTTACGGTAGCTGTGCTAGAGGGGTCGGCGTAGGGAGGTTGTTACGGTAGCTGTGCTAGAGGGGTCGGCGTAGGGAGGTTGTTACGATAGCTGTGCTAGAGGGGTCGGCGTAGGGAGGTTGTTATGGTAGCTGTGCTGGAGGTTGTTACGGTAGCTGTGCTACAGGGGTCGGCGTAGGGAGGTTGTTACGGTAGCTGTGCTACAGGGGTCGGCGTAGGGAGGTTGTTACGGTAGCTGTGCTAGAGGGGTCGGCGTAGGGAGGTTGTTACGGTAGCTGTGCTAGAGGGGTCGGCGTAGGGAGGTTGTTACGGTAGCTGTGCTAGAGGGGTCGGCGTAGGGAGGTTGTTACGGTAGCTGTGCTAGAGGGGTCGGTGTAGGGAGGTTGTTATGATAGCTGTGCTACAGGGGTCGGTGTAGGGAGGTTGTTATGATAGCTGTGCTAGCAAATGTGATTTTAATAAGGACACTGGCATCTTTCCTTGTGTCCTATTTGAGTTTTCCCTTTGTTGCCAACAGCAATCTATCAAACAGGCGTCCCGAGCTCAGATCCTAGACAAAGCCACGGACTATATCCAGTACATGAGGAGGAAAAACCACACCCACCAGCAGGACATCGACGACCTGAAGAGGCAGAACGCACTGCTGGAGCAGCAAGGTGAGTATGATGGAGAATCTACCGTGCCTACGGACCATCTACCTGTAGTATGATGGAGAATCTACCGTACCTACGGACCATCTACCTGTAGTATGATGGAGAATCTACCGTGCCTACGGACCATCTACCTGTAGTATGATGGAGAATCTACCGTGCCTACGGACCATCTACCTGTAGTATGATGGAGAATCTACCGTGCCTACGGACCATCTACCTGTAGTATGATGGAGAATCTACCGTGCCTACGGATCATCTACCTGTAGTATGATGGAGAACCTACCGTGCCTACGGATCATCTACCTGTAGTATGATGGAGAATCTACCGTACCTACGGATCATCTACCTGTAGTATGATGGAGAACCTACCGTACCTACGGATCATCTACCTGTAGTATGATGGAGAATCTACCGTGCCTACGGACCATCTACCTGTAGTATGATGGAGAATCTACCGTACCTACGGATCATCTACCTGTAGTATGATGGAGAACCTACCGTACCTACGGATCATCTACCTGTAGTATGATGGAGAATCTACCGTACCTACGGATCATCTACCTGTAGTATGATGGAGAATCTACCGTACCTACGGATCATCTACCTGTAGTATGATGGAGAATCTACCGTACCTACGGATCATCTACCTGTAGTATGATGGAGAACCTACCGTACCTACGGATCATCTACCTGTAGTATGATGGAGAATCTACCGTACCTACGGATCATCTACCTGTAGTATGATGGAGAACCTACCGTGCCTACGGACCGTGTTTCTGTAGCGTGTGTTTGTCTGCTTATGGGTCAAATTTGGACATTGACCTTCTACATTTGCCTCTTCATCTTCTCAACCCTTTTCTTTATTCTCCCTTGCTCCCTCTCCTCCATCCTTTCTTTTTCCTCCCTTTGTCTATTTCCTTCCTTTCTCTGTCCTTCCTTCCTCCCCATTATCTTTCCTTCCTCCCCATTATCTTTTCCCCTGTAGTGCGTGCCCTGGAGAAGGTGAAGGGTTCGACGCAGCTCCAGGCCAGCTACAGTTCTTCAGACAGCAGCCTGTACACCAACCCTAAAGGCAGCGCTGTGTCCGCTTTCGACGGAGGCTCTGACTCCAGCTCCGAGTCCGAGCCAGAGGAACCCCCAGCCCCCAGGAAGAAGCTCCGCGTGGAGGCCAGCTAGGACTCTGGACTAGCCCACAGTGCCACGCCTGGTGTGGAGGGGTACTGCAGGCACGGGTACTGGTCCAGTAGTCAGTACTTATCCTGTAATTCCCACTACATTCTTTCTCTGGATGTGCTCTCACTGCATAGTGAAGACTCCAATCCTTCCCTCATGATATGTCTATCCTGAAGTCTCTTCATCACGCCATCCGCTGGAGAGGGAGAGAGGGAGAGAGGGAGAGAGGGAGAGAGGGAGAGAGGGAGAGAGGGGAGAGAGGGAGAGAGGGGAGGGGAGGAGAGAGGGAGAGGGGAGAGAGGGGAGAGAAGAACATTGATTTTAAAACATAACGTGCAGGGAAAATGTTTTTTTTTTTTTTTCTTTTCTCCCCCTCTCTCCCCTTTCCTCTCCTCTCTCAGCAATGTCAACTATCCAAAACTCTCTCCTCCCAGTGGAAGGCTACGGAGAGAAGAGGCGTACTCCTCCAAGCACTGCTGAAATATATATTTTTTTTTTTTGTTTTTTTTTGTGTCTTTGTCTGTTTTAGAATTTACACACGTCAAGAAGAGTCGTCCTGTCTGTCGGAGAAGCCTTTTTTTAAACCATTTTTTAAAACCAACTTTTTTTCCACAAAGAATTTGAAGCTAAATATTGATGTGAAAGAAAAACCCACCTCAGGCCCATAGAATTAGTTTTCCATTTTTACACACGGTGAAATTAAAACAAATATAATCCCCTTTGTAGAAAATCATTGATGTTTTGGAAAAAAGGACTAGATTCCGTCCGTCTTTTAGCTTGAACTAGTGAATGAGTTTAGGTGGCTGAGTCAGTAATCTCCATGTTTTACAATCAATAACATTTGTATTTAATTTATGTTTTCAAGTTCTCAAAAAATGTTACGCATTTTGTATTCTCACAAATCTGTCACTTGTAGTTGTGCTTCAAAGGTATGAAATAGATATGAATGTCAATGTAGTTCCCATTTTTCTATTCAATTTGAGGAGAAAATGACGTCCCTGTCAAGGTGTTGTGAATTACACAGTGAACTCTTAATGTCGGCGACTCCCCAAGTTAAAAAAGAAGAAAGCGTTTTGTGTGTCTAGGAAATGTGTGTATGTATATCTTATCAATTATCTCCCCTCCCTCCCCCATTTTAGGGTATGATTAGTGTAAACTAAATAATCTTTGTCTGATTCCATTCCATGGAAATTACAAGTATGTTGTACATACTGCCAACAATTGTCTTGCAAGTTGAGGCCTACCTTTTACTATGAGACTATAAATAAAACTATTTTATCCTTTAAAAAGTGTGATTCTGTATTTTGTTGCAAGTTCTCCTGTTAAGTGGACAACGTATCCAAACATTTCTAATCTGAAGAGAAATGATACATTATACATTTTATGGTTTAGATTTTCACCTGCATTGTAAATATCAGGTGTAGACTAACAGTGAAATGCTTATGGGCCCTTCCCAACAATGCAGAGGGGGGGGGGGAAGGGGAAAACAACGATAATTTGGCATCAGTACTGAGTTGATGTGCCGGGGTAACAGGTAATTGAGGTAGATATGTAGTGACTTGGCACCAGTACTGAGTTGATGTGCCGGGGTAACAGGTAATTGAGGTAGATATGTACATATATGTAGGGATGAAGTGACTTGGCAACAAGAGATCAACGCGTAGTGCTGTGGTTACTGAGGAGTCTAAATAATTTGTGTAAAAAAGGGGTCAATGCAGATTAGTCCAGGTAGCGATTTGGTTAACTCTTCAGCAGTCTTGTGGGTAGAAGCTGTTCAGGGTCCCGTTGGTTCCAGACTTGGTGGAGGACATGCAGTTCAGGATTTGAACATCGTTAAAACCCTCTGTGTCAACCTATCCTAGAGTTATGAGATGAATGACAGAACTGTGTGTTCCTGTGTTTACGGAGTGCTGACAGACCATCTATCTACCTAGAGGACTGTGTTTACTGAGTGCTGACAGACCATCCATCCACCTAGAGGACTGTGTGTTCCTGTGTTTACTGAGGGCTGACAGACCATCCATCCACCTAGTGGACTGTGTGTTTACTGAGTGCTGACAGACCATCCATCCACCTAGAGGACTGTGTGTTCCTGTGTTTACTGAGGGCTGACAGACCATCCATCCACCTAGTGGACTGTGTGTTTACTGAGTGCTGACAGACCATCCATCCACCTAGAGGACTGTGTGTTTTTCTGGTTTGTAATGGCAGCGGGTATCCAGGGCTGCGTTCAGTATGACAAAACGGTGTGCAAACTAATTCAATGGAAACAGAACTGTTAAACTCTGTTGGCCCAGAGGGTGATTACCTTATGGTGTGTGTGTGCTGCCTGAGTTTTGTGATTTCAAATGGCCACACCCCACCAAATAGGAGCAAATGTAACTCAAAACCACAAAATGTAGCAAACAAAGCTAATTGAACACACCCCAGGTGTGTGTCTGGTGTCAAAATGACTGACGGGAGGCATATATAACTCCTGTCATGTCATACAACTGGTTTGCCCTCGCAGGAAAACATGGGGTGTGACACCCTATACCCTACATAATACACTCCTTTTCACAATGGGCCATAGGATTCTGGTCAAAAGTAGTGCACTATGTAGGGAACATAATGCCATTTGGGACAGACCTGTGTTATGATAGAGGGCAGTTCTGTGAGCTGTTTCATGACAAACTGGCCAACAGGGTTGAAGAATTCAAAGAACTGCTTACCCTTCTGACTTCTCAGAAATGGGTGGAGGCCAGAGACATACATGTAGAGTTTAGACAACTCTTATATTGTTCTAATTCCAGACATTCAGTTACATTGTTAAAATAATGCTCGTTCTGGACATTCTATTCCCCATTCAGTGTTAATGGGGTTCTAACATGGCTGCTATAGGATGTTGTAGTGTCATGTTAATGGGGTTCTAACATGGCTGTTATAGAATGTTGCAGTGTCATGTTAATGGGGTTCTAACATGGCTGCTACAGAATGTTGCAGTGTCATGTTGATGCATCATAATGCAGAACTCTCAATGTCCCAACTCTGTATATACAGTGGGGAGAACAAGTATTTGATACACTGCCGATTTTGCAGGTTTTTCTACTTACAAAGCATGTAGAGGTCTGTAATTTGTATCATAGGTACACTTCAACTGTGAGAGACGGAATCTAAAACAAAAATCCAGAAAATCACATTGTATGATTTAAGCAATTCATTTGCATGACATAAGTATTTGATCACCTACAAACCAGTAAGAATTCCGGCTCTCACAGACCTGTTAGTTTTCCTTTAAGAAGCCCTCCTGTTCTCCACTCATTACCTGAATTAACTGCACCTGTTTGAACTCGTTACCTGTCTAAAAGACACCTGTCCACACACTCAAACCTCTCCACATTGGCCAAGACCAGGGAGCTGTGTAAGGACATCAGGGATAAAATTGTAGACCTGCACAAGGCTGGGATGGGCTACAGGACAATAGGCAAGCAGCTTGGTGAGAAGGCAACAACTGTTGGTGCAATTATTAGAAAATGGAAGACGTTCAAGATGACGGTCAATCAACCTCAGTCTGGGGCTCCATGCAAGATCTCACCTCGTGGGGGCATCAATGATCATGAGGAAGGTGAGGGATCAGCCCAGAACTACACGGCAGAACCTGGTCAATGACCTGAAGAAAGCTGGGACCACAGTCTCAAAGAAAACCATTAGTAACACACTACGCCGTCATGGATTAAAATACTGCAGCGCACGCAAGGTCCCCCTGCTCAAGCCAGCGCATGTCCAGGCCCGTCTGAAGTTTGCCAATGACCATCTGGATGATCCAGAGGAGGAATAGGAGAAGGTCATGTGGTCTGATAAGACTAAACTCCACTCGCCGTGTCTGGAGGAGGAAGAAGGATTAGTACAACCCCAAGAACACCATCCCAACCGTGAAGCATGGAGGTGGAAACATTGTTTGGGGATGCTCTTCTGCAAAGGGGACAGGACGACTGCACCGTATTGAGGGGAGGATGAATGGGGCAATGTTTCGTGAGATCTTGGCCAACAACCTCCTTCCCTCAGTAAGAGCACTGAAGATGGGTCATGGCTGGGTCTTCCAGCATGACAACGACCCGAAACACACAGCCAGGGCAACTAAGGAGTGGTTCCGTAGGAAGCATCAAGGTCCTGGAGTGGCCTAGCCAGTCTCCAGACCTGAACCCAACAGAAAATATTTGGAGGGAGCTGAAAGTCCATATTGCCCAGCGACAGCCCCAAAACCTGAAGGATCTGGAGAAGGTCTGTATGGAGGAGTGGGCCAAAATCCCTGCTGCAGTGTGTGCAAACCTGGTCAAGAACTACAGGAAACGTATGATCTCTGTAATTGCAAACAAAGGTTTCTGTACCAAATATTAAGTTCTGCTTTTCTGATGTATCAAATACTTATGTCATGCAATAAAATGCAAATGAATTACTTAAATCATACAATGTGATTTTCTGGATTTTTGTTTTAGGTTCCGTTTCTCACAGTTGAAGTGTATCTATGATAAACTAGACCTCTACATGTTTTGTAAGTAGGAAAACCTGCAAAATCGGCAGGTGTATCAAATACTTGTTCTCCCCACTGAATATGGCTCTGACTGGAGCTAGTAACTATTGAAGATATTCATCTGAATAACTTCAGATTGACTTGGTTTAAACAGCTTTACACAGGAGTTTAGGTCAGTCATCCACAAACGTTCTGCACTGGTGGTATGAACATTTATTTGGTTAATTCACCTTGGTCAGACGACCACAACAGTCACAGTATATATTGATTTCTGTATAAAGTAAATAACTCACAACAATTTATACTCAGGCCTTTATTTGGACAGCCCTAATGTTCTCCTCTTCTCTCAATCCCTTGTTTGTCAGTTGGGGACCAGCAATCAACCAGTTTGCTGGATGGATACTTGTAGTCCACTTCTCAGCAAGCACACTGCTCCACATATACAGTCCCTTCACAACGTTCACACCCCTTTAACTCTTCCACATTTTGTGTTACAGACAGAATTTAATATGAATTACATTTAGATTGTGTCATTGATACCCATAATGTCAAAGTGGAATTTTGTTTGCGGAACGTTTTGATTCAACTATTCACCCCTTTTGTTATGACTAACTTATGTTCAAGGGTAAAAGTGTTAAACTTGTCACATGGACTCACTGTGTTCAATAATAGTGGTTAACATGATTTTTGAATGACTGGCCCACGCATACAGGTAAGGCCCCTCAATTGAGTAGTGAATTTCAAGCCTAGATTCAACCACAAAGACCAGGGAGGTTTTTCAATGCCTTGCAAAGGGCACCTATTGGTAGATGGGTAAAAAATAAAAAGCTAAATATCCCTTGGAGCATGGTGAAGTTATTTATTACACTTTGTATGGTATATCAATACAACCAGTCACTACAAATATACAGGCGTCCTTCCTAACTCAGTTGCCGGAAAGGAAGGAAACTGCTCTGGGATTTCACCATGAGGCCAACGGTGAGGATGGCTCAACATTGTACTTACTCCACAATACTAACCTAATTGAAAAGAAGGAAGCCTCCATACATCCTGTTTGCAACAAGGTACTAAAGTAATACTGCAAAAAATGTGGCTAATAAATTAATGTTTTGTCCTGAATACAAAGCGTTATGTTTGGGACAAATCCAATACCACATTCCATATTTTCAAGAATACTAGTGGCTGCATCATGTTATGGGTATATTTGTCATTGTTAAGGACTGGGGAGTTTTTCAGGATAAAAAAATTAACAGAATGGAGCAAAGCACATGCAAAATCCTAGAGGAAAATCTTTCTACCAAACACTGGGAGCTGAATTCCCCTTTCAGCAGAACAATAACCTAAAACACAAGGCCACATCTACACTGGATTTGATTAACCAAGACAACATTGAATATTTGAGTGGTCTAGTTACAGTTTTTACTTATATCTACTTGAAATTCTATGATAAGACTTGAAAATGGCATTCAAGTCTTATCAATGATTAACAACCATTACTTTTTAAAGAATGTGTGAACTTATAAATATTTTTAAAAACTTTTTTTTTTTTTAAAGGTAGAATTCTGTGTAGATCGTTGACCAAAAATGACAATTTAATCCATTTTAATCCCACTTTGTAACATCAAAAATTTGGAAAAAGTCAAGTGGTGTGAATACATTCTGAAGGCACTAGAAGTTGCTCCTAACCACAGATCTAGGAACAGATTTCCCCTGAATCCTAAGGAGGATGACAAAAATATCTGATCCTGTATAAGGGGTTATGTGCCACTACTACCTTATCCCAGAGTTTATCATTGCAGTCGTAGTGCAAAAGAATCACCGATATAGACAAACCTTGCATCCCAAATAACTATTCATTCAAGATAAGCGATTCGGAGCCTCGCCTTCATGCTCAAATTGACCCCCTCAAATACGCTCATAGCCATGCCTACACTGTGAGCACTAGGAGTGGTCAGCAGTAGTGTTGCAGGCCGAGGACACCTCTTTCTGTGCAGGCACGGGGACAGGCAGCTGGTGGAAGTGTTGGATGGCCTGGGCTACCTTCTCTGGACAGATGTTGTAGACGGGGTGGCTGGGGGCCTGGAGAAAACACAACTTTTTAAAGCCATGTAAAATGTGAATTCCATCAACGAGCCACCAGCTAAAATCTAAACAGTGTCGCGTTCACATGATAGGGATCCTAAGGATGGGAACAGGAAACGGTCCACTTCTGGGTCATACTGTATGATGTTCATGCTAATTTAACAAGAAAGTGTCTACAAATCAGAAAGGGGAGCATGATACTTAAAAAAAAAAACTGGATTAAACATTCTCGAAAAACTCCTAGAGGCTCACCAGTCTGTTCTCCTCCCGGCCGACGATCAGCTCGTGGTGCAGATCCATGTTGCCAAAGTGCTGCGCTACGGACAGACCACTCAGACAGTAACAGGTGTGGTAGAAGTCTCTGGATCTTGAGGAGGAAAGGAAGAGGAATGTGTGAAAGGAGGTTCTTGTTTCTGCAATCAATTTATTGTAAAAAAAAAAAGGGTGTGTCTCTGTATGTAATACACACAGGTAACTACCAAAATAAAGGAAACACCAACATCAGGAGTCTTAACAGGACACCACGAGCCTCCAGAACAGCTTCAATGCACCGTGGCGTCGATCCCCCTATGTCTCTTTGAGACACCTCTTTCAGAGTAACAGATTTCTTCTAGCCATGGTAGGGATGTGCATGGTAGGGATGTGCATGGTTATTTGAATATCTAAACGGGCCTACATTTTAGCAAGCACATTTTCTTTAAACCAGATTTTTAACACTGAGAAGGCTTTTTCCAAATGAAATAAAAAAATATCCATTGCTACATAAAAGGATATACAATGACATTTAAAATACTACATTTAATAAAACAAACTTTTCAATGTAGTTACGACGTGCACGGTTCGGCCCATAAAAAAACAGGTAGCCTTCACGTGTGTAGCTTGTTGTTTATGTTGCCAATCAAATGGGCAAAGAAGCCCAATATGTAGCAAGTGGAGTGAGAGTTCACTAATTCAATGCAAGATGGAATAAATAAGCTACAAAGAGCAAATCAGCAGGTAGGCTGTTTTATCCAAATGGGGTTGGGGAGAAACCGCAGCATGTGGCCTCAATTGGGGCGGCAGGGTAGCCTAGTGGTTAGAGCGTTGGAATTGTAACCGAAAGTTTGCCCGTTCAAATCCCCGAGCTGACAAGGTACAAATCTGTCGTTCTACCCCTGAACAAGCAGTTAACCACTGTTCCTAGGCCGTCATTGAAAATAAGAATTTGGTCTTAACTGACTTGCCTTAAAATGTTTTTTTTTTTTACCTAGTTAGCTAGCTCGGAATTAACCTAGCTAGCTCGGAATTAACCTAGCTAGCTCGGAATTAACCCCTCTCTGAATTAACCCCTCTCTGAATTAACCCCTCTCTGAATTAACCTAGCTAGTTATAGCTGGTTAGCTTAGCTAGCTCTGAATTAATCTAGCTAGTTATAGCTGGTTAGCTTAGCTAGCTCTGAATTACCTATCCTAGCTTCTCTAGGCGACTCCAGATGAGACAGGCACGGGATGTTATACGGGATGATAAATAACATTCAGATTCTGAAGACTTTAATATCCTCAGAGGCAATTCATCTTGCAGCAGTCATAAAACATATCATATCTAAAAAAATAAATAGCAAAGGATATTTACACGCAAATAGGAAGGGTAAGTGCAGTTGCTATATGCAATTAGTCAACATATTAAGTTGCAGAATTGCATTCGGAATAAAAAGAGTACCTGGCCCTATTTTTTTTTTTTTTTTTTTTTTACCTTAGGGAGTCTGTACCTGCAGCCAGAGGGAATTCAGGGTGGAGTGAATGGGAGGAGTCAACCTCTATTGTATTCACCTTATGGAGAGCTCTGCCCAGGTAGAGATATGACGGTTCTTGCCCCGTGATTTTTCTACAAGTCCTGACTATCTTGTTTAACCTTTTTTCCCCCAGTGCAACCTTGATATCCCCAAAGCAGCAGGTCAAGCAGTAGGCCAGAATGATCTCAATAAATAATTTAGAAAAAAAAGACAACCATGATGGTTAGATCAACAATTTTATTTTTTAAGTGTAGTTTCCTTAAGAAATACAGTCTGTTGGCCTTAAAAAAATAGCGTCAGGACAGCTTGTTGATGATGACAAGCCCAAGGTGTTTGCACTCCTCCACTATTTCAATGGGTTCACCTTTTATCAGTGGTGGTGTGTGCATGGTAGTTCCTTCCAAAGTCAAATGATTGTGTCCTTTGTTTTTGAATGTATTTCAATTTAGATGGGATGACAGCCAAATCATTCAGAGCTGGTCCACTCTCTGTCTCATCCCCTTCGAGAAGACTAACCAAAGCAGTATATTTGATCAGGTGGCGCCCTGGGAACAGTCTCCGGCAGCTGTCTGTATACAGTATGAGGTTTTGTGAGGTTTTTGGGACAGGTACAACAATAGATTGGAAATGCCATCTCTATGGAAACAATGTATCAAGGGGCCATTGGAAGAGAGAGAAGACACCGCTCAGCTGAGCGGAAGTGTTTCAAGACACTACCACTTATGTCATCAGTCCACGGACTCTTTCGTGTAAAAAAATAAAATAAATAAAATAAATCACTCGTACGACTACCTCGCGCGTTCTCGGTTGCCATGACATCCTCCTCCAGACGGGCCGGACGAGCGGGGTGAAGAACTAAGGACTTAGTTAATTGGCTGTGAGAGAGGCACACCCTCTTGTTGTCCAGGCAGGGATCGATATGTTGCCTCGCTTTGAAGGGGGCGTTTGCCATATTCTTAATGCCCATCCAAGGCAGACCGAAATGGTCTCCCTGTGACATCATCTGTTACAGTTCATCCTTGTTCCGGAATCTTACACCCCCCCCCCCATCGCTCTCTGTAGCTCTCTTCTTTAGAGTAGATTATCGGAGGCAAACACTCCTTTCTTCATCTAAAGCACCACTTTCAATTCTTTGGTCACCCATGGTTTGTTGTTAGGAAAGTGGCTCCCATTTTGGCTGTAGTGTTTCCATACGCGTGGTCTTTGTTATTGTCTCCGGTAATGAACACACTACTCTCCGTATTAAATTGTATCATTTATTTACATATTAGGGAACCTGAGGTTTGATTATAAACGCTGTTTGACTTGTTTGGTTAAGTTTATTGGTAACATTTGGGATTCATTTTGAAGGAGGGAAACTGGGTGGATTATTGACTGAAGCGCGCCAACTAAACTGAGTTTTTATGGATATAAAAGGACTTTATCAAACAAAAGGACCATTTGTGATGTAACTGGGACCTTTTGGAGTGCCAACAAAAGATCTTCAAAGGCATTTATAATATCGCTATTTCTGACTTTCATGTCTCATCTGCCTGGTTGAAAAAAGTTTTTCATGCTTTTGTATGCTGGGCGCTCTCGTCAGATAATTGCATGGTGTGCTTTCACCGTAAAGCCTTTTTGAATTCTGACACAGCGGCTGGATTAACAAGAAGTTTAGCTTTATTTTGATGTATAACACTTGTATTTTTATGAAGGTTAAATATTTATATTTCTGTCATTAGAATTTGGCGCTGTGCAATTTCACCGGATGTTGGCCACCTGTCCGTAAGAAGTTAAAGCACTCGAGTGCTGCTTTAGCATTATGCTTAGGTTCATTATCCTGCTGGAAGGTCAACCTCTGCCCCAGTCTCAAATCTCTGGAAGACAGAAACAGGTTTCTCAAGAATTTCCCTGTATTTATCGCCATCCATCATTCCTTCAATTCTGACCAGTTTCCCAGTCCCTGCCGATGAAAAACATCCCCACAGCATGATGCTGCCACCACCATGCTTCACTGTGGGGATGGTGTTCTCGGGGTGATGAGGTGTTGGGTTTGCGCCAAACAGCGTTTTCCTTGATGGCCAAAAAGCTCAATTTTAGTCTCATCTGACCAGAGTACGTTCTTCCATATATTTGGGGAGTCTCCCACATGCCTTTTGGTAAACACCAAATGTGTTTGCTTATTTTTTTCTTTAATCAACAGCTTTTTTTCTGACAACTCTTCCATAAAGCTCAGCTCTGTGGAGTGAACTGCTTAAAGTGGCCCTATGGACAGATACTCCAATCTCCTCTGTGTGTGTGTGTGTGTGTGTGTATGTAGTGTGTGTGTAGTGTGTGTGTGTGTGTAGTGTGTGTGTAGTGTGTGTATGTAGTGTGTGTGTATGTAGTGTGTGTATGTAGTGTAGGGTACATACTTGCCAGGCTTGTCCAGCAGCCCTCCAGCAGGGTTCTGACAGCAGAGGAGGATGTACTCCTGCAACGCCTGCTGCTCAAACATCCACTTCTGCAGGCTCAATGTAGAGTCCCCTGTTGGTCAACAAAAAATGAACAAAAACTACAAAACCAATTATATTAGTTATATGGGATGAAGGTAGCCAGAGGCTAGTACTTTTCAGACCAGGGGTCGTAGAAAATGTGGTCCGCCTGCCGCTCTGGCTATCGATTGGTCCACCCGCCTGCCTCTCGCGCTCTCTCTCGGTCTGTCAGTCCGTCTGCCTGCTTCTATGTCTGTCTGTCGGTCCGTCTGCCTGCTTCTCTGTCGGTCCGTCTGCCTGCTTCTGTCTGTCGGTCCGTCTGCCTGCTTCCGTCCGTCGGTCCGTCCGTCTGTCGGCCCGTCTGCCTGCTTCTGTCTGTCTGTCGGTCCGTCTGCCTGCTTCTGTCTGTCGGTCCGTCTGCCTGCTTCCGTCCGTCGGTCCGTCCGTCTGTCGGCCCGTCTGCCTGCTTCCGTCCGTCGGCCCGTCTGCCTGCTTCCGTCCGTCGGTCCGTCCGTCGGCCCGTCTGCCTGCTTCCGTCCGTCGGTCCGTCCGTCGGCCCGTCTGCCTGCTTCCGTCCGTCGGTCCGTCCGTCGGCCCGTCTGCCTGCTTCCGTCCGTCGGTCCGTCCGTCGGTCCGTCTGCCTGCTTCTGTCTGTCTGTCGGTCCGTCTGCCTGCTTCTGTCTGTCTGTCTGTCGGTCCGTCTGCCTGCTGCAACGACTTACCTGGTCATGTATTATCCTTGACGAATCAAAAACGACACACAGAGAAATGCACTGGAGGAAGGGGACGTGCCAACTAGCTTGAAAAACCCCCAATACAAATCAAATAAAAACCAACAACAACGTCTTACCTGGTAATCCCCATACCAGAGCCTATGGTCATGAAGGGCAATACCTACAACTGGACATTGTTTAGAGCACAATGGGGGAAACAACTATGAGATTGCTTCCTTTTCATCCAGACCTGTAGCTGAGGTCTGTATCATAACTCTGCTAACCGTGATGGGAAAGGAATGTCACATCTTACAGTGGAATCTGCAGATGTCGAAAGCAGAGACAACTGACCTGGTCAAAAAAATTGATAGAGGAGCTACAGAAACACTCATTCAAGTTTTTATTATTATTTTTTAACCTTTATTTAACCAGGCAAGTCAGTTAAGAACAAATTCTTATTTTCAATGACGGCCTAGGAACAGTGGGTTAACTGCCTTGTTCAGGGGCAGAACAACAGATTTTTACCTCGTCAGCTCGGGGGTTTGAACTTGCAACCTTCACGGTTACTAGTCCAACGCTCTAACCACTAGGCTACCCTGCCGCCCCAAGTACGTGCTCTACGAAAAAGGTACATGTTTAACATTCGTCAACAAAGTGGACGTGAAACATCCGAGCAAGCTGGTGGACGTGTGAATTACGAGAGGTACTGGTTCGTGTCGGGCACTAAAAGACAAAGCTGCGTCAACGCGCATGCTCACAGAACCTGAACAAAGTCATAGACACGTGTCGTTCAAGTGGACCAGAGACATTATACCGACCGTAAGAGACCGTCACAATCAAAAGGCCAAACCTATGGTCGTAAACGGAGTTCACAGGGGACACTAACAAAAACACACTGCCAAACAACTTACCCTGTCATTACTGTGGTTCAGTACATGCCAAAGCCAAATGCCTAGCATACCTGTAAACAAACACATACCTCGACACATACCTGTAGACAAACACAACACATACCTGTAGACAAACACAACACATACCTGTAGACAAACACATACCTGTAAACAAACACATACCTGTAGACAAACACAACACATACCTGTAGACAAACACAACACATGCCTCAACACATCTCACAGGTCAATAACTCTGAAAGACGAGGCAAAACAAACTAGCTCCACTCAGTGCTGACCCATTGACATACGACCCCAGTCATACAATTAAAACGTCAACTAGACACGGGATCAACGGTGAATGTCATAAAACTACGGGGGAGGGGGGGGGAACTACAGCGAGCCACGGAAGACGCCATTCCAGTTCTCCAACCAAGAACAGCTACAGTAAACCTTTATGACGGCACACTGATAAATCCAACAGAAGCAAACCATCTCAAAACAGATCATGATGGAAAAATGGTTTCATATCAAATTTGAGGTCATGGAGACATCCCAGCTTCCTCTCCTGTCAGCTGACATGTGAGACTCAGTCTACTACATGGGATCCATGCCAACTTCCTCTCCTATCAGCTGACACGTGTGAAAGACTCAGGGTACTACATGGGAACCACAGCCAAATGTTACATCACATCAACACCCCAAGCACCACATCCACTGAGGAGATCATGTCCAAGTACAAGGACGTGTTAGATGGTCTTGCCTGCCTTCCTGGAGAGCTACACCTAGAAGCAGACGATGTAGCCGGGCCTGTGCAGCAGCTACCAAGACGGACACCTATTACACCTAATAGAAAAAATAACCAAAGGCCATACATTCAATGGACAATGCAGACATCACGCAAGTCACAGAGCCTACACCCTGGATGAACACGGTTGTCATAGACAAACCTGATAAACTACAAATATGCACAGACCATAGTGCACTCAACAAAGCCTTATAACGGAGATCCCACTTCCAAATGCCTACAATAGAAGAGACTCTACCAGAGATCTCCAACACAAAGGGTATTCTCAGTGACAAAGATATTGGCAAGCCAAACTTGATGAAGTGAGCATCTCTAACAACTTCCTGTACACCCGTGGGCAGGTACAGATGGCTGAGAATGCCATTTGGAATCAAGCCAGCAGCTGCCGAAAACAAACGCAGACAGTGGTGAAGCACTACAGGGACTTTAAATAAGTGAATGTGATCGCGGATGACATTCTATCCTATGGATGTGGTGACACACACACACACACACACACACACACACACACACACACACATTGATGGCAGATCATGACCGAAACCTCACAGTTCTCCTGAAGAGAGCAAGAGATGTCAACCTGAAGCTGAATTTTAAAAAAGAAACTCTGGTTAAAGCTACCTAGTGTGTCATGGTATCAAACCGTCACAACACCCAACGCAGTCTCAACCGCTGAGTCATGGTATCAAACCGTCACAACACCCAACGCTCAAACACTACAACCTGAACGAGGAAGTCACCCTGCGGTGTGATGCCAGTGAGGCAGGTTTGGGTGCAGCCCCGCCACAGAAAGGACAACCTGTTGCACTTAACCTCCAGAACATTTGACTCAGACAGAACAAAGATGTGCACAGATTGAGAAAGAACGTCTCGTTATTATTTTTTGAATGTGACAAGTTCGACCAGTATCTGCACGGCAGAGAGTTCATCACAACACAAAGCGACCACAAACCGCTGGAGCCAGTCTTAAATTTAAAAAAAAAAATCCCTACTCACAACAACCCAAGAGACTACAGAGAACGTTGCCAAGGCTACAGAAGATACCCACGTGCAACACAACGACAAAGAACTACATGGAGCCAACTTCCTGTCCAGAACAGCTCAAACCTAGGGAACAGACAAAATGCTAACACCAGCCACGGTCTACGCTGTGGGTCTAGACACAGCTGAGACCCAGAACAGGTGGATCCAAACAGTGATGTCCACATTCTCCACAAAAAAATAAAATAACAATGGAGTCAAAGTACACTGTTCCCAGGACCAACTGTTTCAGGCTTTGCATGCAAAAAAAAATCAACAAAATGTCTGGCCTGGAACCAAACAGGTTGTGAGTAACACTGAAAGATCCCTGGACGCACAAAAAGGATCTCACCTCAGACAATGGACAGATACTCAAAAGGGAAAAAGGGTCTTCATCCCCCGACATGTTACCCACGGATTTAAAAGGGTCTTCATCCCCGACATAGAGGCCGGACTCAGAAAAGGCACGTGATGCTGTTTTCTGTCCAAGGAGGAAGTAAAGATCCTTATCAGCAAATGTTCCACCTGCAACATCATCCAGAGGAGACAGCCATCTAGCGAATGGTAAAAATAACAGCATCGTCCACCAGACAACTCAGGACCGGCCCCCATCAGACAACTCAGGACCCGCCCCCATCAGACAACTCAGGACCCGCCCCCATCAGACAACTCAGGTGTGGACTTTAACGTTGGTTCTTATTGAAGGTGCTGGCATAAGAACAGACAGGTTATTACCATTGGTTCTTATTGAAGGTGCTGGCATAAGAACAGACAGGTTACCATTGGTTCTTATTGAAGGTGCTGGCATAAGAACAGAGGTTATTACCATTGGTTCTTATTGAAGGTGCTGGCATAAGAACAGAGGTTATTACCATTGGTTCTTATTGAAGGTGCTGGCATAAGAACAGAGGTTATTACCATTGGTTCTTATTGAAGGTGCTGGCATAAGAACAGAGGTTATTACCATTGGTTCTTATTGAAGGTGAAGGTGCTGGCATAAGAACAGAGGTTATTTACCATTGGTTCTTATTGAAGGTGCTGGCATAAGAACAGAGGTTATTACCATTGGTTCTTATTGAAGGTGCTGGAATAAGAACAGAGGTTATTACCATTGGTTCTTATTGAAGGTGCTGGCATAAGAACACAGAGGTTATTACCATTGGTTCTTATTGAAGGTGCTGGCATAAGAACAGACAGGTTACCATTGGTTCTTATTGAAGGTGCCGGCATAAGAACAGAGGTTATTACCATTGGTTCTTATTGAAGGTGCCGGCATAAGAACAGAGGTTATTACCATTGGTTCTTATTGAAGGTGCCGGCATAAGAACAGAGGTTATTACCATTGGTTCTTATTGAAGGTGCTGGCATAAGAACAGAGGTTATTACCATTGGTTCTTATTGAAGGTGCTGGCATAAGAACAGAGGTTATTACCATTGGTTCTTATTGAAGGTGCTGGCATAAGAACAGAGGTTATTACCATTGGTTCTTATTGAAGGTGCTGGCATAAGAACAGAGGTTATTACCATTGGTTCTTATTGAAGGTGCTGGCATAAGAACAGAGGTTATTACCATTGGTTCTTATTGAAGGTGCTGGCATAAGAACAGAGGTTATTACCATTGGTTCTTATTGAAGGTGCTGGCATAAGAACAGAGGTTATTACCATTGGTTCTTATTGAAGGTGCTGGCATAAGAACAGAGGTTATTACCATTGGTTCTTATTGAAGGTGCTGGCATAAGAACAGAGGTTATTACCATTGGTTCTTATTGAAGGTGCTGGCATAAGAACAGAGGTTATTACCATTGGTTCTTATTGAAGGTGCTGGCATAAGAACAGAGGTTATTACCATTGGTTCTTATTGAAGGTGCTGGCATAAGAACAGAGGTTATTACCATTGGTTCTTATTGAAGGTGCTGGCATAAGAACAGAGGTTATTACCATTGGTTCTTATTGAAGGTGCTGGCATAAGAACAGAGGTTATTACCATTGGTTCTTATTGAAGGTGCTGGCATAAGAACAGAGGTTATTACCATTGGTTCTTATTGAAGGTGCTGGCATAAGAACAGAGGTTATTACCATTGGTTCTTATTGAAGGTGCTGGCATAAGAACAGAGGTTATTACCATTGGTTCTTATTGAAGGTGCTGGCATAAGAACAGAGGTTATTACCATTGGTTCTTATTGAAGGTGCTGGCATAAGAACACAGAGGTTATTACCATTGTCATGTTTTTACTGGTTTTAATCCCAGGTCTCCTGTTTATGAGTCGAGCAGGAGTTCTCTTCATTTGTTGTGTAAAGGAAGATGCTACGAGATGCCGTCAAACCAATCTTAGTGTGATACTATATAGTACCAGTGAGCCAAGTTAGGCATTACTATGCACTGAATGGAGATGTATGCAAAAAAAAAAATCAAATCGTATGTGGACACATGCGACCGAATAAAACAGGCTCACATGACCGTGAAATGCTTACTTACAAGCCCTTAAACCAACAATGCAGTTCAAGAAAGAGTTAAGAAAATCTTTACTAAATTAGGTTTAAAAAATAATAATTAAAAGCGCAACAATAACGAGGCTGTTGGATGACTGGTGTGGTGTCGTTGAGCGGCTTCCCTGCATGTATATCGTATGTTTCAGATATTCAATAAAACAATACAATAACGAGGCCATGTACAGGGGGTACATCGTACCCAATGAAGACCGTATCAACATTCCCTTGCTCTTGTACGGAATAATCTGCCTACAAAACAGATTTTAACGAGTGTGAAACTTCTCATTTTGTTTTATATATGTGCAATAAGCATAAAACACAATGAAATAAGGAATTGGCAAATCGTTCTCATTCTGAGACATAAGGTAGGCCAACATCTCAACAAAGTGGACAGGCTAGCATGTTGTTCAGAACAGTTGGAGACGGACAGCCGTGTGTGTTCATAAAATCAACAGGGCAAACCTTGTTAGCTAGCAAATAGATTCAAGTTGAAATATTAAAAGATGAGCTGGCTACTCACTAGCACGTGGGCTTGAGAGGTTGTTGAGGAGACCGGTATTAGTTTTCTACAGCCTAATGCCTGCTACAAGAAGTGAGTTATTATTAGTCAACGGGCACTATGAATGGTACTAGATGAATTTGTAAAAAAAAAAATTAAAAGTGCATTTTCAGAGACAGACTTGAAATCCAGATCAGTGATTTATTGCAAAAACGAACTATTTTGATAAAATCATTTAATTATTAGTGGAGTAGTGTTTACCGTTTTAGAATGCAGTGTATTACCTTTAAATTGTACAACAAAGCTTATTAGATTAATTTATATCTATCTCTATACATCTATATATAGTGAATCGCCTTTAAGTTATAAAAACACGTAGATATGATTTTTAGGTCATATCACCCAGACTTAACTACATTTACGTTTTAGTCATTTAGCCATTAACTCTTATCCAGAGCGACTTAAACCAGTGAGTTCATACTGTAGCTAGCTAAACCCTAAAGTGTGGTTACTACACCTACCTCCTTTGAAGAGGGCTCTGTGTAGCAGTGGCAGCAGCCCAGCCTGCCAGAAGGAGTAGCAGCCGTCCACCAGTTTGTTACAACGACCCTGGAACCCTCCCTCGTACCTCATCTGTCTGCTGGCCACCCACCGCTACGGAGAGGAGGAGAAGGGAGGAGAGAGGAGAGGAGAGAGAGGAGGAGAAGGGAGGAGAGGAAGAGAAGGAGAGGAGAGAGAGCAGAGAGAGGAGAGGAGAGGAGAGAGGGGAGAGAGCGGAGAAGGGAGGAGAAGAGAAGAGAAGAGAGAGGAGAAGAGAAGGAGGAGGGAGAGAGAGGAAGGAGAGAGAGAGGAAGGAGAAGAAGGAGAAGAAGAAGGAGAGAGAGAAGAAGGAGAGAGAGGAGAAGAAGGAGAGAGAGGAGAAGAAGAAGGAGAGAGAGGAGAAGAAGAAGGAGAGAGAGGAGAAGAAGAAGGAGAGAGAGGAGAAGAAGAAGGAGAGAGAGGAGAAGAAGAAGGAGAGAGAGGAGAAGAAGAAGGAGAGAGAGGAGAAGAAGAAGGAGAGAGAGGAGAAGAAGAAGGAGAGAGAGAAGAAGAAGAAGGAGAGAAGAGGAGAAGAAGAAGGAGAGAGAGAGAAGAAGAAGGAGAGAGAGGAGAAGAAGGAGAGAGAGAGAGAAGAAGAAGGAGGAGAGAGGAGAAGAAGAAGGAGAGAGAGGAGAAGAAGAAGGAGAGAGAGGAGAAGAAGAAGGAGAGAGAGGAGAAGAAGAAGGAGAGAGAGGAGAAGAAGAAGGAGAGAGAGGAGAAGAAGAAGGAGAGAGAGGAGAAGAAGAAGGAGAGAGAGGAGAAGAAGAAGGAGAGAGAGGAGAAGAAGAAGGAGAGAGAGGAGAAGAAGAAGGAGAGAGAGGAGAAGAAGAAGGAGAGAGAGGAGAAGAAGAAGGAGAGAGAGGAGAAGAAGAAGGAGAGAGAGGAGAAGAAGAAGGAGAGAGAGGAGAAGAAGAAGGAGAGAGAGGAGAAGAAGGAGAGAGAGGAGAAGAAGAAGGAAGAGAGAGAGGAGAAGAAGAAGGAGAGAGAGGAGAAGAAGGAGAGAGAGGAGAAGAAGGAGAGAGAGGAGAAGAAGGAGAGAGAGAAGAAGAAGGAGAGGAAGGAGAGAGAGGAAGGAGAGAGAGGAAGGAGAGAGGAGGAGAAGGAGAGAGAGGAGGAGAAGGAGAGAGAGAAGAAGAAGGAGAGAGAGAAGAAGAAGGAGAGAGAGGAAGGAGAGAGAGGAAGGAGAGAGAGGAAGGAGAGGAGGAGAAGGAGAGGAGGAGAAGGAGAGGGAGGAGGAGAAGGAGAGGGAGTACAGCAGGAGAAAGAGAGGCAGTAAGAGAAGACAGAGTAAGGGTGGTGTTATTATCACTAAAGAGCCTCATCACAATGAGAGAAACTGACGCCATTTTCCCTACAGTCCCAGGAAGGCAGCCATTTTCTATCCAAACCAGCCATAGTGTAAATGCCATGCAGCGTACACATTGAGAGCAGATGGAGTTTCATCCAGCCTTTCTGCTCTTTAAAACTAGCCAGATGATGAAACCCCATGAGGTTCCTATCAGACAGGGTCTAACATGAATTGATATTTGAAAAAATGTGGACGTGGTTGCTATAGCAACGGCTAATTGGGAATCTTTCCAAAGCACGAGGACTGGACTGAATCATTATGGAATTGGTTTAAGTACCAGCTGGAGTCCTCAGTCGTGTCTCTGTTTCTGAAGCTGGGGAAGAAAACTTGACAGGTTTCACTCCCCAACTGCAATTACAGTTTTAGTTATATGAAAACAAAAACTTGTTCTTATAGAACAAATCCCCTCCCTGTTTGTGAGTTCTCTTCTCTTTAGTGTCTAGTGAATAGGACCTGTTCTGAGAGCTGTGCTGAGCGGTGCGGACGGGTGGCCAGAGCGGTGAGGACGGGTGGCCAGAGCGGTGCGGACGGGTGGCCAGAGCGGTGCGGACGGGTGGCCAGAGCGGTGGGGACGGGTGGCCAGAGGGGTGGCCAGAGCGGTGGGGACTGGTGGCCAGAGCGGGGGGGGACTGGTGGCCAGAGCGGGGGGGACTGGTGGCCAGAGCGGGGGGGACTGGTGGCCAGAGCGGGGGGACTGGTGGCCAGAGCGGGGGGGGACTGGTGGCCAGAGCGGGGGGGACTGGTGGCCAGAGCGGGGGACTGGTGGCCAGAGCTGGTGGCCAGAGCGGTGGCCAGAGCGGTGGCCAGAGCGGTGGCCAGAGCGGTGGCCAGAGCGGTGGCCAGAGCGGTGGGGACTGGTGGCCAGAGCGGTGGGGACTGGTGGCCAGAGCGGTGGGGACTGGTGGCCAGAGCGGTGGGGACTGGTGGCCAGAGCGGTGGGGACTGGTGGCCAGAGCGGTGGGGACTGGTGGCCAGAGCGGTGGGGACTGGTGGCCAGAGCGGTGGGGACTGGTGGCCAGAGCGGTGGGGACTGGTGGCCAGAGCGGTGGGGACTGGTGGCCAGAGCGGTGGGGACTGGTGGCCAGAGCGGTGGGGACTGGAGGCCAGAGCGGTGGGGACTGGAGGCCAGAGCGGTGCGGACTGGAGGCCAGAGCGGTGCGGACTGGAGGCCAGAGCGGTGCGGACTGGAGGCCAGAGCGGTGCGGACTGGAGGCCAGAGCGGTGCGGACTGGAGGCCAGAGCGGTGCGGACTGGTGGCCAGAGCGGTGGGGACTGGTGCTTGAGGGTTCCTACTGTTCTGGTAGTTTTGGGGGAGTGATCTACACGTCAGCCCATGGTGTCTCTTTCCAGACCTGGGCGGAGTCCAAAATGGCACCCTCTTCCCTATAGAGTGTACAACTTTTGACCAACCGGCCTCTGCGCACCCTCTATATACACATACTATCACTTCAGTCAAATACTGATCAAGAAAATGGGTTCTCAGGGGAAGTAGTGACATGGGATACCTCTGCTGAATGGTTGACTCAGTTCAGAAAAGAGGAGGAGATTTGAGGTCTGGATAGAACTGAAAGCAATGCTGTAGCTGAATGGTTGACTCAGTTCAGAAAAGAGGAGGAGATTTGAGGTCTGGATAGAACTGAAAGCATTGCTGTAGCTGAATGGTTGACTCAGTTCAGAAAAGAGGAGGAGATTTGAGGTCTGGATAGAACTGAAAGCAATGCTGTAGCTGAATGGTTGACTCAGTTCAGAAAAGAGGAGGAGATTTGAGGTCAATGCTTGGCTCAAAGCCTCCCCGTTCAAAATTATGTACAACTATCTTTTTTATAAAGTGTTATAGTCCATTACACAAATCGGAACCAAAGGAAACAAGACGTGGAACCTGTGATGTTGGTGACTCACCAGCAGAGACTTGAGATCCAGCATGTGCTCCTTCCCCAGGATGACCAAGGCAGCCATCCCACAGAAGGTGTACCCTCCATGGGCCTCTAGCCCAGGGACGCCCCCGAGACCCCCCTCCCAGTTCTGACAGCTGGAGGAGGACAGGAAGGAGACATCATGGTAGCAGACAGTGAGTAGGCATGAGGAAGACATCATGGTAGCAGACAGTGGGTAGGCATGAGGAGACATCATGGTAGCAGACAGTGGGTAGGCATGAGGAAGACATGGTAGCAGACAGTGAGTAGGCATGAGGAGACATCATGGTAGCAGACAGTGAGTAGGCATGAGGAGACATCATGGTAGCAGACAGTGAGTAGGCATGAGGAAGACATGGTAGCAGACAGTGGGTAGGCATGAGGAAGACATGGTAGCAGACAGTGAGTAGGCATGAGGAAGACAACATGGTAGCAGACAGTGAGTAGGCATGAGAAGACATCATGGTAGCAGACAGTGGGTAGGCATGAGGAAGACATGGTAGCAGACAGTGAGTAGGCATGAGGAGACATCATGGTAGCAGACAGTGAGTAGGCATGAGGAAGACATCATGGTAGCAGACAGTGGGTAGGCATGAGGAGACATCATGGTAGCAGGCAGTGGGTAGGCATGAGGAGACATCATGGTAGCAGACAGTGGGTAGGCATGAGGAAGACATCATGGTAGCAGACAGTGGGTAGGCATGAGGAAGACATCATGGTAGCAGACAGTGAGTAGGCATGAGGAAGACATCATGGTAGCAGACAGTGGGTAGGCATGAGGAAGACATCATGGTAGCAGACAGTGGGTAGGCATGAGGAAGACATCATGGTAGCAGACAGTGAGTAGGCATGAGGAAGACATCATGGTAGCAGACAGTGGGTAGGCATGAGGAAGACATCATGGTAGCAAGACAGTGGGTAGGCATGAGGAAGACATCATGGTAGCAGACAGTGGGTAGGCATGAGGAAGACATCATGGTAGCAGACAGTGAGTAGGCATGAGGAAGACATCATGGTAGCAGACAGTGGGTAGGCATGAGGAAGACATCATGGTAGCAGACAGTGGGTAGGCATGAGGAAGACATCATGGTAGCAGACAGTGAGTAGGCATGAGGAAGACATCATGGTAGCAGACAGTGGGTAGGCATGAGGAAGACATCATGGTAGCAAGACAGTGGGTAGGCATGAGGAAGACATCATGGTAGCAGACAGTGGGTAGGCATGAGGAGACATCATGGTAGCAGACAGTGGGTAGGCATGAGGAGACATCATGGTAGCAGACAGTGGGTAGGCATGAGGAGACATCATGGTAGCAGACAGTGGGTAGGCATGAGGAGACATCATGGTAGCAGACAGTGGGTAGGCATGAGGAGACATCATGGTAGCAGACAGTGGGTAGGCATGAGGAAGACATCATGGTAGCAGACAGTGGGTAGGCATGAGGAAGACATGGTAGCAAGACAGTGAGTAGGCATGAGGAAGACATCATGGTAGCAGACAGTGAGTAGGCATGAGGAGACATCATGGTAGCAGTCAGTGGGTAGGCATGAGGAAGACATCATGGTAGCAGACAGTGGGTAGGCATGAGGAAGACATTATGGTAGCAGACAGTGGGTAGGCATGAGGAAGACATCATGGTAGCAGACAGTGGGTAGGCATGAGGAGACATCATGGTAGCAGACAGTGAGTAGGCATGAGGAGACATCATGGTAGCAGACAGTGGGTAGGCATGAGGAGACATCATGGTAGCAGACAGTGGGTAGGCATGAGGAGACATCATGGTAGCAGACAGTGGGTAGGCATGAGGAAGACATCATGGTAGCAGACAGTGGGTAGGCATGAGGAAGACATCATGGTAGCAAGACAGTGGGTAGGCATGAGGAAGACATCATGGTAGCAGACAGTGGGTAGGCATGAGGAAGACATCATGGTAGCAGACAGTGGGTAGGCATGAGGAAGACATCATGGTAGCAGACAGTGGGTAGGCATGAGGAGACATCATGGTAGCAGACAGTGAGTAGGCATGAGGAGACATCATGGTAGCAGACAGTGGGTAGGCATGAGGAGACATCATGGTAGCAGACAGTGGGTAGGCATGAGGAGACATCATGGTAGCAGACAGTGGGTAGGCATGAGGAAGACATCATGGTAGCAGACAGTGGGTAGGCATGAGGAAGACATCATGGTAGCAAGACAGTGAGTAGGCATGAGGAAGACATCATGGTAGCAGACAGTGAGTAGGCATGAGGAGACATCATGGTAGCAGACAGTGGGTAGGCATGAGGAAGACATCATGGTAGCAGACAGTGGGTAGGCATGAGGAAGACATCATGGTAGCAGACAGTGAGTAGGCATGAGGAAGACATGGTAGCAGACAGTGGGTAGGCATGAGGAAGACATCATGGTAGCAGACAGTGGGTAGGCATGAGGAAGACATCATGGTAGCAGACAGTGGGTAGGGCATGAGGAAGACATCATGGTAGCAGACAGTGAGTAGGCATGAGGAAGACAACATGGTAGCAGACAGTGAGTAGGCATGAGGAAGACATCATGGTAGCAGACAGTGAGTAGGCATGAGGAAGACATCATGGTAGCAGACAGTGAGTAGGCATGAGGAAGACAACATGGTAGCAGACAGTGAGTAGGCATGAGGAAGACATCATGGTAGCAAGACAGTGAGTAGGCATGAGGAAGACATCATGGTAGCAGACAGTGAGTAGGCATGAGGAGACATGGTAGGTATTCACTGTCTTTCTACAGAACGGTGTGAACACATGATCACTTCGAAGTTATTTTTCTAAAGTACAGGGGACCAAACCTTTGTAATTATTACAGTCCATTTAACTCACAGTATGACTGTACTATTCTTATGATGTAACTGAAATGTTTATTATCAAAAAGGAACACCAGTTCGACAGACAGACATGAAATAAGTGGTCTGGCTGAGCGCTATACTACAGTACCTGACAATCCACGTGGGAGTGTCCTGGAACAGAGTGGGTGTCATGATGTTGGTGAGAGACGCCACTGATGCAGCACAGTACGTACTCCTACAACACAGAGAGGGGTGGGGCTTAATACACAGTACGTACTGCTACAACACAGAGAGAGAGGGGTGGGGCTTAATACACAGTACGTACTCCTACAACACAGAGAGAGAGGGGTGGGGCTTAATACACAGTACGTACTCCTACAACACAGAGAGAGAGGGGTGGGGCTTAATACACAGTACGTACTCCTACAACACAGAGAGAGAGGGGGTGGGGCTTAATACACAGTACGTACTCCTACAACACAGAGAGAGAGGGGTGGGGCTTAATACACAGTACGTACTCCTACAACACAGAGAGAGAGGGGTGGGGCTTAATACACAGTACGTACTCCTACAACACAGAGAGAGAGGGGTGGGGCTTAATACACAGTACGTACTCCTACAACACAGAGAGAGAGGGGGTGGGGCTTAATACACAGTACGTACTCCTACAACACAGAGAGAGAGGGGTGGGGCTTAATACACAGTACGTACTCCTACAACACAGAGAGAGAGGGGTGGGGCTTAATACACAGTACGTACTGCTACAACACAGAGAGAGAGGGGTGGGGCTTAATACACAGTACGTACTGCTACAACACAGAGAGAGGGGGTGGGGCTTAATGCACAGTACGTACTGCTACAACACAGAGAGAGAGGGGGGGCTTAATACACAGCACGTACTCCTACAACACAGAGAGAGGGGGTGGGGCTTAATACACAGCACGTACTCCTACAACACAGAGAGAGAGGGGTGGGGCTTAATACACAGTACGTACTCCTACAACACAGAGAGGGGTGGGGCTTAATACACAGTACGTACTCCTACAACACAGAGAGAGAGAGGGGTGGGGCTTAATACACAGTACGTACTGCTACAACACAGAGAGAGAGGGGTGGGGCTTAATACACAGTACGTACTCCTACAACACAGAGAGAGAGGGGTGGGGCTTAATGCACAGTACGTACTCCTACAACACAGAGAGAGAGGGGGTGGGGCTTAATACACAGTACGTACTGCTACAACACAGAGAGAGGGGGGTGGGGCTTAATGCACAGTACGTACTCCTACAACACAGAGAGAGAGGGGTGGGGCTTAATACACAGTACGTACTGCTACAACACAGAGAGAGAGGGGTGGGGCTTAATACACAGTACGTACTGCTACAACACAGAGAGAGAGGGGGTGGGGCTTAATACACAGTACGTACTGCTACAACACAGAGAGAGGGGGTGGGGCTTAATACACAGCACGTACTGCTACAACACAGAGAGAGAGGGGTGGGGCTTAATACACAGTACGTACTGCTACAACACAGAGAGAGAGGGGTGGGGCTTAATACACAGTATGTACTCCTACAACACAGAGAGAGAGGGGTGGGGCTTAATACACAGTACGTACTGCTACAACACAGAGAGAGAGGGGTGGGGCTTAATACACAGTACGTACTCCTACAACACAGAGAGAGAGAGGGGTGGGGCTTAATACACAGTACGTACTGCTACAACACAGAGAGAGAGGGGTGGGGCTTAATACACAGTACGTACTGCTACAACACAGAGAGAGAGGGGTGGGGCTTAATACTCAGTACGTACTGCTACAACACAGAGGGTGGGGCTTAATACACAGTACGTACTGCTACAACACAGAGAGAGAGGGGTGGGGCTTAATACACAGTACGTACTGCTACAACACAGAGAGAGGGGTGGGGCTTAATACACAGTATGTACTGCTACAACACAGAGAGGGGTGGGGCTTAATACACAGTATGTACTGCTACAACACAGAGAGGGGTGGGGCTTAATACACAGTATGTACTGCTACAACACAGAGAGAGAGAGGGGTGGGGCTTAATACACAGTACGTACTGCTACAACACAGAGAGAGAGGGGTGGGGCTTAATACACAGTACGTACTCCTACAACACAGAGAGAGAGGGGTGGGGCTTAATACACAGTACGTACTCCTACAACACAGAGAGAGAGAGAGGGGTGGGGCTTAGTACACAGTACGTACTGCTACAACACAGAGAGAGAGGGGTGGGGCTTAATACTCAGTACGTACTCCTACAACACAGAGAGAGAGAGGGGTGGGGCTTAATACACAGTACGTACTGCTACAACACAGAGAGAGAGAGGGGTGGGGCTTAATACACAGTACGTACTCTTACAACACAGAGACACCAAGAAAGAGATAACGAGAGAAAAACCGAGGGAGAAAGATCGAGACAGAGGAAAGGCTGTCCAACCACTTAACAAATCAAATCAACGTTTGTCACGTGCGCCAAATACAACAGGTGTAGTAGACCTTACAGTGAAATGATGAATACAACAGGTGTAGTAGACCTCACAGTGAAATGCTGAATACAACAGGTGTAGTAGACCTCACAGTGAAATGCTGAATACAACAGGTGTAGTAGACCTCACAGTGAAATGCTGAATACAACAGGTGTGGGTAGACCTTACAGTGAAATGCTGAATACAACAGGTGTAGTAGACCTTACAGTGAAATGCTGAATACAACAGGTGTGGGTAGACCTCACAGTGAAATGCTGAATACAACAGGTGTAGTAGACCTTACAGTGAAATGCTGAATACAACAGGTGTGGGTAGACCTTACAGTGAAATGCTGAATACAACAGGTGTAGTAGACCTTACAGTGAAATGCTGAATACAACAGGTGTGGGTAGACCTTACAGTGAAATGCCAAATACAACAGGTGTAGTAGACCTCACAGTGAAATGCTGAATACAACAGGTGTGGGTAGACCTTACAGTGAAATGCCAAATACAACAGGTGTAGGTAGACCTCACAGTGAAATGCTGAATACAACAGGTGTAGTAGACCTTACAGTGAAATGCTGAATACAACAGGTGTAGTAGACCTCACAGTGAAATGCTGAATACAACAGGTGTGGGTAGACCTCACAGTGAAATGCTGAATACAACAGGTGTAGTAGACCTTACAGTGAAATGCTGAATACAACAGGTGTGGGTAGACCTCACAGTGAAATGCTGAATACAACAGGTGTGGGTAGACCTTACAGTGAAATGCTGAATACAACAGGTGTAGTAGACCTTACAGTGAAATGCTGAATACAACAGGTGTAGTAGACCTTACAGTGAAATGCTGAATACAACAGGTGTAGTAGACCTCACAGTGAAATGCTGAATACAACAGGTGTGGGTAGACCTCACAGTGAAATGCTGAATACAACAGGTGTAGTAGACCTTACAGTGAAATGCTGAATACAACAGGTGTAGTAGACCTCACAGTGAAATGCTGAATACAACAGGTGTGGGTAGACCTCACAGTGAAATGCTGAATACAACAGGTGTGGGTAGACCTCACAGTGAAATGCTGAATACAACAGGTGTAGTAGACCTCACAGTGAAATGCTGAATACAACAGGTGTGGGTAGACCTCACAGTGAAATGCTGAATACAACAGGTGTAGTAGACCTCACAGTGAAATGCTGAATACAACAGGTGTAGGTAGACCTCACAGTGAAATGCTGAATACAACAGGTGTAGTAGACCTTACAGTGAAATGCTGAATACAACAGGTGTAGTAGACCTTACAGTGAAATGCTGAATACAACAGGTGTAGTAGACCTTACAGTGAAATGCTGAATACAACAGGTGTAGTAGACCTTACAGTGAAATGCTGAATACAACAGGTGTAGTAGACCTTACAGTGAAATGCTGAATACAACAGGTGTAGTAGACCTCACAGTGAAATGCTGAATACAACAGGTGTGGGTAGACCTCACAGTGAAATGCTGAATACAACAGGTGTGGGTAGACCTCACAGTGAAATGCTGAATACAACAGGTGTGGGTAGACCTTACAGTGAAATGCTGAATACAACAGGTGTGGGTAGACCTCACAGTGAAATGCTGAATACAACAGGTGTGGGTAGACCTCACAGTGAAATGCTGAATACAACAGGTGTGGGTAGACCTCACAGTGAAATGCTGAATACAACAGGTGTAGTAGACCTTACAGTGAAATGCTGAATACAACAGGTGTGGGTAGACCTCACAGTGAAATGCTGAATACAACAGGTGTGGGTAGACCTCACAGTGAAATGCTGAATACAACAGGTGTAGTAGACCTCACAGTGAAATGCTGAATACAACAGGTGTAGTAGACCTCACAGTGAAATGCTGAATACAACAGGTGTGGGTAGACCTCACAGTGAAATGCTGAATACAACAGGTGTGGGTAGACCTCACAGTGAAATGCTGAATACAACAGGTGTGGGTAGACCTTACAGTGAAATGCTGAATACAACAGGTGTGGGTAGACCTTACAGTGAAATGCTGAATACAACAGGTGTGGGTAGACCTCACAGTGAAATGCTGAATACAACAGGTGTGGGTAGACCTTACAGTGAAATGCTGAATACAACAGGTGTAGTAGACCTCACAGTGAAATGCTGAATACAACAGGTGTAGTAGACCTCACAGTGAAATGCTGAATACAACAGGTGTGGGTAGACCTCACAGTGAAATGCTGAATACAACAGGTGTGGGTAGACCTCACAGTGAAATGCTGAATACAACAGGTGTGGGTAGACCTCACAGTGAAATGCTGAATACAACAGGTGTGGGTAGACCTCACAGTGAAATGCTGAATACAACAGGTGTGGGTAGACCTTACAGTGAAATGCTTTCTTACAGGCTCTGACCAATAGTGCGAAAAAAGGTGTGTGTGTGTAAGTAAAGAAATAAAACAGTAAAAACACTTTGGAAAATAACAGTAGCAAGGCTCTATACAGACACCGGTTAGTCAGGCTTATTGAGGTAGTATGTACATGTGGGTCTGGTTAAAGTGACTATGCAAATATGAACAGAGTAGCAGAAGTGTAAAAGGAGGGGTTGGGGGGAGGTGGGACACAATGCAGATAGCCCGGTTAGCCAATGTGCGGGAGCACGGGTTGGTCGGGCCAATTGAGGTAATATGTACATGAATGTATAGTTAAAGTGACTATGCATATATGATGAACAGAGAGTAGCAGCAGTGTAAAAGAGGGGTTGGGGGGGGCACAATGCAAATAGTGTGGGTAACCATTGGTTACCTGTTCAGAAGTCTTATGTCTTGGGGGTAAAAACTGTTGAGAAGCCTTTTTGTCCTAGACTTGGCACTCCGGTACCGCTTGCCATGCGGTAGTAGAGAGAACAGTCTATGACAGGGCTGGCTGGGGTCTTTGACAATTTTTAGGGCCTTCCTCTGACACCGCCTGGTGTAGAGGTCCTGGATGGCAGGGAGCTTTGCCCCAGTGATGTATTGGGCCTTTCACACTACCCTCTGTAGTGCCTTGCGGTCGGAGGACGAGCAATTGCCGTACCAGGCAGTGATGCAACCGGTCAGGATGCTCTCGATGTTGCAGCTGTAGAATCGTTTGAGGATCTCAGGACCCATGCCAAATCTTTTCAGTGTCCTGAGGGGGAATAGGCTTTGTTGTGCCCTCTTCACAACTGTCTTGGTGTGTTTGGACCATTCTAGTTTGTTGTTAATGTGGACACCAAGCAATTTGAAGCTCTCAACCTGCTCCACAACAGCCCCGTCGATGAGAATGGGGACGTGCTCGGTCCTCCTTTTCCTGTAGTCCACAATCATCTCCTTAGTCTTGGTTATGTTGAGGGATAGGTTGTTATTCTGGCACCACCCGGCCAGGTCTCTGACCTCCTCCCTTTAGGCTGTCTCATCGTTGTCAGTGATCAGGCCTACCACTGTTGTGTCGTCTGCAAACTTAATGGTGTTGGAGTCGTACCTGGCCATGCAGTCCTGTGTGAACAGGGAGTACAGGAGGGGACTGAGCACGCACCCCTGGGGAGTTCCAGTGTTGAGGATCAGCATGGCAGATGTGTTGCTACCTACCCTCACCACCTGGGGGGCGACCCGTCAGGAAGTCCAGGATCCAGTTGCAGAGGGAGGTGTTTAGTCACAAGGTCTTTAGCATATTGATGAGCTTTGAGGGCACTATGGTGTTGAATGCTGAGCTGTAGTCAATGAATAGCATTCTCACATAAGTGTTCCTTTTGTCCAGGTGGGAAAGGGCAGTGTGCAATAGAGATTGCATCATCTGTGGATCTGTTTGGGCGGTATGCAAATTGGAGTGGGTCTAGGGATTCTGGGATAATGGTGTTGATGTGAGCCATTACCAGCCTTTCAAAGCACTTCATAGCTACAGACATGAGTGCTACAGGTCTGTAGTCATTTAGGCAGGATGCCTTTGTGTTCTTGGGCACAAGGACTATGGTGGTCTGCATGAAGCATGTTGGTATTACAGACTCAATCAGGGACATGTTGAAAATGTCAGTGAAGACACCTGCCAGTTGGTCAGCACATGCCCGGAGCAGAGTACACATCCTGGTAATCCATCTGGCCCCACAGAGTGAATGTTGACCTGTTTAAAATGTCTTACTCACGTTGGCTACGGAGAGCGTGATCACACAATCGTCTGGAACAGCTGATGCTCTCATGCATGCCTCGAAGCAAGCATAGAATTGATTTAGCTCGTCTGGAAGGCTCGTGTCACTGGGCAGCTCGCGGCTGTGCTTCCCTTTGTAGTCTGTAATAGTTTGCAAGCCCTGCCACATCCGACGAGTGTCTGAGCCGTTGTAGTATGATTCAATCCTAGTCCTGTATTGATGCTTTGCCTGTTTGATGGTTCGTCGCAGGTCATTGCAGGATTTCTTGTAAGCTTCCCGGTTAGAGTCCCACACCTTGAAAGCGGCAGCTCTACCCTTTAGCTCAGTGCGAATGTTGCCTGTTATCCATGGCTTCTGATTGGGGTATGTACGTACAGTCACTGTAGGGACGACGTCCTCAATGCACTTATTGATAAAGCCAGTGACTGATGTGGGGTACTACTCAATGCCTTTGGAAGAATCCTGGAACATATTCAACTCTGTTCTAGTAAAACAGTCCTGTAGTTTAGCATCTGCTTCATCTGACCACTTTTTTATAGACCGAGTCACTGGTGTTTCCTGCGATAATGTTTGCTTGTAAGCAGGAATCTGGAGGATAGAGTTGTGGTGTACAGGTTATCTAGAATTTTTTTCCCCTTTAGTTGCACATTTATACAGCTGACTGAGTTAGTGCCAGCATCTGTCTGTGGTGGTAAATAAACAGCCACGAAAAGTATAGCTGAGAACTCTTTAGGCAAGTAGTGTGGCCTGCAGTTTATCACAATATACTCAACTTCGGCGAGCAAAATCTAGAGAATTCCTTAGATTTCGTGCACCAGCTGTTGTTTCAAATATGCACAGACCCCCCCCACAATGACTGCACGTTGGCGAGTAATATTGACGGTAACGGCAGCTTTCCTAGTTGCCTTCTGCGGGTCCGGACGAGGCATCCGGCTCTTCGTCCTCTGCGGGTCCGGACGAGGCATCCGGCTCTTCGTCCTCTCTGTCGCTTCCTTTTGCGAATAATTGGGATGTCTGCCCTGTGGAGTGTTTGGAGAAGATCGTGTGAGTCCTGCTTGTTGTTGTTGTTGTTGTTGAAAAAAATCTTTGTCTAATCCGAGGTGAGTGATCGCTGTCCTGATATCCAGAAGCTCTTTGTCTAATCCGAGGTGAGTGATCGCTGTCCTGATATCCAGAAGCTCTTTGTCTAATCCGAGGTGAGTGATCGCTGTCCTGATATCCAGAAGCTCTTTGTCTAATCCGAGGTGAGTGATCGCTGTCCTGATATCCAGAAGCTCTTTGTCTAATCCGAGGTGAGTGATCGCTGTCCTGATATCCAGAAGCTCTTTGTCTAATCCGAGGTGAGTGATCGCTGTCCAGATATCCAGAAGCTCTTTGTCTAATCCGAGGTGAGTGATCGCTGTCCAGATATCCAGAAGCTCTGTGTCTAATCCGAGGTGAGTGATCACTGTCCTGATATCCAGAAGCTCTTTGTCTAATCCGAGGTGAGTGATCACTGTCCTGATATCCAGAAGCTCTTTGTCTAATCCGAGGTGAGTGATCACTGTCCTGATATCCAGAAGCTCTTTGTCTAATCCGAGGTGAGTGATCGCTGTCCAGATATCCAGAAGCTCTTTGTCTAATCCGAGGTGAGTGATCACTGTCCTGATATCCAGAAGCTCTTTGTCTAATCCGAGGTGAGTGATCGCTGTCCAGATATCCAGAAGCTCTTTGTCTAATCCGAGGTGAGTGATCGCTGTCCAGATATCCAGAAGCTCTTTGTCTAATCCGAGGTGAGTGATCGCTGTCCTGATATCCAGAAGCTCTTTGTCTAATCCGAGGTGAGTGATCACTGTCCTGATATCCAGAAGCTCTTTGTCTAATCCGAGGTGAGTGATCGCTGTCCAGATATCCAGAAGCTCTTTGTCTAATCCGAGGTGAGTGATCGCTGTCCTGATATCCAGAAGCTCTTTGTCTAATCCGAGGTGAGTGATCGCTGTCCTGATATCCAGAAGCTCTTTGTCTAATCCGAGGTGAGTGATCGCTGTCCTGATATCCAGAAGCTCTTTGTCTAATCCGAGGTGAGTGATCGCTGTCCTGATATCCAGAAGCTCTTTGTCTAATCCGAGGTGAGTGATCGCTGTCCAGATATCCAGAAGCTCTTTGTCTAATCCGAGGTGAGTGATCGCTGTCCAGATATCCAGAAGCTCTTTGTCTAATCCGAGGTGAGTGATCGCTGTCCTGATATCCAGAAGCTCTGTCTAATCCGAGGTGAGTGATCGCTGTCCTGATATCCAGAAGCTCTTTGTCTAATCCGAGGTGAGTGATCGCTGTCCAGATATCCAGAAGCTCTTTGTCTAATCCGAGGTGAGTGATCGCTGTCCAGATATCCAGAAGCTCTTTGTCTAATCCGAGGTGAGTGATCGCTGTCCTGATATCCAGAAGCTCTTTGTCTAATCCGAGGTGAGTGATCGCTGTCCAGATATCCAGAAGCTCTTTGTCTAATCCGAGGTGAGTGATCACTGTCCAGATATCCAGAAGCTCTTTGTCTAATCCGAGGTGAGTGATCACTGTCCTGATATCCAGAAGCTCTTTGTCTAATCCGAGGTGAGTGATCACTGTCCTGATATCCAGAAGCTCTTTGTCTAATCCGAGGTGAGTGATCGCTGTCCAGATATCCAGAAGCTCTTTGTCTAATCCGAGGTGAGTGATCGCTGTCCAGATATCCAGAAGCTCTTTGTCTAATCCGAGGTGAGTGATCGCTGTCCTGATATCCAGAAGCTCTTTGTCTAATCCGAGGTGAGTGATCGCTGTCCTGATATCCAGAAGCTCTTTGTCTAATCCGAGGTGAGTGATCGCTGTCCTGATATCCAGAAGCTCTTTGTCTAATCCGAGGTGAGTGATCGCTGTCCTGATATCCAGAAGCTCTTTGTCTAATCCGAGGTGAGTGATCGCTGTCCTGATATCCAGAAGCTCTTTGTCTAATCCGAGGTGAGTGATCACTGTCCTGATATCCAGAAGCTCTTTGTCTAATCCGAGGTGAGTGATCACTGTCCTGATATCCAGAAGCTCTGTGTCTAATCCAAGGTGAGTGATCACTGTCCTGATATCCAGAAGCTCTTTGTCTAATCCGAGGTGAGTGATCACTGTCCTGATATCCAGAAGCTCTTTGTCTAATCCGAGGTGAGTGATCACTGTCCTGATATCCAGAAGCTCTTTGTCTAATCCGAGGTGAGTGATCACTGTCCTGATATCCAGAAGCTCTTTGTCTAATCCGAGGTGAGTGATCGCTGTCCTGATATCCAGAAGCTCTTTGTCTAATCCGAGGTGAGTGATCGCTGTCCTGATATCCAGAAGCTCTTTGTCTAATCCGAGGTGAGTGATCACTGTCCTGATATCCAGAAGCTCTTTGTCTAATCCGAGGTGAGTGATCACTGTCCTGATATCCAGAAGCTCTTTGTCTAATCCGAGGTGAGTGATCGCTGTCCTGATATCCAGAAGCTCTTTGTCTAATCCGAGGTGAGTGATCGCTGTCCTGATATCCAGAAACTCTTTTCTGACGTAAGATACGGTTGCAGAAACATGATTTAGAAAATATTTGACAAATATCGCAAAAAACCCCCCACATAATAGCACAATTGGTTAGGAGACCGTAAAACGGAGGCCATCTCCTCCAGCGCCATTTTTCCATCAGGAGAACCCGAGACAGAGCTGCATTTCCTGACAAAATGTAAAAAATATAAAACAATTAAGAGAGTATCATTTCCACAAATTTGAAACCCTCTGATGAGAATAGGCTACCCGTCCTGTTGGGGGAGGACGCAGAGAGCTGTGGGTTGGAAGCGCACTACAATGCTGCCTGCCATAAGATGAGGGACAGTGTCTGACAGACCAATCAACCTGCACATGTCCTTTGTGCTTATTGTTCAATGTATGGTTATTTTGTCCGTTTATTGTTGTTACTGTTGACAATATTGTTGATTAAATTGTAAATATTGCAAATCCCCAAAGTAAGCTTTGGCAATATGTACATTGTTAAATCATGCCAATAAAGAACATTTCATTTTGAGAGCACGAACCACACAGAGCGAGAGAGACAGAGCTTGAGACAGAACGAGAAAGTAAGCATTTCACTGCGAGGCCTACACCTGTTGTATTCAGTGCATGTGACTAATACAATTTGATTTGAAAGAGATCGAGAGAAACATTGTTATCACATATCAGTGATGTCTGCTCCACTAACAGTGAAACCATGGCGATGGAAGGCTGCTCAACTTCGTCACTCACCTGACGTCCACCTCTCCTCCTATGTGCATCACAAAGGACCCATCTGGCTGCTTCACAGAGAACAGGAAGGAGAGCAGCTTCTCCCTGAGAGGGAAGAGGGAGGTAGGGGGGGAAAGAAGAGGGAGGTAGGGGGAAAGAAGAGGGAGGTAGGGGGAAAGAAGAGGGAGGTAGGGGGAAAGAAGAGGGAGGTAGGGGGAAAGAAGAGGGAGGTAGGGGGGGAAAGAAGAGGGGGTAGGGGGAAAGAAGAGGGAGGTAGGGGGAAAGAAGAGGGAGGTAGGGGGAAAGAAGAGGGAGGTAGGGGGTAAAGAAGGGGGGGGAAAGAAGAGGGTAGGGGGAAAGAAGAGGGAGGTAGGGGGAAAGAAGAGGGAGGTAGGGGGAAAGAAAGGGGGAAAGAAGAGGGAAAGAAAGAAGAGGGAGGTAGGGGGAAAGAAGAGGGAGGTAGGGGGAAAGAAGAGGGAGGTAGGGGGAAGAGGGAGGTAGGGGGAAAGAAGAGGAGGTAGGGGGAAAGAAGAGGGAGGTAGGGGGAAAGAAGAGGGAGGTAGGGGGAAAGAAGAGGGAGGTAGGGGGAAAGAAGAGGGAGGTAGGGGGAAAGAAGAGGGAGGTAGGGGGAAAGAAGAGGGAGGTAGGGGGAAAGAAGAGGGAGGTAGGGGGAAAGAAGAGGGAGGTAGGGGGAAAGAAGAGGGAGGTAGGGGGAAAGAAGAGGGAGGTAGGGGGAAAGAAGAGGGAGGTAGGGGGAAAAGAAGAGGGAGGTAGGGGGAAAGAAGAGGGAGGTAAAAGAAGAGGGAGGTAGGGGGAAAGGGGGAAGAAGGGGAGTAGGGGGGAAAGAAGAGGGAGTAGGAGGGAAGAAGAGGGGTTACTATAAAACATTGCTGCTATGGCAACACGTGTGTCACGCTCAGTCGTCACAACGTTCGGTTGGCAGACACTAGAGACAAATAGTTTGAAGTAAAAGGTCTGTAGTGACGCTTCTAGCACTGCCTTCGACCACTGTGCCACTCGGGAAGCACCCGAGAATAGGTTGTTTAATGTGATTTCTTTCTTTTGATGTTGTAGTCGCGACCGTACCCGTCGATAATGCCGTAGTACCTGTCGATAATGCCGTAGTACCTGTCGATAATGCCGTAGTACCTGTCGATAATGCCGTAGTACCTGTCGATAATGTTGTAGTACCTGTCGATAATGCTGTAGTACCTGTCGATAATGCTGTAGTACCTGTCGATAATGCTGTAGTACCTGTCGATAATGCTGTAGTACCTGTCGATAATGCTGTAGTACCTGTCGATAATGCTGTAGTACCTGTCGATAATGCTGTAGTACCTGTCGATAATGTTGTATGCCTCCTGGGTGCCGATGATACAGAGTGCGTTGACAGCAGCGTAGGTGGGAGCCAGGTGGGCAGCTTGACATGGACCTCCAGCAAAACCCCCAGTAGGACTCTGACACTGCGCCAGGAACTTACACACACTGGAAGGGCAGAGAGGGCAATGTGAGTTACACTGGAGGGGCAGAGAGGGCAAAGTGAGTTACACTGGAGGGGCAGAGAGGGCAATGTGAGTTACACACACTGGAGGGGCAGAGAGGGCAAAGTGAGTTACACTGGAGGGGCAGAGAGGGCAATGTGAGTTACACTGGAGGGGCAGAGAGGGCAAAGTGAGTTACACTGGAGGGGCAGAGAGGGCAAAGTGAGTTACACACACTGGAAGGGCAGAGAGGGCAATGTGAGTTACACACACTGGAGGGGCAGAGAGGGCAATGTGAGTTACACACACTGGAGGGGCAGAGAGGGCAATGTGAGTTACACTGGAGGGGCAGAGAGGGCAAAGTGAGTTACACTGGAGGGGCAGAGAGGGCAAAGTGAGTTACACTGGAGGGGCAGAGAGGGCAATGTGAGTTACACACACTGGAGGGGCAGAGAGGGCAATGTGAGTTACACTGGAGGGGCAGAGAGGGCAAAGTGAGTTACACACACTGGAGGGGCAGAGAGGGCAATGTGAGTTACACTGGAGGGGCAGAGAGGGCAAAGTGAGTTACACTGGAGGGGCAGAGAGGGCAAAGTGAGTTACACACACTGGAGGGGCAGAGAGGGCAATGTGAGTTACACACACTGGAGGGGCAGAGAGGGCAATGTGAGTTACACTGGAGGGGCAGAGAGGGCAAAGTGAGTTACACTGGAGGGGCAGAGAGGGCAAAGTGAGTTACACTGGAGGGGCAGAGAGGGCAATGTGAGTTACACACACTGGAGGGGCAGAGAGGGCAATGTGAGTTACACTGGAGGGGCAGAGAGGGCAAAGTGAGTTACACTGGAGGGGCAGAGGGCAAAGTGAGTTACACACACTGGAGGGGCAGAGAGGGCAAAGTGAGTTACACACACTGGAGGGGCAGAGAGGGCAAAGTGAGTTACACACACACTGCAAAGCAGATCACATCGTCAGGGGGAACACACAAAATCCTAAAATACTGTTTATATTGTAAACTGAAAAGGCAAAACTAATCTCTCAAACAGCCGGGTACGGACTGAGACAGCCTGAAAACAATCTGTGATGTTTCTGAAGTAGGCATATGTACCATCATTGATGACCACGTACTGGGCCTATATGTCATGTATCCACTAGAGTAGGACTATTTCTCCCAGACACTTGACCATATAGCACATCAATGACCACAGAGAGAAGATTGAAGCTACCCCCTCTAGTCACAATAGCACATGGGGGGGAGAGGAGAGGAGAGTATCCAATCCACACTTTCCTGCCAGTCTGCCCACTCTAACCTCCCCAACTCAGGCTACAGAGCCTCGTGATGGCCCAGAGCAGTGGGGGAGGGGGTTGATGGCCCAGAGCAGTGGGGGGGTTGATGGCGCAGGGCAGTGGGGGGTTGTGTGTGATAGGTGTTGTTTTACAGGGTCAGTCATAGTGGTATGATAGGTGTTGTTTTACAGGGTCAGTCATAGTAGTACGATAGGTGTTGTTTTACAGGGTCAGTCATAGTAGTATGATAGGTGTTGTTTTACAGGGTCAGTCATAGTAGTGTGATAGGTGTTGTTTTACAGGGTCAGTCATAGTAGTATGATAGGTGTTGTTTTATAGGGTCAGTCATAGTAGTATGATAGGTGTTGTTTTACAGGGTCAGTCATAGTGGTATGATAGGTGCAGTTAAATGTGTAGTTTTACAAGGTTAGCCACAGTAGTACAGCATCCCTGGAGCACATTAGGGTCAAGTGCCTTGCTCAAGGACAGAGTTTTCACCTTTCGGGTATTTTCCACTCTAACCGCTAGGCTACCTGCCTCCCAACACATTCACAGCATTCATTCTAAGGGCAGTGCCAGCCGGTGGGTTGGCTTGGCATTGCAATGCTGAGACAGAGGCTAGTGGGTTGTCTTGGCTGGCACCACCGTACCGACTCTGAAAAGACAGAGGCGGGCGCCAGAGGTTTGGCGAGAACAGAATAAAATGCATTCTAAGGGCTGTAGGTTGAGAGGCTGTTTGGCCAGCATCAGGGTACAGAGTAGGCTGCATGCAGTAGGTAGACAGTGATGACCAGTAGGTCTGTATTATAGTAGGGCAGCAGCTCTAACCAGTCATCATTTGTACACTTGCATTTCGTTAGGGTAGCGTGGGTAGTGTAGCATAGTGGGTGGGGCGACCTTGTTCCGGAGGAGCCGCAGGTACTGCAGGATTTTGTTCCAATTAGGCACCACACCTGACCAACTGAGCTAATTGATCAGTTCAGTGATTGTCTAAATTCAGCTGCGCTGTGTTCCAATACTCGGCAGGGTAGCCTAGTGGTTAGAGCGGTGGACTAGTAACCGGAAGGTTGCAAGTTCAAACGCCCGAGCTGACAAGGTACAAATCTCTCGTTCTGCCCCTGAACAGGCAGTTAACCCAGTGTTCCTAGGCCGTCATTGAAAATAAGAATTTGTTCTTAACTGACTTGCCTAGTTAAATAAAGGTAAAATAAATACTAACTGCACTAACCATAGTATTTGTGACATAAATTGAGTATATAGTATGCTTATTGGTCACAGTATGGATATAGTTTGTATGCCAAGAGTTGCCGGATGTCGTACAACATTGATCAAAACACGAAGTATACAAGCAGTGGACACTATTTCCGTGCTATTTGGAGCCCATAATGCAATTCTTCAGGAAATGGGCGTGGCTTCACATCGTTTTCAGATTTGAAGAAAAATGGCGGAAAATGTGGAGCAGAAGTCCGAAGATAGCGGATACAAATTCATTGCTTTAACTAATTATGAAAAATGTTAAGAAAATGTTAAGCGATGTAATAAAGTAATGACTTTTCAAATAAGTTACGTTGGCTGACAGTTTGTTAGCTACGCTAGCATCATGAACCGCATATCATTACAGCAGTTGGTTGTACGTTCTGGTATGTTCGCCATCTACCTAACGTTAGTTGGCTACTAATACATGGAACTTAGTGTAACGGATGTGAAACGGCTAGCTTAGTTAGCAGTGCGCGCTAAATAGCGTTTCAATCGGTGACGTCACTTGCTCTGAGACCTTGAAGTAGTGGTTCCCCTTGCTCTGCAAGGGCCGCGGCTTTTGTGGAGCGATGGGTAACGATGCTTCGTGGGTGACTGTTGTTGATGTGTGCAGAGGGTCCCTGGTTTGCGCCCTGGTATGGGCGAGGGGACGGTCTAAAGTTAAACTGTGACATTAGCATATAGGTAATATACTGCTAACTATCTAACGTTTATTGACATGATTATCCACGTCATTCTTAGCTAAGTGGTATAGTCATTGTGTATTCTCAGACAGACATCGTTTAATGAAGTCGTAAGATGTGTAGCTAGTCATTTGTTATGCTAACAAGCTAACAAGATGTTGCATAGCAACAGCATCAACTTCGAGGTAGACAGGCGAATCGCTAGTACACTGAAAAAGTTACTGTTCGTTTACAGTATACTAAAACAAACTAATAGTAAATACATTAAGTAGTATACAGTATGTTCGTATGGGTATTCCAACACATCTCTGGTCTTCCAGGTCGGTTGAATTATAAACATGAAGTGACTCCAGGACCAGGGTAGCCTACCTCTAGTGTACCGCACGGTTGCTGTACTTACTCTGAGGCGATAGCGGTGGGCACAGGTTCCTCCAGCAGCTCTAGACTGTGTAGAATCCAGTAGCACAGCCAAGGCCTGCTGGCGTCCAGACACTAGTAAGGATAGGGAATACAGGCAGTCAATTTTAGAGTACTGGGACAAAACTAGGCAACAGCTGCACAGGCCAGTGGAGATTAATGGAGGGGGTTAGCGTCTATCATCACTCTGTGCTTTGTGGGAAATACTAAATCACGCAGTACATCGGCCTACCTCATAAGCATCGGAGAGATGACGTAATCCTTTCTTCAGGTACTGGTAGTGCTGGTCCCTCAATAGAGTGGGCCTGAGGAGACAACACACTGAAGATCAATAGCCCAGTAGGCCTGAGGAGACAACACACTGAAGATCAATAACCCAGTGGGCCTGAGGAGACAACACACTGAAGATCAATAACCCAGTAGGCCTGAGGAGACAACACACTGAAGATCAATAACCCAGTAACACTAACCCAGTAGGCCTGAGGAGACAACACACTGAAGATCAATAGCCCAGTAACACTAACCCAGTAGGCCTGAGGAGACAACACACTGAAGATCAATAACCCGGTAACACTAACCCAGTGGGTCTGAGGAGACAACACACTGAAGATCAATAACCCGGTAACACTAACCCAGTGGGCCTGAGGAGACAACACACTGAAGATCAATAACCCAGTAGGCCTGAGGAGACAACACACTGAAGATCAATAGCCCAGTAACACTAACCCAGTGGGCCTGAGGAGACAACACACTGAAGATCAATAACCCAGTAGGCCTGAGGAGACAACACACTGAAGATCAATAACCCAGTGGGCCTGAGGAGACAACACACTGAAGATCAATAACCCAGTGGGCCTGAGGAGACAACACACTGAAGATCAATAACCCAGTAGGCCTGAGGAGACAACACACTGAAGATCAATAACCCAGTAACACTAACCCAGTGGGCCTGAGGAGAAACACAAGAGTGTAAATCTATACGTGTGCATGTCGTAATGCTTGTCGATACAATAGTGAAAATGCACAAAGACTCTGGAGTGGAGAAAAAAAACAGAAGAAATAATCTATACATGTAAGCCTACCTACAACATGGTTTAGCCAGAGTACCAGTGTATTTGTGCCATCATGCCAACTCCCTGTCACTCGTTGCCATGACAACGAGCAATGGAGCAGGCTAGAAGTATAAACATCTGGGACCAGGCTACGTTATGGTTGCTAATGCTAGCTTAACACAGTTAGGATACATAAACCGAGGAAGCACACATTCTAATATAGGACACAAACAAACATAACACAGTATACACACAGAGCAAGCTAAATAAGTAGGGTAAAGTAAAAAAATTAATAATTTTTAGGTACCCCTCCAACATCAAACACAAATTATGAATACGGTTTGCATTTTAAAACTACGTCTTAGAGTGATTTCTCAGCCGAATTCAAAATAAAATCATCTCTCTCCTCTCTCCCAGTTACTAACTCTCAGCTCAGTACTGTTGATCTGCAGGTGCCAAAGGTGACACTCTCACTTCCATTCCCCTGCTTTAGACTGTGGTGTGTGTGTGTGTGTGTATGTGAGAAAGAGTGTGTGTTTGTGATCACACCCCTGACACTCCTCCTCCTCCTCTCCCAGTAGGGGGGACAGAGAGGATAAGAGCCAGTACCATTCAGTACTGAGGATTAGTCACGGATCAGTTGGCATATCATTATCACAGAGTCACTGTACAATTATAAAATCCGACACGACAGTAATCTCACACAGACACACATATTAAAGCATCACAGTAGTTTCATAGAAGGGCAATACCACAGTAAATGGACATTGACTTCAAAGTTGAACCATATAACTCCATGCACAAGTACTACTTTTAAAACAATTTACAAAAACACATTTACAGGAACAACTATGCAGATGAGGTTTGGTACCGGAATTACAGTAAAATCATCCCCTCGGGTTTTTATACAACCAGGTTTTTCTAAAACTTAAATATCTGCTCCGAATTATGATTTAAAGATATCTGCAGAATGAATGGGGTGTCAGCTAATAACATGACCCCATTGAGATTTAAAAAATATAAAAAATAAAAAAATCTATTTGGGATTTAACTACTGTAAATGAAGTGGATTTACACCCGGTAACAGAATTACAGTAAGTAAATTATACAGAATAAAAATATAAAAGAAACAATTTGAAAATATTTAAACTTAGTTGCAGTTTCTATAAGGAAAATCGGTCAATTGAAACAAATTAATTAGGCCCTGATCTATGGATTTCACATGACTGAGAATACAGATATGCATCTGCAGGTCACAGATAACATTTTTATTTTTTTAGTAGAGGCGTGGATCAGACAACTAGTCAGTATCTGGTGTGCCCACCATCTCTTTCACAGAGTTGATCAGGCTGTTGATTGTGGCCTGTGGAATGTTGTCACACTCCTCTATGCGAAGTTGCTGGATATTGGTGGGAACTGGAACATGCTGTCGTGCACAATGATCCTGAGCATCCCAAACATGCTCAACGGGTGACATGTCTGGTGAGTACGCAGGCTATTGGATATTTTCAGCTTCCAGGAATTGTGTACAGATCCTTGCGACATGGGGCCTTGGTGATGGCGGTGGATGAATGGCACGACAATGGGCCTCGTCACGGTATCTCAAATCGCCATCAATAAAATGCAATTGTGTTTGTTGTCCATAGTTTATGCCTGCCCATACCATAACCCCACTGCCACCAGGGGGCACTCTGTTCCCAATGTTGTCGTCAGCAAACTGCTAACCCATATGACGCCATACACGTGGTCTGCGGTTTTGAGGCCAGTTGGACATACTGCCAAATCTAAAACAACGTTGAGGCGGCTTATGGTAGAAAAATGAACATTAAATTATCTGGCAACAGCTCTGGTTCACATTCCTGCAGTCAGCATGCCAAGTGCTTTGTTTTTACACTGCTGCTACTCGCTGTTTGTTATCCATGCATAGGCACTTAACAAATTAAAGTGCCTATGCATGGACCAGGAAGGTGCCCCCACCACCTTCCTGGTCGTTTAACTAAACATGTCATCTGTCTCATCACTTCTTTTTTTTTAAGTCACTCCCTCACAATTTGAGGTAGGGTGGCATTTTACCCCAAGTTGCCCTACAAAGACCGATGAACAGAAAATCAAATAGCCAGCAGGACTATTTACATTCACCCGTTTATTATCTATCCTCATTGCTTAGTCACTTTACCCCTACCTACATGTACATATTACCTCAACTATCTCGTACAGCTGCAGATCGACTCGGTACCGGAAATCCTTGTATATAGCCTTGTTATTTTATTGTGTTACTCCTTTTAAAAAAAATATATATAGTTAACCAGTTTTTAATACAAACATTTCTACTTTTTAACTCTGCATTGTTGGGAAAAAGCTCATAACTTAGCATTTTACGGTGAAGTCTACACCTGTTGTAATTGGATACATTTTACAGTGAAGTCTACACCTGTTGTAATTGGATACATTTTACGGTGAAGTCTACACCGGTTGTAATTGGATACATTTTACAGTGAAGTCTACACCGGTTGTAATTGGATACATTTTACGGTGAAGTCTACACCTGTTGTAATTGGATACATTTTACAGTGAAGTCTACACCTGGATACATTTTACAGTGAAGTCTACACCTGGTTGTAATTGGATACATTTTACAGTGAAGTCTACACCGGTTGTTGTAATTTTACAGTGAAGTCTACACCTGGATACATTTTACATTTTTTTACAGTGAAGTCTACACCGGTTGTTGTAATTGGATACATTTTACAGTGAAGTCTACACCTGTTGTAATTGGATACATTTTACAGTGAAGTCTACACCGGTTGTAATTGGATACATTTTACGGTGAAGTCTACACCTGTTGTAATTGGATACATTTTACAGTGAAGTCTACACCTGTTGTAATTGGATACATTTTACGGTGAAGTCTACACCGGTTGTAATTGGATACATTTTACAGTGAAGTCTACACCGGTTGTAATTGGATACATTTCACAACTAAGATTAGATTTGACCCGTGTTACATTTAGCCCGACATGTTCAAAGCTAATTGAACCGCTGAGTGGTAACGTGCTTAGCTATGCCACTGTTAAAAACTCCAGGCTTGAAATGGTGTCGTTCGTACATATTTATGGAGTTAAATAAATAAAAGCAGGAATGGAAAGCTGGGACCCCAATCTTTTTAACAAAGGCCATTAAACCTGTTATTGAAAGAATTGTTGTGCATTGACTGCTTCTCAGAATGCATGTTTACCTCCCTATGGCACTTGAAACTTGAATGCGCCTCGAGATCTCTCACATAGAACACACCACAACAAGCCAACTAGATAAATAGATCAAATATTCTACTATGGAGCTGTCAGATTGGTCTATTCATTACTTATTTTGTTTGCAGGGAAAGTCAAATGTGGACTGTTCCAGCATCTTCAAAGTGAACAGAAAGACGTTTTCACTGTGCCACAGCCAAACGACTCCAGCGGAAACACTGAATGAGCCAAACGACTCCAGCGGAAACACTGAATGAGCCAAACGACTCGAGCGGAAACACTGAATGAGCCAAACGACTCAAAACACTGAATGAGCTCCAGCGGAAACACTGAATGAGCCAAAACACTGACTCCAGCTCCAGAAACACTGAATGAGCCAAACGACTCCAGCAGAAACACTGAATGAATGCCAAACGACTCCAGCAGAAACACTGAATGAGCCAAACGACTCCAGCAGAAACACTGAATGAGCCAAACGACTCCAGCAGAAACACTGAATGAGCCAAACGACTCCAGCAGAAACACTGAATAAGCCAAACGACTCCAGCAGAAACACTGAATGAGCCAAACGACTCCAGCAGAAACACTGAATGAGCCAAACGACTCCAGCAGAAACACTGAATGAGCCAAACGACTCCAGCAGAAACACTGAATGAGCCAAACGACTCCAGCAGAAACCCTGAATGAGCCAAACGACTCCAGCTTTAACACTGAAATATTACGTGTTCCTGTGTCATAGGTTAGAGTCCCAACCATAGGAAAACCCACTACTGTAAGTTGCTTTGGGATAAAAGCGTTGACTAAATATATGCTGACATACTCACTCGGTCATGGTGGCGAAAACAGCGGTGGTGCTTTGAATGGAGAGAAAAGGACAGAAACAAGTACAAGGAAGCAATGAAAACCCGCCGTGGAATGAGTTTGACATTCAGACACGTCGGTCGCGATCTAGGGCGTCATTCGGGACACGGCGCTCCAGAGCGAACCGCACCCGGCTCCGGAGCGAACCGGTGTAACTTGGTGTAACAGTTGGGATATGTTTTCCGAGCCATATCTCACATCATCTCCGCTGTGTCATAATCTACACAGGAAGTCTGTCCGACCCTAGTTCAGCTGTAAGCAAGCAGGTCGGATCTACTGGCTAGAGTTTCTTCAGAAGGGTGAAACTTTAAGAACCCTGTAGACAACTTGTTCAGAAGAGTGAAATGTAAACAACCCTGTAGATAACTTTGACTTGTATGAATTCGTCTTACTCCCAGTATTTTGTTGTATTCTCAAAATGTTCACACACAAAAAAAGGACTACAACTCAGGTCTTGTAATATTTGGTCACATTTCAGGTAAAGGACATAGCCAAGTAGGATTCAAAGCAATGACAGATTCTCACATACAAAACAAAGACTGATCATGCTGAAAAGCAGAGAATGAAGTCAAACATGTACTTACTGCGGTAAGCTGTGTATCTGCTTGTAAACACTGACTACTTCTTGAATACTGCGTTCGACTTTTCTCTGGATAAAAATAAGATGTTTGAGTGAGACACAAATCAAAACTGAAAATGAGAGCTTTAACCAGACATGAGAATGAAACTGACTGCATGCACACCTGTTAATTGTTATTATTATTTTTAAAACATTATGGACGGCAGCAAAACACTAGAATTGGCTGTCCTTTCTTGACCATACAAAACATTGTCTTTATCCAGAATAACAACATTGGAGCAGTTTCTCTCACTTCCCCCTGAGGGTGCACAGTTTTGTTCTAAGCAAGCACTGACAGAACCTGACTTAAGGGGCTATCAGTCTTTGCAACATCCATTTTTTGACTTATAAATTAATAATATGTACACATTGATTCTTGAAGAATATAACTTCTAAATGCCTCATGAGTGAGTTTTACTGTGATACACCATCAGAACCCACAAAATAAGCTTGTTTTACTCTAATGTTGTTAAACAAATAAAATAAACACCACAGTCTCAAAAAAATGGTTAAAACTATCATTTATTTGGATATCATGAATGGTCAATCCTTCCATCCATAGTTCTGTGTATACATTTGTGACCGGGGGTGGCAAGGCGCTCTGTTACTGTTTTGTACAACCGTTTACAGCTTTAACTCATCATCAAGCCCTTGATTAGTTGAATCCCACGTGTCAGTGCTGGACTAGAACAAACAAAAAAATGTGCGTATTTTGATAAACACTCCTTAGAATTGATACGAAAGTATATTTTGACATAATGAAAAAAAGTATTCATAGCATTTAAGAAGGATGTCTGCATTGCCAATCCACACCCTTGTATCGACTAATCGTGTTCTATTAAAAATCTTAGCCAGCTAGCCAGCCATGGAGCTAATTACATTACTGCTGCGGCTAATGCTAGCTAGATACTCATGGTATACATCGTACAACGAAATGGTTACTTGCATGTTCATTCTCGACAATCCAACAATAGGAAATAGTAAAAAAAAACGAACAATACGAACATAAAGTAAAATGGCAGTAGAATACAAACATTTTAGCTTGGCATGTCTCAACAAAATGCAAGTGATTTTAAAAGCACGTAAAAAAACAACACTTGTTTATGATTACGCAACTCATCACTTCTTGCCTCCAGTGTAGCTTGACAACAATGTTTGTTAGCCACGGCAGCTAACGGGGCTAATCCGGCCGTCAACTGGCTTAATTTACCTGTTCTACCGAAGTCACCGTCTCCACTCCGTCATCCGTGTATTTCTCCGCGGTGTGACATTCGCCGAAGCACCGTAACGGCGAGGATACACTTTCCATTATTGTTTTATGTGAGTTTGTTTAAAAGTGTACCGTTATTTCCCCCGATCTACCTACTTTTCTCTGCTTATCAACAGATGTAGTACAATCAGTGCTACACGGTCAGTTTGACAGTTACTTCCGGGAAAATAGGCGGGGTTTCCTAAGGCATACAGCAAGTCGGATGGAACAATTGAAATCCTCGTTTGCTGTCATAATAGTGCATTGTAGTGAATCCTAAAATGCATGCATATATATATATTTTTTTTAACTCAATCCAACCTTGACTTAATTAAAAATGTAATAAAACTGTCACTTGATTACTAGTTGACACATCATAAAACAACATGTATTATCCACAATTATAGGCTGGCACTTAGACCGCACTCAATGAGCTGTTCTCAATGAGCTGTTCTCAATGAGCTGTTCTCAATGAGCTGTTCTCAATGAGCTGTTCTCAATGAGCTGTTCTCAATGAGCTGCAAACAGGAAAACGCTCACCCAGAGGCGGCGCTCCTAGTGGCCGGGGACTTTAATGCAGGAAAACTTAAATCGTTTTTACCAAATTTCGATGAGCATATCAAATGTGCAACCGGAGGGAAAAAAACTCTCCCTCCACACACAGAGACGCAGACAAAGCTCTCCATTTGGCAAACCTGACCATAATTCTATCCTCCTGATTCCTGCTTACAAGTCAAAAATTAAAGCAGGAAGCACCAGTGACTGGATCAATAAAAAAGTGGTCAGATGAAGCAGAAGATGCTAAGCTAAAGGACTATTTTGCTAGTATGGACTGGAATATGTTCCGGGATCCCTCTGATGGCATTGAGGAGTACACCACATCAGTCAATCAATAATTGCATCGATGACGTCGTCCCCACAGTGATCATACGTACATACCCGGACCAGAAGCCATGGATTACAGGCAACATCCATACTGAGCTAAAGGGTAGAGCAGCCGCTTTCAAGGAGCGGGACTCTAACCTGGAAGCTTATAAGAAATCCCGCTATGCCCTCCGATGAACCATCAAACAGGCAAAGCATCAATACAAGACTAAGATCGAATCGTACTACACCGGCTCTTACGCTCGTCGGATGTGGCAGGGCTTGCAAACCGTTACAGACGACAAAGGGAAGCACAGCCAAGAGCTGCCCAGTGACACGAGCCTGCCAGACGAGCTGAACTAGTTCTATGCTCGCTTCGAGGCAAATAACACTGAAACATGTATGAGAACACCAATTGTTCCGGAAGGCTGCGTGATCACGCTCTCCACACACGATCTCTATTGCACTCCACACTGCCTTTTCCCACCTGGACAAAAGGAATACCTATGTGAGAATGCTATTCATTGACTACAGCTCAGCGTTCAACACCATAGTGCCCTCAAAGCTCATCAATATGCTAAGGACCTTGTGACTAAACACCTCCCTCTGCAACTGGATCCTGGACTTCCTGACGGGCCGACAGTAGGTGGTAAGGGTAGGTAACAACACATCTGCCACGCTGATCCTCAACACAGGGGCCCCTCAAAGGGTGCATGCTCAGTCCCCTCCTGTGCTCCCTGTTCACTCATGACTGCACAGCCAGGCACGACTCCAACACCATTATTAAGTTTGCCGATATTTGCCACACAACAGTGGTAGGCTTGATCACCGACAACGACGAGACAGCCTATAGGGAGGAGGTCAGAGACCTAGCCATGTGGTGCCAGGACAACAACCTCTCCCTCAACGTGATCAAGATAAAGGAGATGATTGTGGACGACAGGAAAAAGAGGACCGAGCACGCTCCCATTCTCATCGATGGGGCTGTAGTGGAGCAGGTTGAGAGCTTTAAGTTCCTTGGTGTCCACATCACCAACAAACTAACATGGTCCAAGCACACCAAGACACTTGTGAAGATTGCATGACAAAACCTATTCCCCCTCAGGAAACTGAAAATATTTGGCATTGGTCCTCAGATCATCAAAAGGTTCTACAGCTGCACCATCGAGAGCATCCTGACTGTTTCCATCACTGCCTGGTATGGCAACTGCTCGACCTCCAATCACAAGGCACTACAGAAGGTAGTGCGTACAACCCAGTACATCACTGGGGCAAAGCTTCCTGCCATCCAGGGCCTCTATACCAGGCAGTGTCAGAGGAAGGCTCTGAATATTGTCAAAGACTCCAGCCACCCTCGTTATAGACTGTTCTCTCTGCCACCGCACGGCAAGCGGTACCGAAGAGCCAAGTCTAGGTCCAAGTGGCTTCTAAACAGCTTCTACCCCCAAGCCATAAGACTCCTGAACATCTAATGAAATGGCTACCCGGACTATTTGCATTGCCCCTTTTACACCGCTGCTATTTGCTGTTGTTATCATCTATGCATAGTCACTTCAATAACTCTACCTACATGTACATATTACCTCAATTACCTCCACGAACCGGTGCCACCACACATTGACTTTACCGGTACCCCCCTGTATATAGTCTCGCTATTGTTATTTTACTGCTGCTCTTTAATTACTTGTTACTTTTATTTATTCTTATTGTTCATAATTTATAAACATATTTTTTATAAACATTCTTTTTCACTGCATTGTTGTTTTGGGGCTCAACAGTAAGCATTTTACTGTAAGGTTGTATTCAGCCCATGTGACTAATACAATTTGATTTGAATAGGAACAAAAAGGATAGGGAGGACTGGCTATAGCTTATATTTTATTTAGCTCACTTTATGTAGGCTACTTTGCACAATTACCCTACATGATGTGGTTTACTGGCAAGAAAATATAGGCCTAATGAGTTTCTTATTAGGGTACTGTCTTGGTTTGCTTCATCCCCACCCATCTCGTGTATTGCATCAATTCCGATTCAAAAGTCGAACGGGCGCGAGATGGCACACGCGAGCAAGATGAAACATCATTGCACAAACACTTGAGTCAAGAGAGGAACTGTGGTTGAGCAAGCAGAGGACAGGTGCCACCAGCGCAGGCCAGCGTGCTGAACCACAATTAACCTGAGAGCTTACGATGCTCGAATTTCCACAGTAAATTAATTTGAGAGCAGAGATTTTGTTGTTCGCCTGAAGAAATACAATACTTACTCCATGTCAAGACTCAGAAATCACTGCATCCCCACACGGATGTCTTTTCTCCCTCTCACACCAGTTTTCCAGTTTGCTCTCCAAAATCAATAATAATTGATACTATAATCTTATATAGCAAATTTGAGGAAAACGCTACCGGAGTTCTATCACCACATTTACTGTTGGACTCAAGTTCTATCAACACATTTACTGTAGGACTCGAGCTGCTAAAACACTCGACCACTGCTACTCCAACTTCCGGGATGCCTAGGAGGTCCTCCGACGCCCTCTCTTTGGCAAAACTCCATTTTGCTCATCCTTTCCTATAGGCAGAAACTCAAACAGGAAATACCCGTGCTAAGGTCTATTCAATGCTGGTTTGACCAATCGGAATCCATGCTTCAAGATTGTTTTGATCACGCGGATATGTTTCACTGATCACTGGGATATGTTTCAGCTGGTCTCTGAGAATAACATTGATGTATACACTGACACTGTGACTGAGTTCATCAGAAAGTGTATACCAGATGTTGCTCCCACTGTGACTATTAAAACCTACCCAAATCAGAAACCGTGGATAGATGGCAGCATTCGCACAAAACTGAAAGTGCGAACCATCGCATTTATCCATGGCAAGGTGACTGGGAATATGGCAGAATACAAACAGTGTAGTTATTCCCTCTGTAAGGCAATCAAACAGGCAAAACGTCAGTACAGAGACAAAGTGGATTTGCAACTCAACGGCTCAGACATGAGACGTATGTGGCAGGTCTACGGACAATCAAGGTTTACAAAGGGAAAACCAGCCACGTCGCGGATACTGACGTCTTGCTCCCGGACAAGCTAAACACCTTCTTCGCCCGCTTTGAGGATAACACAGTGCCACCGACAAGGCCCGCTCCCAAGGATTGTGGGCTCTCATTATCCGTGGCTGACGTGAGTAAGACAGCTGGCTGGAGTGTTTACGGACGTATTCACTCTCTCCCTATCCCAGTCTGCTGCCCCCACTTGCTTCAAGATGTCCATCATTGTTCCTATATCCAAGAAAGCCAAGGTAACTGAACTAAATGACTATCACCCCATAGCACTCACTTCTGTCATCATAAAGTGATTTGAGAGGCTAGTTATAGGATCATATCACCTCTACCTTTCCTGACACCCTACACCCACTTCAATTTGCTTACCGCCCCAGTAGATCCACAGACGATGCAAACGCCATCGCACTGAACACTGCCCTATCCCATCTGGACAAGAGGAATACCTATGTAAGAATGCTGTTCATTGACTATAGCTCAGCCTTCAGCACCATAGCACCCTCCAAGCTCATCATTAAGCTTGGGCCCTGGGTCTAAACCCCGCCCTGTGCAACTGGATCCTGGACTTCCTGACGGGCCGCCCCCCTGGCGGTGAAGGTAGGAAACAACACATCCACTTCACTGATCCTCAACACAGGGGCCCCACAAAGGTGCGTGCTCAGCCCCCTCCTGTACTCCCTATTCACCCATGACTGTGTGGCCACGCATGCCTCCAATTCAATCATCAAGTTTGCAGACGACACAACAGTTGTAGGCCTGATTACCAACGATGATGAGACAGCCTACAGGGAGGAGGTGAGGGCCTTGGCGGAGAGATGCCAGGCGCATAACTTCTCCCTCAACGTCAACAAAACGAAGGAGATGATTGTGTACTTCAGGAAACAGCAGAGAGAACGCACCCCTATCCACATCGATGGGACCGCAGTGGAGAAGGTGCAAAGCTTCAAGTTCCTCTGTGTACACATCACTGACAATCTGAAATGGTCCACCCACACAGACAGTGTGGTGAAGAAGGCGCAACAGCATCTCTTCAACCTCAGGAGGCTGAAGAAATTTGGCTTGGTCCCTAAGACCCTAACAAACTTTTACAGATGCTCAATTCAGAGCATCCTGTCGGGCTGTATCACCGCTTGGTACGGCAACTGCACTGCCCGCAACTGCAGGGCTCTACAGAGTGTGGTGAGGTCTGCCCAACGCATCACTGGGGGCACACTGCCTGCCCTCCAGGACACCTACAGCAGCCGATGCTACAGGAAGGCCAAAAATATCATCAAGGACATCAACCACCCGAGCCACGGCCTGTTCACCCCGCTACCATACAGAAGGCAAGGTCAGTACAGGTTTATCAAAGCTGGGACCGAGTGACTGAAAAAGGCCATCAGACTGTTAAATAGCCATCACTAGCCAGCTACTACCCGGTTACTCCACCCTGCACCTTAGAGGCTGCTGCCCTATATACATAGACATGCACTCCCTGGTCATTTTAATAATGGAACACTAGTCACTTTAATCATGTTTACATACTGCTTTACTCCTCTCATATTTACACTACCATTCAGAAGTTTGTGGCCACTTAGAAATGTCCTTATTTTTGAAAGAAAAGCACATTTTTGGCCATTTAAAATAACATCAAATTGATCAGAAATACAGTCTAGACATTGTTAATGTTGTAAATGACTATTGTAGCTGGAAATGGCTGATATTTAATGGAATATCTACATAGGCGCACAGAGGCCCATTATCAGCAACCATCTCTCCTGTGTTCCAATGGCACATTGTGTTAGCTAATCCAAGTTAATCATTTTAAAAGGTTAATTGATCATTAGAAAACCCTTTTGTAATTTTGTTAGCAGAGCTGAAAACTGTTGTTCTGCTTAAAAGAAGCAATAAAACTGGCCTTCTTTAGATTAGTGTCTGGAGCATCAGCATTTGGGGGTTCAATTACAGGCTCGAAATAGACTCATCAGTCTATTCTTGTTCTGAGAAATGAAGGCTATTCCATGCAAGAAATGTCCAATAAACTGAAGATCTCGTACAACGCTATGTACTACTCCCTTCAGAGAACATCGCAAACTGTCTCTAACCAGAACAGAAAGAGGAGTGGGAGGCCCCGGTGCACAACTGAGCCAGAGGACAAGTACATTAGAGTGTCTAGTTTGAGAAACAGACACCTCACAAGTCCTCAACTGGCAGCTTCATTAAATAGTACCCGCAAAACACCAGTCTCAACGTCAGCAGTGAAGAGGTGACTCTGGGATGCTGGCCTTTTCAACAGTACAATGACCCAACACACCTCCGGGTTTAGTAAGGGCTATTTGAGAGTGACGGAGTGCTGCATCAGCAGACCAGACTTTTGACTGGTAAATACGATATAATTGTTTGTCTGTATATTCTGTCTATCACCTCTATATTCTGTTTATAGTGGCAGCACCATTTCACAGAGTCAAATTCCTGTACATGCAAATGTATTTGTTGAATAAAGCTGATGCTAACATGTTAGTTAGCCTGCTGAGTTGGTTTATCATATCGGTTTACATTCTATTATTAGGGACTGATTATGTACTGAATGAACTTGCAGCAGGTAGCAGATTCTCCCCTTAGTGAGTTCCATTCAAAATCCCCCATGTGCTGCGTGTGTAACAGTATAACTTTAGACCGTCCCCTCGCCTATACCCGGGCGCGAACCAGGGACCCTCTGTACACATCAACAACAGTCACCCACGAAGCATCGTTACCCATCGCTCCACAAAAACCGTGGCCCTTGCAGAGCAAAGGGGGAACCACTACTTCAAGGTCTCAGAGCAAGTGACGTCACTGATTGAAATGCTATTTAGCGTGCACCGCTAACTAAGCTAGCCGTTTCTCATCCGTTACACTCACCCCCCATGTGCTGCGTGTTTGTGTCATTGGGCTTAATACACTAAATATGAGCTCCTGCCTGCAATTAGAGGAACTTGTTTTATTTTGTTTGCTTGACTTTGTTTGCTTGACTGTCTGCTTTTCATTTTACAGACACGTTGCAGGCTGACAAGTAATAAGCTAGCTAATTTTAGCTCGTAAATTCCACTCAACTCAAGGTTTTGTATACCTATTAGAATGTATTTGCCAATTAATTTGGTTATCAAGCTGCTGGGTTTCATAAATTGTTCAGCGCTTACTCACAGACAGAACAATGAGATTGGTGGGATAGTTATAAACATCTTAGGCTTTCTACTCAAACCGGCTAGCTAGCTAGCTAAACAGATGGTACTGCAGTGCATCGCCAACAAAAGGCTCGTGAGAGCCAATCACAACACTGGACTTGCCAGTTACTTGTTCTTTCGTCCATCACTCCAGTGAAAGTGACCAATTGAATGTTTCTAGACAAGTGCCCACCTTTAAGCCCCACCCCCATCAGTCTGAAATCCAAACCCAAAGGTGCAAAAATTTGAGAGAGACGAATTTGAAATTTAGAGCAACAACTTGACAATGACAAGTGACTATTGCTTTAACATATTTTTGGGGGGGATCTCTGACAATGATGTTCTGCTCGCTCAAAGTCACACTTGCAAGCTCTTAAGTTTATTTTGCACTTGCTCTACCATTTTCTTCTCTCTAGACTCAAACTGTGTTCAAATACACATACTAACCGCACTAACCGTACAATTTGTGACGTGAATTTGAGTATATAGTATGCTTATTGGTCACAGTATGGATATAGTTAGTATGCCAAAAGTTCCCGGATGTTGTATATCGCCAAAATATGAAGTATACACACAGAGGACACTATTTCCGTACTTTGGGGCCCATAATGCAGTTCTTCAGGAAATGGGGGTTGCTTCAAATCGTTTTCAGATTTTAAGAAAATGGGGAAAAGGACAATCTGACAACGCTCTGAGTTTACAAGTGCACTCTGGCACTCCACACCCGAAGTCGTAAAATGTCTAACTAGTCATTTGTTATGCTAAACTAGCTAGCAAGAGGTTGCGTAGCAACAGCATCAACTTCCGGTAGACAGGCGAAGAGCTAGTACGCTCAACTGAAAGGATACTGTTCGTTGACAGTGTACTAAAATAAACTAATAAATATTGTACTGAAACAGGCAGGTAGCAGGTCTCGAACCCTCGACCTTTGAGCCCGAGGCCCTGCGCCCTATCTACTGTGCCGCAAAAGCATGCTCGTGCGGCAGGGTCGTTACACTATGTAGTGTATATACTCATTAAGTATGTAGTATACAGTATGTTAGTATGGGTAGTCGAACACAGCTTCAATGTTTACTCACGCAATGTTTCATATTGCTCGGGCGCTCTATCTAGTGCCCGTTAGACTTTTGAAACCGGAATTTGACCCCATCCTCGTGCGTTGACGGTAATATCGAGAGAGGAAATAGGATGCTGCGGAGCGCGCATCCCCCGTCACCGCGCCCATCAGAAAGGAGGAGAGGGCTGTGGATGGAGGGAATCTGGTCCCTTCTCATATAACTACTCTTTGTTACCAAAAGAGACCGCTCCTGGTTTGATAGAAGAAAAGAGAGGTTCGAGCTTTCTCTCCCGTTTCTCGAAAGAAAATTAAAAGACGACTTTATATTTTGGGCAGACATGGGCTGGGTTGTAGGTGGGTTGGGTTTAGGGTAGATATGGGCTGGGTTGTAGGTGTGTTGGGTTTGGTAATTCGTTGCTGAGTTAGCTGGCTTGCTGTTCTTATTTCTAAGACGCTATGGCTAAGCAGTATGATGTGCTCTTCCGACTCCTGCTTCTCGGTGATTCGGGGGTTGGGAAAACATGTTTATTATGCAGATTCACGGACAACGAATTTCACCCGTCTCACATCTCCACAATCGGTAAGACCGCTTCTTTGATGCATGCATTATTTGAGGAAATCAGAATACACCTAATACGATCTGATTATCTCTAGGCTAAATAGTCTTATGGAATATGCTACTGGTGCTATATCATTAGCCTATTGAAATTATATTATTATGTACGGCCTGCACTTCCTTTGTGCAGAATGTTGTTCGCAATTTGATATTCTACATTTACAAATAGCCTATTGTATTAAAATTATTTGGCACTCTCTATTTCAAGGCACTATATATTTGCATTGTTATTCAGCTCTAAACTCCGATTAAAATAATAAATAGTTTATTTAATCGAAAACAAAAGGACAGGTGCAGGACAAATTAAAATAACCACTTGTGAGGGCATCCACTTGGCAAAAGATAAAACTGTTCATACGATGTCCAGTAGCGTAATTAAAAGAGCCACAGTTGCTACCTGGATCCTGTGATAAATGGAATGCTACTATAGTTGCTATGTGCAAACTATAAACACAATATTCAATTTTGAAAATAACAAAATGTAACACAATTACATGTTAACGTCAAAATGTTAGCAACTGCCAGAAAGATTTGGGGCACATGTGTCACAGTCATAGTGCTTCCTCTACTGGAAAAATGTGCAAAATGAACTAAAGTGGAATTAAACTTTATATGTGGGTTATAATCCTGTATATACCCTTTTAACGTGCTGCCATTAACATTCATATCACAGTAGCTCGACTTAATATAACAACACATACAAGTCTTTACAGCAGAAAATCGTCTAATTTCCCCTCTTCCACCTTGTATAGAGAAAACATTAAAGCAGTAGCCTATGGACCCAACCAGCCAGGCTCGGCACCTAGAGTTAATCCGGACAGTCATACTGATTTTCACTAGTTAGAATTCAGTACATCTACAGCTTTCTTATTGAGGCCAGTGAAATTAGCTATCAGGACAGCTTTCTTCCCCCTTTTATTTTTATTTAACTAGTCAAGAACAAATTCTCATTTACAATGACAGTCTACCCATTACGCTGCTTTAGGGAACTCCCAATCACAGCCAGATGTGATGCAGCCTGGATTTGAACCAGGTACTGCAGTGATGCCTCTTGCATTGAGATGCAGTGTCTTATATCACTGCACCACTCTGGAGCTTGAAACCAATATCTCTCAGAACAGCCTTCTTCCCCCCTTTACCAATCTCTCTCTCAGGGCAGCCTTCTTCCCCCCTTTACCAATCTCTCTCTCAGAACAGCCTTCTTCCCCCCTTTACCAATCTCTCTCTCAGAACAGCCTTCTTCTCCCCTTTACCAATCTCTCTCTCAGGGCAGCCTTCTTCCCCCTTTACCAATCTCTCTCTCAGTACAGCCTTCTTCCCCCTTTACCAATCTCTCTCTCAGGACAGCCTTCTTCCCCCTTTACCAATCTCTCTCTCAGGGCAGCCTTCTTCCCCCTTTACCAATCTCTCTCTCTCAGGGCAGCCTTCTTCCCCCTTTACCAATCTCTCTCTCAGGACAGCCTTCTTCCCCCTTTACCAATCTCTCTCTCAGGGCAGCCTTCTTCCCCCTTTACCAATCTCTCTCTCTCAGGGCAGCCTTCTTCCCCTTTACCAATCTTTCTCTCAGGGCAGCCTTCTTCCCCTTTACCAATCTCTCTCTCTCAGGGCAGCCTTCTTCCCCCTTTACCAATCTCTCTCTCTCAGGGCAGCCTTCTTCCCCTTTACCAATCTCTCTCTCTCAGGACAGCCTTCTTCCCCCTTTACCAATCTCTCTCTCAGGACAGCCTTCTTCCCCCTTTACCAATCTCTCTCTCAGGACAGCCTTCTTCCCCCTTTACCAATCTCTCTCTCAGGGCAGCCTTCTTCCCCCTTTACCAATCTCTCTCTCTCTCAGGACAGCCTTCTTCCCCCTTACCAATCTCTCTCTCAGAACAGCCTTCTTCCCCCTTTACCAATCTCTCTCTCTCAGGGCAGCCTTCTTCCCCCTTTACCAATCTCTCTCTCAGAACAGCCTTCTTTCCCCTTTACCAATCTGAAGCATCGATCATCATGTCACCAGAATAAGACCCTCAATATTTATTGGAAAGGAGCATCAAGCTCATCACCGTGCACTTTCACCACCCTGTGAAGTTCATCACCCTGTGAAGCTCATCACCCTGTGAAGCTCATCACCCTGTGAAGCTCATCACCCTGTGAAGCTCATCACCCTGTGAAGTTCATCACCCTGTGAAGCTCATCACCCTGTGAAGCTCATCACCCTGTGAAGTTCACCATCCTGTGAAGCTCATCATCATTTATTTAATCTGTAGCCTAATAAACTGCATGCTTTCTCGAGTCGCAGTGGAAGGACCACACACCATGTCATCGCAAGACTCTTAAGTTAACTTCGATATGATGGTTATTATATCACTATTTCCGCATAAAGACGTTTCCACTGCCCTTTCTCGCATAATTAATTTCACAGATACAAAAAGATCCCACCGTGTCAAAAAAAGAAAAGAAAAAACATCTGTCGCCATTTATAAAATGTATATAAATTTCTAATAAAACTTCCTGTTTCCATCACAGCTGCCGTGATTTATTTATTATAAAAGGTATGACTTTACATAAAAACTATGGATGGGAACTTGGTTAGTGACTGCTCATTGAACTCCACCTCCCATCGCAGAGAAATCCCAGACAGTGTCCCAAAGGCCACCCTATTCCATATGGAGTGCACTACTTTTGACAATATATTAAATAGGGTGCCACCTGGGAGGCATCAACACATCACCCACTGCAGAGGAAGTCATTGGTTGGATTAAGGGTGCATCTATAGCCGGGCATCCCCGGTCTCTCACCTCTACGCATTGATTGGGAAGAGGAGACTTTAACTAGTAGTGGGTGTGACATTTTTATTTATCTGTTATTTTACCAGGTAAGTTGACTGAGAACACGTTCTCATTTGCAGCAACGACCTGGGGAATAGTTACAGGGGAGAGGAGGGGGATGAATGAGCCAATTGTAAACTGGGGATTATTAGGTGACCGTGATGGTTTGAGGGCCAGATTGGGAATTTAGCCAGGACACCGGGGTTAACACCCCTACTCTTACGATAAGTGCCATGGGATCTTTAATGACCTCAGAGAGTCAGGACACCTGTTTAACGTCCCATCCGAAAAACGGCACCCTACACAGGGCAGTGTCCCCAATCACTGCCCTGGGGCATTTGGGATATTTTTTTTGACCAGAGGAAAGAGTGCCCCCTACTGGCCCTCCAATACTGTACAGAGATGTGGGTCTACTAGACAAGGACATCTGACTGCAAAACAGGGACACAATAGGGATTAGTGTAATTCAATCTGTTTGCCTGTGCCAGCTTTTCATGTGTTGATAAATCGTCCTTGAATTCGAGTACATAAATCCTTGAGTACATCATACAGTAGCAACCATTCTAGAATAGAATTGAGGAAATATTTGGGGAAAGTTCCAATTTCTAGAATAATGGTGATTGAGAATGCTGAATACAGATGCCAAATATCATACCCCCAAGATATGCTAACCTTTCACCATTATAATGGCATGGGGGCATGATATTTGTGAGTCCACATTAATGTAGAATGGTTTATAAACATTCTATTCTTATTTACAATAAAAGTGACTCCAAAATTACACAGTACATTATCTACCATGAATTTCTATTGGGCACAAAATAACCTGAAACGCAACCAAAACAAACAGAAAATGTGTACAGTCACAAGCTTGATTTTTTATTTATTTTATTTATTCTAACCTTTATTTAACCAGGTAGGCTAGTTGAGAACAAGTTCTCATTTGCAACTGCGACCTGGCCAAGATAAAGCGTAGCAGTTCGACACATACAACAACACAGAGTTTACCCATGGAATAAACAAAACATACAGTCAATAATACAGTAGAACAAAAGAAAACAACAAAAAGTCTATATACAGTGAGTGCAAATGATGTAAGATAAGGGAGTTAAGGCAATAAATAGGCCATGGTGGCGAAGTAATTATAATATAGCAATTAAACACTGGAATGGTAGATGTGCAGAAGATGAATGTGCAAGTAGAGATACTGGGGTGCATAGATAGTAGATGTGGTAGATGTGCTCTGACAGCTGGTGCTTAAAGCTAGTGAGGGAGATATGAGTCTCCAGCTTCAGTGATTTTTGCAGTTCGTTCCAGTCATTGGCAGCAGAGAACTGGAAGGAAAGGCAACCAAAGGAGGAATTGGCTTTGGGAGTGACCAGTGAGATATACCTGCTGGAGCGCGTGCTACGAGTGGGTGCTGCTATGGTTACCAGCGAGCTGAGATAAGGGGGGACTTTACCTAGCAGAGTCTTGTAGATGACCTGGAGCCAGTGGGTTTGGCGACGAGTATGAAGCGAGGGCCAACCAACGAGAGCGTACAGGTCGCAGTGGTGGGTAGTGTATGGGGCTTTGGTGACAAAACGGATGGCACTGCCAATTTGTTGAGTAGAGTGTTGGAGGCTATTTTATAGATGACATCGCCGAAGTCGAGGATCAGTAGGATAGTCAGTTTTACGAGACGAGGGTATGTTTGGCAGCATGAGTGAAAGAGGCTTTGTTGTGATTTTGGAAGCCGATTCTAGATTTAATGTTGGATTGGAGATGCTTAATGTGAGTCTGGAAGGAGAGTTTACAGTCTAGCCAGACACCTAGGTATTTGTAGTTGTCCACGTATTCTAAGTCAGAGCCGTCCAGAGTAGTGATGCTGGACGGGCGGGCAGGTGCGGGCAATGATGGGTTGAATAGCATGTATTTAGTTTTACTTGCATTTAAGAGCAGTTGGAGGCCACGGAAGGAGAGTTGTATGGCATTGAAGCTCCTCTGGAGGTTAGTTAACACAGTGTCCAAAGAGGGGCCAGAAGTATACAGAATGGTGTCGAATGATGAAGTCATTGCTATGAATATGGGACCAAATACAAAACTTGTGACTTCTTTCAATACACATATAAGTGAATTGGTCCCAATGCTTTTGGGGAGAAAAAGTGCTGTAATTTCTAAACCCTCAAATTATAGCTGACAGTCTGCACTTTAACCTCATATAAGGAAATCAGTCAATTTAAGTAAATTCTTTAGGCCCTAATCTATAGATTTCACATGACTGGGAATACAGATATACATTTGTTGGTCACAGATACCTTTAAAAAAAAAAAAGGTAGGGGTGTGGAGTAACCAGTCAGTATCTGGTGTGACCACCATTTACCTCATGCAGAGCGACACATCTCCTTCGCATAGAGTTGATCAGGCTGTTGAGTGTGGCCTGTGGAATGTTTTCCCACCCACTCGTCTTCTGACTAGTCAGGATCGATGGAAAGATAAACGGAGCAAAGTACAGAGACTTGAAACCGATCGAACATCTCTGGAGAGACCTGAAAATAGCTGTGCAGCGACGCTCCCCATCCAACCTGACAGAGCTTGAGAGGATCTGCAGAGAAGAATGTGAGAAATTCCCCAAATACAGGTGTGCCAAGCTTGTAGCGTCATGCCCAAGAAGGCTCAAGGCTGTAATCGCTTCCAAAGGTGCTTCAGCAAAGTACTGAGTCTGAATACTTACAGTATATAAATAAGGTATTTATGTTTTTAATACATTTTCAAACATTTCTAAAAACCTGTTTTTGCTTTGTCATTATGGAGTATTATGTGTAGATTGATGAGAATAATCCATTTTAAAATAAGGCTGTAACGTAACAGAATGTGCAGCAAAATATACAGTACCAGTCAAAAGTTTGGACACGCCTACTCATTCAAGGGTTTTCCTTAATTCTGACTATTTTCTACATTGTAGAATAATAGTGAAGACATCAAAACTATGAAACAACACATATGGAATCATGTAGTAACCAAAAAAGTGTTAAACAAATCAAAATATATTTTATATTTGAGATTCTTCAAAGTAGACCCCCTTTGCCTTGATGACAGGTTTGCACACTCTTGGCATTCTCTCAACCAGCTTCATGAGGTAGTCATCTGGAATGCTTTCCCAACAGTCTTGAAGGAGTTCCCACATATGCTGAGCACTTGTTGGCTGCTTTTCCTTCACTTTGCGGTCCAACTCATCCCAAACCATCCTAATTGGGTTGAGGTCAGGTGATTGTGGAGGCCAGGTCATCTGATGCATCACTCTTCTTCTTGGTCAAATAGCCCTTACACAGCCTGGAGGTGTGTTTTGGGTCATTGTCCTGTTGAAAAACAAATGATTGGCCCACTTAGGGTTGCACATTTTGGGGAATATTCAGAGGTGGAAACTTTCTGTGGGAATTAACAGGAATATATGGGAATTAACGGAAATAATTTCAAATTAAAATTAATACAATTTAAATGTAGATGTTTTTTGCATTGGATATATTTACCATATCATATGGAGACAGAAACATAAGCCTTTTACCTCATAAGTAGACATAATTATAAATGATTAAATCCTTCCAATATAATTGTTTTATTTTATTTAGTTAAGAATTGAACTTTAAGTAAATTAGTTGACTATTCACATGGGATGATTTCACTGAACAGCAAAAGAAAGGGAATATTGAATGACCCCCAATGATCCATTGCATCTCCCAAAAATGTTTTCAACATACATCTGTAAAATGATAGTCTAAAAACTAAAGCATTGGTCGTCTTCCTCTCAGGCTTCTATGTCTTCTCCCTGGACCTCCTCAATGTCCACCTCTTGAACATCAGACTCTGAGGCCTCATCTTCACTGTCACTTTCCAACCTTGTTGAGGATGGCTAGTTGTCAGGCTCAAAAAACCTCAAAATTGCCCGGATGGCTACCAATTATTCCACCCTTGTATTGGTCAGCCTGTTGCGTGCTTTGGTGTGTGTTCCCAAACAAGGACCAGTTGCGCTCTGAGGCGGCTGATGTTGGTGGTATTTGGAGGATGATTGAGGATGATTCACAAAGTCCCTTCTACCAGGTGGCTGATGAGATATGTTGGCACGACTGCCATATTGCATCTCCACCCCAAAGCCCTTGCTTGGAAGTATAATTCGCCAGACTGCGAAGAACCTTGCCCTCATCCAGGCCAAGGTGGCGAGACACAGTAGTGGTGACACCATAGGCCTTGTTGATCTCTGCACCAGACAGGATGCTCTTGCCAGCATTCTTGGGGTCCAACATGTACGCTGCAGCATGTATGGGCTTCAAGTCTTCACGCTTTTTGATGAATTTCAAAACTGCAGTTTCCTCTGCTTGGAGCAACAGTGAAGTGGGCAGGGCTGTACGGATTTCTTCTCTTACATCTGCAAGCAGAGTCTGAACATCAGACAGGATGGCATTGTCTCCCTCAATCCGTGCCATGGCTACTGCTATATGTTTCAGGAGTTTCAGGCTGCTTACTACTCTCTCACAAAATACATCATACAGGAGAATCCCCTTGATGGAGCTGTCCATATTGGCAGACTGAGATATGGCCATTTCTTGGAGAGACTCCTTCCCCTCCAAGAGACTGTCAAACATGATATCAACACCACCCCAATGGGTGTTGCTGGGCAGCTTCAATGTGGTGCTCTTATTCTTCTCACTTTGCTTGGTGAGGTAGATTACTGCTATAACTTGATGACTCTTCACATGCCTAACCATTTCCTTGGCTCTCTTGTAGAGTGTATCCATTGTTTTCAGTCCCTGATGTCCTTGAGGCGCAGATTCAATGCATGAACAGCAAATGTAATGTGTGGGTAGGACTCCTCCACTTTAGACCAAGCAGCCTTCATGTTCGCAGCATTGTCTGTCACCAGTGCAAATACCTTCTGTGGTCCAAGGTCATTGATGACTGCCATCACCTCATCTGCAATGTAGAGACCAGTGTGTCTGCTCTTGTAGAATACTGGTTATGGGGTGGAGATGATGTCGTTAATTATTCCTTGCCTACAAACATTCGACCACCCATTAGAGATGATTGCAATACAGTCTGCTTTCTCTTTGATTTGCTTGACCTTCATTTGAACTCTGTTGAACTCTGCAGCCAGCAAATGAGTAGATAAAGCATGTCTGGTTGGAGGGGTGTATGCTGGGCCAAGAACATTCAGAAATCTCTTCCAATACACATTGCCTGTGAGCATCAGAGGTGAACCAGTTGCATACACGTTCCTTCATTGACTCAAAAAACTTCTGATTCCAGGAGGACCATGAGCTGTTGCTATCGATAAGGTGTCTGATTCATCATTTTCACCATGAATAGAAGTAGAGGGACTTTTGTCAGAGGTTGCTTGCTGTGAGCGCAGAGGGAACTTTATGCACTTGGCCAGATGATTCTGCAGCTTTGTTGCATTCTTCACATATGATTTGGCACAGTATTTGCAAATGTACAGAACGTTTCCCTCTATATTAGCTGCAGTGAAATGTCTCCACACATCAGTTACTCCCTGTGGCATTTTCAAAATAAGACAAGAAATTGTTAAAAAAAAATACAAATAAAAAATACAATTCCATGTACAGTTAAATAGTTAAGCAGTTAGATTAAACAACTCCTTTGTAAGATAAATGTTTTAAAATGTAACATGTATGGAAACAGGTGAATTAACACTCCTCAGTTAGCAGACTCAAGCAAGCTAAAAGCCACATGGTAGCAAAAAATAACTAGCAGAAAATGTTAACAAGTTAGAAATTACTAGTTAACAAAATATAATGTATGTCGTATAAAATATTTTCACCCAACCCAGTATTGTAATCAACACTTACCAGAAAGCATGTAGTCTTTGGCTCAGACAGTGTAGTGGTGTGGGCTCAATAGCATCTCATTAGTGTGCAAGATCTTGAGAATCAGCTGTACAGTCGTGGCCAAAAGTTTTGAGAATGACACAAAATATTAATTTCCACAAAGTTTGCTGCTTCAGTGGCTTTAGATATTTTTTGTCAGATGTTACTATGGAATACTACTAATTACAAGCATTTCATAAGTGTCAAAGGCTTTTATTGACAATTACATGAAGTTGATGCAAAGAGTCAATGTTTGCAGTGTTGACCCTTCTTTTTCAAGACCTCTGCAATCCGCCCTGGCATGCTGTCAATGAACTTCTGGGCCACATCCTGACTGATGGCAGCCCATTCTTACATAATCAATGCTTGGAGTGTGTCAGAATTTGTGGATTTTTGTTCGTCCACCTGCCTCTTGAGGATTGACCACAAGTTCTCAATGGGATTAAGGTCTGGGGAGTTTCCTGGCCATGGACCCAAATATCAATGTTTTGTTCCCCGAGCCACTTAGTTATCACTTTTGCCTTATGGCAAGGTGCTCCATCATGCTGGAAAAGGCATTGTTCATCACCAAACTGTTCCTGGATGGTTGGGAGAAGTTGCTCTCAGAGGATGTGTTAGTACCATTCTTTATTCATGGCTATGTTCTTAAGCAAAATTGTGAGTGAGCCCCCTCCCTTGGCTGAGAAGCAACCCCACACACGAATGGTCTCAGGATGCTTTACTGTTGGCATGACACAGGACTGATGGTAGCGCTCACCTTGTCTTCTCCGGACAAGGTTTTTTCCAGATTCCCCAAACAATCAGGAAGGGGATTC
>NC_056433.1:8477039-8559539 GCF_018296145.1 Oncorhynchus tshawytscha | reverse complement strand
TAGTGGGAGGTCTGTGGGGGATAGTGGGAGGTCTGTGGGGGATAGTGGGAGGTCTGTGAGGGGTAGGGGAGGTCTGTAGGGGATAGTGGGAGGTCTGTAGGGGATAGTGGGAGGTCTGTGAGGGGTAGTGGGAGGTCTGTGGGGGTAGTGGGAGGTCTGTGGGGGTAGTGGGCGGTCTATGGGGGTAGTGGGAGGTCTGTGGGGGGTAGTGGGCGGTCTATGGGGGGTCGTGGGAGGTACAGCCCCCTCACTGTAAGGGTTAATTGCTGGCCGTTATGGTATAGCTACAGTAGGGAGATGCCCTGGACACGGTAGTGGGCACAGATACTTTTCCATTCATAGAAAAACAGTTAGCTAATAGCTACGCTAAGTAGTGTGTTGAATTAAACTGTTGCAAAACAATGACCTTAGGTGTACATATACTTTGATACAACTATAGGCTACTGGGTAAATATAGGCTGCTGTTAACACTTAATAGGTCTGATGGTTCTAAGGCACTGCATTGCAGCGTCACTCCAACCCCGGGTTCGATCCCAGGCTGGGAGCGCCATATGAGGCGGCGCACAATTGGCCCTGCGTTCTCTGGGTTAGCGAAGGGTTTGCCGGACGGGATTACCTTGTCTCATCGTGCTCTAGCGACTCCTTGTGGTGGGCCGGGCGCCTGCAAGCTGACTCCGGTCGCCAGTTGGACGGTGTTTCTTCCGACACATTGGTGCGGTTAGCAAAACGATGGTCATTGGCTCACCGGCTCTTTGACTGTTTCGTCTTTAAGAATTCTTGGACTACAAGTCAACCTTTAGGCTAGCCTGGGTACCAGTCTGTTTGTACCATCATGCCACTCACATGGAGTTGACATGTTATTACAAACATATCTGGGACCAAGCTGCACTACCTTAAGACCACTCTCACATAAACCTACTCTGTGAGTGTATATGATTGTAAGAAGCTTTTTTTATACCGTATGCTTGAGAATTACATTGCTTTGAGGTATTCCTTCATTTCCTTGAGGTCTGTAATTTGCTAAAATAGGTGGGCCAATTCCATTTGATTTGGAACGGAAAGCAAGACTAAATTAAACAGACCTATTTATATAATGAATATGAATTCGGAGGGCAGAAATTATTAAATATTAAATCATTAGACCTCTCACTAAAGACTTCTGTCATACAAAAGTTATACTTAAATCCAAACTGGTTCTCTGGCAGATTAGGAAGAATGTCTCACCCCATGTTCAAGAATGGCCTTTTCCCCTTTATTCACATTACAACCTGTCACTTTCCATTATTTGAAAATTAAACAATCTAAAAAATATTGCTATTTGTAAAACAATCCTTAGAAAGTTGGTTGCAATTTCAGTTGAATCCCCAGAAAAGACAAACAAATAATACAACAAATATTATGGTTCAACTCAAATATACTAATTGATAAAAAAAAAAAATGCAATTATAAAAAAATATATATATATATATATTTGTAAATTATATCATAAATAGGACTGGTGGAGTTATGTCACACATGCAGCTAACAAAAATATATGGAAATGTCTGCTCTATCCAAAATTACAACCAACTATTGCAGCATTACTGTAAAAATGAAAGATGCAAAGTGGAAGGATTGTGGATGCACCGATTCCATAACACATGGTTTATGAACTGATACGCAAAACAATGCCGGATTCAAAACGTATATATTTACCCCCCCAAAAAAATATATGGGGGATAGGAAATGATGCAGACAATTACATTGATGGAAGCAACAATCTATCTGCAATATTAAAGCTGATCTACCCTTAAAAATAATAAAAAATAAATAAATAAAGATAGCTGGGCCAAGACTTCCTGTTCATTTAGATGATGTCGTAGAAGGCTACGTTTACTTTGAAGCTGAACTTCACTCACTTCCAAATCACTGAACGCATGGATGACTCCAGGACAGAAGCAAAAGGCATAGAAAAGAGGGATAGAGAAAGATCAGGAGAACGAGAAACATAGCGAGAGGGTAGGAGAGAGAGAGAGAGAGAGAATCAAGCGGTGGATCGATAAGAATAGAAAGAGGGACGAGAAGAGAGAGAGATTCAAGGGGTGGATCGATAAGAATAGAAAGAGGGAGGAGAAGAGAGAGAGATTCAAGGGGTGAATCGATAAGAATAGAAAGAGGGAAGGGAAGAGAGAGAGATTCAAGGGGTGGATCGATAAGAATAGAAAGAGGGAGGAGAAGAGAGAGAGATTCAAGGGGTGGATCGATAAGAATAGAAAGAGGGTAGGGAAGAGAGAGAGATTCAAGGGGTGGATCGATAAGAATAAAAAGAGGGAGGAGAAGAGAGGTGCTTGGAGAGAAGCATCCTAGAAAGGGAGAGGGAGACGCTTCCCAGCCCCAGGCAAAGCAGGCCAGTGACTGTGATGATGTTGATGGCCTTTCACTGTGCCACTGTCTGCATACTGCATACTCCCTCCCTCCTTAAGCTTATCGTATGCTTCCCAGTCCAAACAGTTTGCGCATATATCATGACAACATTTTGTGTTCGGGCAAACATTATTTTTTTTTTTGGAGGATGGTCGAAGTTCGGTAGCCGGAATTTCATTTTTCAACTGAAGGTTTTTTAAGGGAGTATGTGAGGCACAGATGTTAGTTTTGCCAAGCCGAGATCTGCTAGGAGCAAACCAAACCTAGTGTGTCTACGCCTTTACTCTCTAGTAGTCACACAGTCCTAGTCAGACAGCAGGCCGCTTCACTGTTTTCAAAGGCCTCTCAGTCGCTCCGTCTCTCACTGAAGTGGAGTGAACTCCAGTCTTGGCCCAGGACTGTGAGAGCATGTCTATAGTGTTTTAGATGAGATATGCGTAACGAGATAAGGCTTGTTTCAAATGAACACGCAGAAGTATAAAAGCAGAATGTCACATCTATCAGAGGATCAGAGGGCCCAGTCAGAGGACCCAGTCAGAGGGCCCAGTCAGAGGGCCCAGTCAGAGGGCCCATTCAACACACAAGGTAAATACTGTAGTATATCAGCCACAGGCTCTACAGATAGGTTAAAGGGCATGTCCCTGGTTAAGTCTGAGGGTCTGACAGTGTGTCTACAGATAGGTTAAAGGGCATGTCACTGGTTAAGTCTGAGGGTCTGACAGTGTGTCTACAGATAGGTTAAAGGGCATGTCCCTGGTTAAGTCTGAGGGTCTGACAGTGTGTCTACAGATAGGTTAAAGGGCATGTCACTGGTTAAGTCTGAGGGTCTGACAGTGTGTCTACAGATAGGTTAAAGGGCATGTCCCTGGTTAAGTCTGAGGGTCTGACAGTGTGTCTACAGATAGGTTAAAGGGCATGTCACTGGTTAAGTCTGAGGGTCTGACAGTGTGTCTACAGATAGGTTAAAGGGCATGTCCCTGGTTAAGTCTGAGGGTCTGACAGTGTGTCTACAGATAGGTTAAAGGGCATGTCCCTGGTTAAGTTTGAGGGTCTGACAGTGTGTCTACAGGCTCTACAGACGGGTTAAAGTACCAAGGCCCTTATCAAGAGAACACACTGCAGTTCAAGCGTAGTATTTCTGTAATCTACTCTGCTCATTCTCATGGGAGAGCACGCTCATCAGGCTCAGTAGAGGAATATAACTGAAGAAAAACAAGGATGACTCGCGTCTCTCTCAGCGGTTCAGTCTGAGAATCGGAGGGACTGAGTATCGATTTGCCACAGTTTACCCTACAGCGGAGTAGAGTGGAGCCAAACATACTGAGTAATGGTATTTTAGCTGCAGAGAGGGTTGGTCTCATCGGTTAGAGCTGGTTATTGGTTTATCTGGGATTGTTGTGTTGTTTAAATGCCATGTATGTTTACCTCCATAGTATTCATCTAGTAGTCTGTTTAGAAACTACACAACCAGGTATAGTACTGTATAGTATAATATATAGTATAATATACAGTATACCCTGTATACCCAGTATACAGTCTGTTTAGAAACTACACAAACAGGTATAGTACTGTATAGTATAATATATAGTATAATATACAGTATACCCGACAGTCTGTTTACCTTCATAGTATTTTATTTATGTATTTCATTTATTTAACCTTTATTTAACTAGTCAAGTCAGTTAAGAACAAATTCTTATTTACAATGACGGCCTACAATGGCTCTTATATACAGTAACTCAGTGCTCTGATTGGCCTGACACGTCAGTCTCTCTGGGCCTCTCCATGCTGCTGTCTGGCCATAGATCATTGGAGCATAACCCACCTCTCTCCCTCGATCTCTCAGTTTCTCTCTGTTTCTCTCTTGCTTATTAGCTATCCCTCTGTCTGTCTGTCTGTCTGTCTGTCTGTCTGTCTGTCTGTCTGTCTGTCTGTCTGTCTGTCTGTCTGTCTGTCTGTCTGTCTGTCTGTCTGTCTGTCTGTCTGTCTGTCTGTCTGTCTGTCTGTCTGTCTGTCTGTCTGTCTGTCTGTCTGTCTGTCTGTCTGTCCCTGCCTCCCTCCCTCCCTCCCTCTTTCTCTGGTGGGGGTGGGAGGGAGGCAGAGGTTAAAACCTCTTGCTTTGCTACCCAGTCCTCTCCCTCTTCTCCCTCCTCCCCTCCAGTATCTTTCCCCCCCCGTGATCGATCCAGGTCTAAACTAAGTTCATCTCACTGATCCATCACCATTAGCTCTATATCTTTAAAGGAGCATTCAGTCGTAATTTAAAAAAGGCCTGATAGATATGGGAGGAAATGGCTCTCAGTATCTTTGCTGTTAAAAAGCTGTACGAAACTGAGATAAAAGGTACCTTGAGGAGAATAAACAGCAGGACTGTCTTCGCCTCGCTAGCCTCGTCTCGCCTCACCTTACCTCTCCACACATTAAATAGGATGAATTAATCAAGAGGTTTTCATATTCACAATATTTGACTCTTCTCTTTTTGCAGGAGTCGATTTTAAAATGAAGACACTGGAGATAGACGGCATCAAAGTTAGGATACAGATATGGTACGTAGTGAATACATGCAGCCAGAGCATTCTACTAAAGTAGGTCAAACATGGGAATCACCCCTTTGAATATAGTGAATGTCCTAGTTCAGTGTCAGGGATGTTCCGTCTTACCCCACGCTATTCTGTCAGGGATGGAAAGTCTAACCCCATGCTATTCTGTCAGGGATGTTCAGTCTTACCTCATGCTATTCTGTCAGGGATGTTCAGTCTTACCTCATGCTATTCTGTCAGGGATGTTCAGTCTTACCTCATGCTATTCTGTCAGGGATGTTCAGTCTTACCTCATGCTATTCTGTCAGGGATGTTCAGTTTTACCTCATGCTATTCTGTCAGTGATGTTCAGTCTTACCTCATGCTATTCTGTCAGGGATGTTCAGTCTTAGCCCATGCTATTCAGTCAGGGATGTTCAGTCTAACCCCATGCTAGGGATGTTCAGTCTTAGCCCATGCTATTCTGTCAGGGATGTTCAGTCTTACCCCATGCTATTCTGTCAGGGATGTTCAGTCTTAGCCCATGCTATTCAGTCAGGGATGTTCAGTCTAACCCCATGCTAGGGATGTTCAGTCTTAGCCCATGCTATTCTGTCAGGGATGTTCAGTCTTACCTCATGTTATTCTGTCAGGGATGTTCAGTCTTAGCCCATACTGTTGTTTACTCAGACTTGACACTAAACCAGTTCCTCCTGCCCTGCAAGGAGTCTTATCTCAAGATTTAAAAAAAAAAGTTTGAACTCACGAAGATCCACATTGGATTGAAACATTGCCTGATATTATCACTATTCGCTACCTGTTTTGTCATTTTCTAAGAGTTGGTGTTTGACATTTGATTTCTTCCAGGGACACAGCAGGACAGGAGAGATATCAGACCATCACTAAGCAGTACTACAGACGAGCACAGGTAAGGTAACGCTACTCTTCCCTCAAGATATTGTAGGTAAGAGGTCAGATCAGGTAAGATTATTTTACTGTAGCTCCACTCTTTCTTGAGTCTATTCCGTCTGGTCATTAGCCTGGAGACGAGGGAGCTCTCCCTTCTGAACATGCATTGCACTTGTAGCTAAAGCTGCAGTCGTATGTCAAATACGTACTGTAATTATGGTTGGTAGCACAGTTTCTTGGTGCTAGTTTCCTCTTGTCCACTCACCACCCTTATCACCCATGGGTTCTAAACCATGTGGGGTTGCTGTGACAACCATAACTGAATTAGCTGACAATTTGTCTTCTCTCCCCTCATCTCCTACCCTCTCCTCTTCCCTCCCCTCATCTCCTACCCTCTCCTCTTCCCTCCCCTCATCTCCTACCCTCTCCTCTTCCCTCCCCTCATCTCCTACCCTCTCCTCTTCCCTCCCCTCATCTCCTACCCTCTCCTCTTCCCTCCCCTCATCTCCTACCCTCTCCTCTTCCCTCCCCTCTTCTCTCCTCTTCCCTCCCCTCATCTCCTACCCTCTCCTCTTCCCTCCCCTCATCTCCTACCCTCTCCTCTTCCCTCCCCTCATCTCCTACCCTCTCCTCTTCCCTTCCCATATCTCCAACGCCTCTCCTCGCCTCTCTTCAGGGAATCTTCCTGGTTTACGACATCACAAGTGAGCGATCCTTCCAGCACATCATGAAGTGGGCCAGCGATGTGGACGAGGTGAGATCAAGGGGAACAAGGGTCAGGCCGACTTATTTTATATAGCGGCACAGGGTGCTTTTGTCAAATCAGACTGAATGACTCTCCCTCCCTCCCTCCCTCTCAGTATGCTCCTGATAACATCCAGAGGATCCTCATAGGGAACAAGTCAGACGAGGAGGAGAAGAGGCAGGTAGCTACAGAACAGGGCAACAAGCTGGCCAAGGATTATGGGATGGACTTCTTTGAGACAAGTGCCTTCACCAACCATAACATAACAGAGGTGAGTGGCTGACAGCTCCCGTAGAAACACTGTCCGGCTGGCTGCCTGCCTGTCTGTCACAGGACCAAAGGCAAACACCACGGCCAGACTACCGGTATGTGAACTATTGATGACGATAAAATGGAACAACAGTTCATCCTTAGTCACCTTGTCTTATTCTGTATCTCCCAGAGTCCAAGTGATATACAGTGGGGCAAAAAAGTATTTAGTCAGCCACCAATTGTGCAAGTTCTCCCACTTAAAAAGATGAGAGAGGCCTGTAATTTTCATCATAGGTACACTTCAACTATGACAGACAAAATGAGAAAAAAAATCCAGAAAATCACATTGTAGGATTTTTAATGAATTTATTTGCAAATTATGGTGGAAAATAAGTATTTGGTCATCTACAAACAAGCAAGATTTCTGGCTCTCACAGTTGACATACAGTGATCAGTGGAATCTGCTGATGGGAGAACAGGCTCGTAATAAAAAGACCCGGAATGGAGCAAATGGAACGGCATCAAACATCTAGAAACCATGGAAACTATGTATTTTGATTCCATTCCACTGATTCCACTCCTGTCATTACCACCAGCCCGTTCTTCTCAAGTAAGGTGCCATCATACCTCCTGTTCACCACAGCCTATATACAGGATCACAGATCAGACAGAGATCAGTTCCACCACACTGTGAGGTCTCAGACCGTTGTAATGGAGCTCAGAGCTCAGAGGGATGAAGATCTAAGGATAGCAGAGAGACTTACAGTTCCATCATACCTCCTGTTCACCACAGCCTATATACAGGATCACAGATCAGACAGAGATCAGTTCCACCACACTGTGAGGTCTCAGACCGTTGTAATGGAGCTCAGAGCTCAGAGGGATGAAGATCTAAGGATAGCAGAGAGACTTACAGTTCCATCATACCTCCTGTGAATGACATATACAGTGACATGTACAATGCATTCGGAATGTATTCAGACCCCTTGACTTTTTCCACATTTTGTTATGACACAGCCGTATTCTAAAATTAATTAAATTACGTTATTTCTACACCCAATACACCACAATGACAAAGTGAAAACAGCTTTTCATACATTTTTGCAAATGTATTAAAACTTTAAAAAACCAAATACCTTATTTAAATAAGTATTCAGACCCTTTACTATGAGTCTCTAAATTAAGCTCAGGTGCATCCTGTTTCCATTGATCATCCTTGAGATGTTTCTACAACTTGATTGGAGTCCACCTGTGGTAAATTCAATTGATTGGACATGATTTGGAAAGGCACACACCTGTCTATATAAGGTCCCACAGTTGACAGTGCAAAAACCAAGCCATGAGGTCGAAGGAATTGTCCATAGAGCTCAGAGACAGGATTGTGTTGAGGCATAGATCTGGGGAAGTGTACCAAAACATTTCTGCAGCATTGAAGGTCCCCAAGAACACAGTGGCCTCCATCATTCTGAAATGGAAGAAGTTTGGAACCACCAAGACTCTTCCTAGAGCTGGCCGCCCGACAAAACTGAGTAATCAGGGGAGAAGGGCCTTGGTCAGGGAGGTGACCAGGAATCCGATGGTCACTCTGAAAGAGCTGCAGAGCTCCTATGTGGAGATGGGAGAAACTTCCAGAAGGACAACCATCTCTGCAGCACTCCACCAATCAGGCCTTTATGGTAGTTGCCAGACCGAATCCACTCCTCAGTAAACTGAACATGTCAGCTCGCTTGGAGTTTGCCAAAAGGCATCTAAAGGACTTTCAGACCATGAGAAACAAGATTGAACTCTTTGGCCTAAATGCCAAGTGTCACATCTTGAGGAAATCTGGCACCTCCTCTACGGTGAAGCATGGTGGTGGCAGCATCATGCTGTGGGGATGTTTTTCAGCGGGAGAGACTGGGAGACTAGTCAGGATAGAGGGAAAGATGAACGGAGCAAAGTACAGAGAGATCCTTGATGAAAATCTGCTTCAGAGCTTTCAGGACCTCAGACTGGGGCGAAGGTTCACCTTCCAACAGGACAACGACCCTAAGCACACAGCCAAGACAACGCAGGAGTGGCTTCGGGACAAGTCTCTCTGAATGTCCTGGAGTGAACCAGCCAGAGCCCGGACTTGAACCTGATCGAACATCTCTGGAGATGTGCAGCGATGCTCCCCATCCAACCTGACAGAGCTTGAGAGGATCTGCAGAGAAGAATGAGAGAAACTCCCCAAATACAGGTGTGCCAAGGTTGTAGTGTCATATCCAAGATGACTCGAGGCTGTAATCGCTGCCAAAGGTGCTTCAACAAAGTACTGAGTAAAGGGTCTGAATACTTACGTAAAAAATTATCATCTAAAAACCTGTTTTATCTTTGTCATTATGGGGTATTGTGATGTCATTATGGGGTATTGTGATGTCATTATGGGGTATTTTTTTTGTTGTAGATTTATGAATGGAAAAAACTATTTTATCCATTTTAGAATAAGTCAAGGGGTCTGAATACTTTCCGAATGCACTGTATACAGTGATTATATATAGTGACATATACAGTGACATATATACAGTAATATATAATAATAATAATAATAATAATATATATATATATTTGCACTAACAGTTAAATTAATGATTGGCGTTGCAAAACACGTTTCTGTCCTTCACCCAGTCCTTCACGCGATTGGCTGAGCTGGTCCTGTCGGCCAATAAGAAGGACCTGGACCTCCTGAGGGCGTCGGTCACAGACGAGCTCAACCTCACCGCCCTGGAGGAGGAGGAGGGCATCACAGACGGGGCCGCCGCCTCACAGAAGAGCTGCTGGTGTTAAGGGCCTGGTCAAAAGTAGGGAACTATATTGGGAATAGGATGAGAAAAGTAGGGAACTATATAGGGAATAGGGTGAGAGAAGTAGGGAACTATATAGGGAATAGGGTGAGAGAAGTAGGGAACTAATATAGGGAATAGGGTGCCACTTGTCCTTATGTAAGGACTGGGTCTGGGTGGTCTAAAATCACACCCTATTCCTTATGCGAGCTCTGCTTGAAAGTAGTGCACTTTGTTGGGAATAGAGTGACAAAGGTGATACCCTATGTAGGGAAAATGGTGGGGGGTGGGGGGTGACACTTCTCGTAGCTGATTGCCTTTCTACCATTGTAGGTGGTGTACTGGTGTTTGATAGGTTTTTACCAATGATGTTTGTAAACCCTGGATTGCTAATGCTATGTATTGGCCAATGAGATGCTTTGAAGTCACCGGTCGGCCATATTGGCTCTCCTCAGAAAAGCAGTCCTCTAGGAATGAATGGAGTTCTACAGTATTTCATTGAAACGTTTCAAGGACAAAATGACATGTATTTAAGTATTTTTTTGTTATAGTGGGAACAGTAATATCAGGACTTAAATTTTATTTTTATTTTTAATTCTCTATATTTTTTTGTATGTTTAGCTCACACAATATAATTTAAAAGTATGCTTTAAGTTGTCTGTAATAGAATAAATGTGGCAAAAACAAATATAGACATTTATAAATGCATTTCTATATCTTCCTAGGTATTTTTTTTACACTGGTGGGGGAGTACCAAGATGGAGGCACGGTGGCTTCAAAACAGTGCCCCTTTATTAGTCATCTAGTGTATATAGAAAGCATAGTGGTTTTTCATGGTATTTTTCATTGTAGTTCATAGATTTCGGCACCAGACGGTGCTACTGATACATGCTGCGTTGCTATATGAAGCCGATACACTGCAGAGCTGTTGATGAAGGGGGTCACGACACATTACACACACTGTTCTACTGTAGCGAGTCTCACTGCTTGGCTCTGCTCAGACCTACTGCACTATAGGGGATAGGGTGTCGTTTGTAGTGCAGACAATGTTCCGTTTAGTTTTAGCTTTACAAATTGTGTTTCTCAATACAACTTTCCATGATAATGTACGTTAGTTTAATGTTAGTTTAAACCTTGACTTTTAATTGCGATGCTCTAGAAATATTCCATCTGTGATTCTATCTATGATGACATATTTAGTTTGCTTCAGATTTACGCCATATTATCCACTAGATAGCTGCTGTTTCCGGGGGTAGCCCATCGAATGGAAACTTAGAAACGTATCATCCAGACTAGCAAAGGACCAGCAAGAGATGTGTCATGTGTCCAACGTCCGTCCTCATCCTTTTCTGTCTTGCAACTTCAATGAAGTTAATTATTTAACTGTTCACGACACCCCTATATCCCTCGTTTAGCCTTTTGACCCGATTGGCTATAGGAACTGATCATAGGACTGACCTCTACTGTCTGCAGCTACTGACTCAATGTTACTACCGCTACTGTCAAAAACTACTGTTTGTGTGCAAGTGATAATAAGGTATGTTGTTTTGAATGAAATACAGGACAATGATCTCTAGATACAGGTGAATTACAGGACTATGATCTCTAATGGTGAAATACAGGACTATGATCTCTAATGGTGAAATACAGGACTATGATCTATAATGGTGAAATACAGGCATATGATCTCTAGATACAGCTGAAATACAGGACTATGATCTCTGATACAGGACTATGATCTCTAATGGTGAAATACAGGACTATGATCTCTAATGGTGAAATACAGGACTATGATCTCTGATACAGGACTATGATCTCTAATGGTGAAATACAGGACTATGATCTCTAATGGTGAAATACAGGACTATGATCTATAATGGTGAAATACAGGACTATGATCTCTAATACAGGTGAAATACAGGACTATGATCTCTGATACAGGACTATGATCTCTAATGGTGAAATACAGGACTATGATCTCTAATGGTGAAATACAGGACTATGATCTATAATGGTGAAATACAGGACTATGATCTCTAATGGTGAAATACAGGACTATGATCTCTGATACAGGTGAAATACAGGACTATGATCTCTGATACAGGACTATGATCTCTAATGGTGAAATACAGGACTATGATCTCTAATGGTGAAATACAGGACTATGATCTCTAGATACAGCTGAAATACAGGACTATGATCTCTGATACAGGACAATGATCTCTAAGGATGAAATACAGGACTATGATCTCTGATACAGGACTATGATCTCTAATGGTGAAATACAGGACTATGATGTCTATGGATGAAATACAGGACTATGATCTCTAATGGTGAAATACAGGACTATGATCTCTAAGGATGAAATACAGGACTATGATCTCTAATGGTGAAATACAGGACTATGATCTCTAATGGTGAAATACAGGACTATGATCTCTAATGGTGAAATACAGGACTATGATCTCTAATGGTGAAATACAGGACAATGATCTCTAGATACAGGTGAATTACAGGACTATAATCTCTAATGGTGAAATACAGGACTATGATCTCTAATGGTGAAATACAGGACTATGATCTCTAATGGTGAAATACAGGACTATGATCTCTAATGGTGAAATACAGGACTATGATCTGTGATGATGAAATGTATATCTGTGCTGTTTGATCATGACTACTTGAATTACATTTGGTGGAAATACATAACGACGAACGCTGTAATACTTTCAGATGTTTATTGAATAAATACTGGCAGATGTATGACTCATCATGCTGTGTGGTAACTTGATGAAATAGAGAAAAAAAAAGGGTACGATTGGCCACCCCTATATCATGGACCAATAGGAATCAATAAAGCATGAATTAGATTGAATTCCAGGCAAACAGCGCCCAATGGCTTTCATGAATGACTTTTTTGTTGTTTTTATTGATGCCTGTTTCAGGGACTAATTTAGACCTGGGTGTAAAATGGAAAGACCAGTAGGACATCAGCTCCTGTGTCTCAGAAAGTAGTCTGGAATATAACGGATTTTGCTTCTTCTTCTTCTCTTTTTACCAGTAGGTGGAATAGTTGGATAACTCATGTTTTACCTCACATGATCTCGTTGCATCCATACATCCCAGGAAAAGAACTTGGAAGAACCTGAAAGTTTAAACAATTGTATCCGGATGAATGTTGTGGCTGTTTTGTGTTTACAAGTACATGTAGTTCTAGAAGGATCTTTTCCTTCAACTCCAAATCTGTTTTCATTTAATCCTGGCAAGACTGAGGATCACGACGAAACACAAGCAACGATTCCTCAGTCCGAGGTGACAGCGAGGGAGACTGGCAGCCTATGGTGTCCCGTGAGGCTCAGTGGGTAGAGCATGGCGCTTACAATGCCAGGGTTACTTACGGGTTCGTTTTTTTCCCACGACGAACAAATATGTGAAAAATGCATGCAGTCAACTCCTGTAAATCACTCTGGATTAGAGCGTCTGCTAAATGACTAACACGTGAATCTGCATAATGATGATGTGTCAGAGGTATCGCTGTGAAGTCTACCTGACTGAAATGGCAGCTTTGGGATATATCTCTGTATCTGTGTGACACCCACTCTCTCTGGTTACGTCTCCATCGTCTCTCCTCCTCTACAACGTGTGCACCTGGTCAATCCCATCATTGCTTTCAAAGGAAATAAATGGTCTAAGAAATATGCAACCAGCAATGCAATGCAATGCTTTTAGATTTGTGGGGAAGTAGTGAATGAGTACACACTTCAGAAGAAAGGAGATATTATTGGGATGTATCCTCTCTCTCTCACTCTTCACTCTCTCTCTTCTCACTCTTTATTCATCTCTCTCTTCACTCTCTCTCTTTCTCTCCTCTCTCTTCTCTCTCTCTTTCTCCTCTCTCTCTTTCTCTCTCTCCTCTCTCTCTCTCTCTCTCACTCTCTCTCTCTTCACTTGCTCTCTTCACTCTCTCCTCACTCTTTATTCATCTCTCTCTCTCTGGCAGACACACACACAGATGGAGAGACCGTGCTCTCTATAATTTGGTGGGAACTAGTCCACTAGTCTAATCCGTGGCGTGGCGTGTCAGAGAAAGCAGTGATCAGAGCACATCACACAGAACCCTGAGCTGCCGCCTCTGGGTGAGAGAATGAGAGGGTGGGCTGCTATAGCAGTTCTGTGAGATAGAGAAGACCCTCCCCGACCTGAAATATCCCTCTTCCCCATGCATCTCTCTCGCTCTCACTCGGAAACACACACCACTCCCCCTTTCAAACACACAAACACACACAGTTGGTGCCATGAGGAGAGTAGCTACCTCAAGTATCTATAGCTATCTCAAGTAGGTCCAATTCTGCTTAGTGTGAAGACAGAGGGAAACATAGATGCTTGAGAGAGAGAGGATCCTCATCCTCTAGTGCAGGGGTATTCAACTCTGACCCTACCTGCTGGTTCTCTGTTCTACCTGATCATTAAAATTGCACCCACCTGATGTCCCAGGTCTAAATCAGTCCGCGATTAGAGGGGAATCCCCCACCTGATGTCCCAGGTCTAAATCAGTCCCTGATTAGAGGGGAATCACCCACCTGGTGTACCAGGTCTAAATCAGTCCCTGATTAGGTGGCTTCGATGTCCAGAGGCCCTAGTGGTTATTTATAGAGATTAGAGGAAGATACATGGGATTGGGGCTGTCCCAAATGGCACCCCATTCCCTGTTGGCCCCTGGTCAAAAGTAATGCAAAATATAGGGAACATGGTGCCATTTGGGATACAGTTTGGATGTTATGAAAGAAACACTGTCTGCATCTTAACCTACACCATCTCACAGATGCTTCTAGAACTAATCCAACTGCCTTTCATCAGGCTCCATTCAATCGCATTTAGGAACAGTAGGATGGAGTGTGTGTGTGAGAGAGAGAGTGTGTGTGTTTGTGATAGAGTGTATTTGTGAAAGTGTGTGTGTGTGGTGGGGGGGGGGCTACAGATTAATCACACTCCCCTCGTCCCTCTGTGCTATCATGGCATCCCAGGGCCGGGAGCTGGGACCAAGCTGTGCCTTTAGGGAAGACAGCTCACACACACACGCACTCAGACCAAACACACACACACACACACTGTCGTTGTCACAGCACAGGGCCACAGTTTGAAATCCCCTCCGCTCCTCCATTTCTACACCTTAGCCCCCATCCCAAAACTCTTGTCAGAGTGTGACCGTGTCCTAGCCACCCATTGGCCTCCACTCTCCCCCCTCCTCTAGTTAGCCTGACCACCACTCTCCCCCTCCTCTAGTTAGCCTGGCCACCACTCTCCCCCTCCTCTAGTTAGCCTGACCACCACTCTCCCCCTCCCCTAACCCTCTTCTAGTTAGCCTGACCACCACTCTCCCCCTCCCCTAACCCTCTTCTAGTTAGCCTGACCACCACTCTCCCCTAACCCTCCTCTAGTTAGCCTGACCACCACTCTCCCCCTCCCCCTAACCCTCCTCTAGTTAGCCTGACCACCACTCTCCCCCCTCCTCTAGTTAGCCTGACAACCACTCTCCCCCTCCTCCCCCTAACCCTCTTCTAGTTAGCCTGACCACCACTCTCCCCCTCCTCCCCCTAACCCTCCTCTAGTTAGCCTGACCACCACTCTCCCCTCCTCCCTAACCCTCCTCTAGTTAGCCTGACCACCACTCTCCCCCTCCTCTAGTTAGCCTGACCACCACTCTCCCCTCCTCCCCCTAACCCTCCTCTAGTTAGCCTGACCACCACTCTCCCCCTCCTCCCCTAACCCTCCTCTAGTTAGCCTGACCACCACTCTCCCCTCCTCCCCCTAACCCTCCTCTAGTTAGCCTGACCACCACTCTCCCCCTCCTCCCCTAACCCTCCTCTAGTTGGCCTGACCACCACTCTCCCCCTCCTCCCCCTAACCCTCCTCTAGTTAACCTGACCACCACTCTCCCCCTCCTCTAGTTAACCTGAACACCACTCTCCCCCTCCCCCTAACCCTCTTCTAGTTAGCCTGACCACCACTCTCCCCCCTCCTCTAGTTAGCCTGAACACCACTCTCCCCCTCCTCCCCCTAACCCTCCTCTAGTTAGCCTGACCACCACTCTCCCCCTCCTCCCCCTAACCCTCCTCTAGTTAGCCTGACCACCACTCTCCCCCTCCTCCCCTAACCCTCCTCTAGTTAGCCTGAACACCAAATCAAATCAAATCAAATTTTATTTGTCACATACACATGGTTAGCAGATGTTAATGCGAGTGTAGCGAAATGCTTGTGCTTCTAGTTCCGACAATGCAGTAATAACGAGCAAGTAATCTAACTAACAATTCCAAAAAAAAAAAAATAATAATAATAATACTGTCATACACAGTGTAAGGGGATAAAGAATATGTACATAAGGATATATGAATGAGTGATGGTACAGAGCAGCATAGGCAAGATACAGTAGATGATATCGAGTACAGTATATACATATGAGATAAGTATGTAAACCAAGTGGCATAGTTAAAGTGGCTAGTGATACATGTATTACATAAGGATGCAGTCGATGATATAGAGTACAGTATCAATGTATGCATATGAGATGAACAATGTAGGGTAAGTAACATTATATAAGGTAGCATTGTTTAAAGTGGCTAGTGATATATTTACATCATTTCCCATCAATTCCCATGATTAAAGTGGCTGGAGTAGAGTCAGTGTCATTGACAGTGTGTTGGCAGTAGCCACTCAATGTTAGTGGTGGCTGTTTAACAGTCTGATGGCCTTGAGATAGAAGCTGTTTTTCAGTCTCTCGGTCCCAGCTTTGATGCACCTGTACTGACCTCGCCTTCTGGATGGCAGCGGGGTGAACAGGCAGTGGCTCGGGTGGTTGATGTCCTTGATGATCTTTATGGCCTTCCTGTAGCATCGGGTGGTGTAGGTGTCCTGGAGGGCAGGTAGTTTGCCCCCGGTGATGCGTTGTGCAGACCTCACTACCCTCTGGAGAGCCTTACGGTTGAGGGCGGTGCAGTTGCCATACCAGGCGGTGATACAGCCCACCAGGATGCTCTCGATTGTGCATCTGTAGAAGTTTGTGAGTGCTTTTGGTGACAAGCCGAATTTCTTCAGCCTCCTGAGGTTGAAGAGGCGCTGCTGCGCCTTCCTCACGATGCTGTCTGTGTGAGTGGACCAATTCAGTTTGTCTGTGATGTGTATGCCGAGGAACTTAAAACTTGCTACCCTCTCCACTACTGTTCCATCGATGTGGATGGGGGTGTTCCCTCTGCTGTTTCCTGAAGTCCACAATCATCTCCTTAGTTTTGTTGACGTTGAGTGTGAGGTTATTTTCCTGACACCACACTCCGAGGGCCCTCACCTCCTCCCTGTAGGCCGTCTCGTCGTTGTTGGTAATCAAGCCTACCACTGTTGTGTCGTCCGCAAACTTGATGATTGAGTTGGAGGCGTGCATGGCCACGCAGTCGTGGGTGAACAGGGAGTACAGGAGAGGGCTCAGAACGCACCCTTGTGGGGCCCCAGTGTTGAGGATCAGCGGGGAGGAGATGTTGTTGCCTACCCTCACCACCTGGGGGCGGCCCGTCAGGAAGTCCAGTACCCAGTTGCACAGGGCGGGGTCGAGACCCAGGGTCTCGAGCTTGATGACGAGCTTGGAGGGTACTATGGTGTTGAATGCCGAGCTGTAGTCGATGAACAGCATTCTCACATAGGTATTCCTCTTGTCCAGATGGGTTAGGGCAGTGTGCAGTGTGGTTGAGATTGCATCGTCTGTGGACCTATTTGGGCGGTAAGCAAATTGGAGTGGGTCAAGGGTGTCAGGTAGGGTGGAGGTGATATGGTCCTTGACTAGTCTCTCAAAGCACTTCATGATGACGGATGTGAGTGCTACGGGCGGTAGTCGTTTAGCTCAGTTACCTTAGCTTTCTTGGGAACAGGAACAATGGTGGCCCTCTTGAAGCATGTGGGAACAGCAGACTGGTATAGGGATTGATTGAATATGTCCGTAAACACACCGGCCAGCTGGTCTGCGCATGCTCTGAGGGCGCGGCTGGGGATGCCGTCTGGGCCTGCAGCCTTGCGAGGGTTAACACGTTTAAATGTCTTACTCACTTCGGCTGCAGTGAAGGAGAGACCGCATGTTTCCGTTGCAGGCCGTGTCAGTGGCACTGTATTGTCCTCAAAGCGGGCAAAAGTTATTTAGTCTGCCTGGGAGCAAGACATCCTGGTCCGTGACTGGGCTGGGTTTCTTCCTGTAGTCCGTGATTGACTGTAGACCCTGCCACATACCTCTTGTGTCTGAGCCGTTGAATTGAGATTCTACTTTGTCTCTGTACTGGCGCTTAGCTTGTTTGATAGCCTTGCGGAGGGAATAGCTGCACTGTTTGTATTCGTCATGTTACCAGACACCTTGCCCTGATTAAAAGCAGTGGTTCGTGCCTTCAGTTTCACACACGAATGCTGCCATCAATCCACGGTTTCTGGTTAGGGAATGTTTTAATCGTTGCTATGGGAACGACATCTTCAACGCACGTTCTAATGAACTCGCACACCGTATCAGCGTATTCGTCAATGTTGTTGTCTGACGCAATACGAAACATCTCCCAGTCCACGTGATGGAAGCAGTCTTGGAGTGTGGAGTCAGCTTGGTCGGACCAGCGTTGGACAGACCTCAGCGTGGGAGCTTCTTGTTTTAGTTTCTGTCTGTAGGCAGGGATCAACAAAATGGAGTCGTGGTCAGCTTTTCCGAAAGGGGGCGGGGCAGGGCCTTATATGCGTCGCGGAAGTTAGAGTAACAATGATCCAGGGTCTTTCCACCCCTGGTTGCGCAATCGATATGCTGATAAAATTTAGGGAGTCTTGTTTTCAGATTAGCCTTGTTAAAATCCCCAGCTACAATGAATGCAGCCTCCGGATAAATCGTTTCCAGTTTGCAGAGAGTTAAATAAAGTTCGTTCAGAGCCATCGATGTGTCTGCTTGGGGGATATATACGGCTGTGATTATAATCGAAGAGAATTCTCTTGGTAGATAATGCGGTCTACATTTGATTGTGAGGAATTCTAAATCAGGTGAACAGAAGGATTTGAGTTCCTGTATGTTTCTTTCATCACACCATGTCACGTTGGCCATAAGGCATACGCCCCGCCCGTCTTCTTACCAGAAAGTTGTTTGTTTCTGTCGGCGCGATGCGTGGAGAAACCCGCTGGCTGCACCGCTTCGGATTGCGTCTCTCCAGTTAGCCATGTTTCCGTGAAGCAAAGAACGTTACAGTCTCTGATGTCCCTCTGGAATGCTACCCTTGCTCGGATTTCATCAACCTTGTTGTCAAGAGACTGGACATTGGCAAGAAGAATGCTAGGGAGTGGTGCACGATGTGCCCGTCTCCGGAGTCTGACCAGAAGACCGCTTCGTTTCCCTCTTTTTCTGAGTCGTTTTTTTTTTTGGTCGCTGCATGTGATCCACTCGGTTACACTGGTTGTAAGGCAGAACACAGGATCCGCATCGCGAAAAACATATTCTTGGTCGTACTGATGGTGAGTTGACGCTGATCTTATATTCAGTAGTTCTTCTCGGCTGTATGTAAAGAAACCTAAGATGACCTGGGGTACTAGTGTAAGAAATAACACGTAGAAAAACAAAAAAACTGCATAGTTTCCTAGGAACGCGAAGCGAGGCGGCCATCTCTCTCGGCGCCGGAAGTGCTCACCACTCTCCCCCCTCCTCCCCCTAACCCTCCTCTAGTTAGCCTGACCACCACTCTCCCCCTCCTCCCCCTAACCCTCCTCTAGTTAGCCTGGTGACAAACCAAAAAAAACATCTGAAACATTTCCTCATAACAGTACATCAAGAAAACAATGTTCTTGTTATGGGAGGAGGGAGGATGAAGGGAGGAGGGTGATGTTCTGTGTTGTTATGGGAAGAGGGAGGATGAAGGGAGGAGAGGAGGGCGATGTTCTGTGTTGTTATGGGAAGAGGGAGGATGAAGGGAGGAGAGGAGGGCGATGTTCTGTGTTGTTATGGGAAGAGGGAGGATGAAGGGAGGAGAGGAGGGCGATGTTCTGTGTTGTTATGGGAAGAGGGAGGATGAAGGGAGGAGAGGAGGGCTCAGTGTGCATGTGGAGGAGGAGTTTGACATTGGTGGTGGGTGGAGATGGGGAGGGAGAATGTGTGTGTGTGTCTGTGTGTGTGCATGTGTCTGTTTCTCTCTCTCTGTCTGTTTCTCTTGCTCTGTGTGTGTGTGTGTGTGTCTGTTTCTCTCTCTCTCTGTGTGTGTGTGTCTTTATCTCTCTCTCTCTGTGTTTGTCTGTTTCCCTCTGTGTCTGTTTCTCTGTCTGTCTGTCTGTCTGTCTCTCTCTGTGTGTGTGTGTGTGTGTGTGTGTGTGTGTGTGTGTGTGTGTGTGTGTGTGTGTGTGTGTGTGTGTCTGTGATCAGCAGCAGCTTTAAGGCAACTCTTCAGTGTTATGACTGTAGTGATGTCATCCTCCCACCTCTTCTCTTCTCCGCGGTGCGTTCACTCCAGAGTGAGTCACTCTTCTCCTTCCCCTCCAGAGCTCCCTGAGAGGAGGAGAGGTGTGCACTGCTGAATGATAAACAGGCCAGATCTCCCTCACCGCTGAATGATAAACAGGCCAGATCTCCCTCACCGCTGAATGATTCACAGGCCAGATCTCCCTCACCGCTGAATGATAAACAGGCCAGATCTCCCTCACCGCTGAATGATAAACAGGCCAGATCTCCCTCACCGCTGAATGATAAACAGGCCAGATCTCCTCACCGCTGAATGATAAACAGGCCAGATCTCCCTCACCGCTGAATGATAAACAGGCCAGATCTCCCTCACTGCTGAATGATAAACAGGCCAGATCTCCTCACCGCTGAATGATAAACAGGCCAGATCTCCCTCACCGCTGAATGATAAACAGGCCAGATCTCCCTCACCGCTGAATGATAAACAGGCCAGATCTCCCTCACTGCTGAATGATAAACAGGCCAGATCTCCCTCACTGCTGAATGATAAACAGGCCAGATCTCCTCACTGCTGAATGATAAACAGGCCAGATCTCCGTCACTGCTGAATGATAAACAGGCCAGATCTCCCTCCCTGCTGAATGATAAACAGGCCAGATCTCCCTCACTGCTGAATGATAAACAGGCCAGATCTCCCTCACCGCTGAATGATAAACAGGCCAGATCTCCTCACCGCTGAATGATAAACAGGCCAGATCTCCGTCACTGCTGAATGATAAACAGGCCAGATCTCCCTCCCTGCTGAATGATAAACAGGCCAGATCTCCCTCACTGCTGAATGATAAACAGGACAGATCTCCCTCACTGCTGAATGATAAACAGGCCAGATCTCCCTCACTGCTGAATGATAAACAGGCCAGATCTCCCTCACTGCTGAATGATAAACAGGCCAGATCTCTCTCACTGCTGAATGATAAACAGGCCAGATCTCCCTCACTGCTGAATGATAAACAGGCCAGATCTCCGTCACTGCTGAATGATAAACAGGCCAGATCTCCCTCACTGCTGAATGATAAACAGGCCAGATCTCCCTCACTGCTGAATGATAAACAGGCCAGATCTCCATCACTGCTGAATGATAAACAGGCCAGATCTCCATCACTGCTGAATGATAAACAGGCCAGATCTCCATCACTGCTGAATGATAAACAGGCCAGATCTCCTCCCTGCTGAATGATAAACAGGCCAGATCTCCCTCACTGCTGAATGATAAACAGGCCAGATCTCCCTCCCTGCTGAATGATAAACAGGCCAGATCTCCCTCACTGCTGAATGATAAACAGGCCAGATCTCCCTCACTGCTGAATGATAAACAGGCCAGATCTCCCTCACTGCTGAATGATAAACAGGCCATATCTCCTCACTGCTGAATGATAAACAGGCCAGATCTCCCTCACTGCTGAATGATAAACAGGCCAGATCTCCCTCACCGCTGAATGATAAACAGGCCATATCTCCCTCACTGCTGAATGATAAACAGGCCAGATCTCCCTCACTGCTGAATGATAAACATGCCAGATCTCCCTCACTGCTGAATGATAAACAGGCCAGATCTCCCTCACTGCTGAATGATAAACAGGCCAGATCTCCCTCCCTGCTGAATGATAAACAGGCCAGATCTCCCTCACTGCTGAATGATAAACAGGCCAGATCTCCCTCACTGCTGAATGATAAACAGGCCAGATCTCCCTCACTGCTGAATGATAAACAGGCCAGATCTCTCTCACTGCTGAATGATAAACAGGCCAGATCTCCCTCACTGCTGAATGATAAACAGGCCAGATCTCCCTCACTGCTGAATGATAAACAGGCCAGATCTCTCTCACTGCTGAATGATAAACAGGCCAGATCTCTCTCACTGCTGAATGATAAACAGGCCAGATCTCCCTCACTGTTGAATGATAAACAGGCCAGATCTCCCTCACTGCTGAATGATAAACAGGCCAGATCTCCCTCACTGCTGAATGATAAACAGGCCAGATCTCCCTCACTGCTGAATGATAAACAGGCCAGATCTCCCTCACTGCTGAATGATAAACAGGCCAGATCTCCCTCACTGCTGAATGATAAACAGGCCAGATCTCCCTCACTGCTGAATGATAAACAGGCCAGATCTCCCTCACCGCTGAATGATAAACAGGCCAGATCTCCCTCACCGCTGAATGATAAACAGGCCAGATCTCCCTCACTGCTGAATGATAAACAGGCCAGATCTCCCTCACTGCTGAATGATAAACAGGCCAGATCTCCCTCACTGCTGAATGATAAACAGGCCAGTTTTGAAGCTGCAGTCTTTTTCTTCTACTTATATATGTTAAAATATATCTTATTTTTTATATTCCTCCAGTCCCTCCATACATACCTATGCATACAAACACAGGCACGCATGAATGCATGCACACCCTCGCATGCACACACACACACACACACAGGTGGGTGCATAATTGGAAGTGAGAGAGGCAGAACTGTAAACTAGACAGGCTGCCAATTGTTAAAACAAACATATTCTTCATTCAGCCAAAGTCTAGATTAGTGTCAAGAATGTGGCTAAATATTAATGGCTAAGAGCTGCTTATTGGAAATGTATGGGAAAGACGGCTGAAACGATTATCTACAATTTAACTAAACTGCTTCATTGTGTGGTTGAGAGACTAAAATGAGTGAGAGTAATTGAGAGAGAGATGCTCAACATGCTCTGCTCACTGTGATGGTCCGGGGCCTAAACCAACCACAGAAACAACACCAGGACACTATGGAACACAAAGCTTCTACTATCTCAATCTGGAATATACACAAACTGAGGTCATCTGCCTGTGGCCTAAAGAGCAGGAACCCAGAATTCATCAAAGAAATTAGAAATACAGACATTGTCATCCTACAAGAAACGGTAATGGTATAGAGGAGACAGACCCACTGGTTGACCTCTAGGTTACAGAGAGCTGGTAGTCCCATCCACCAAACTACCAGGTGGGTGGTATAGAGGAGACAGACCCACTGGTTGACCTCTAGGTTACAGAGAGCTGGTAGTCCCATCCACCAAACTACCAGGTGGGTGGTATAGAGGAGACAGACCCACTGGTTGCCCTATAGGTTACAGAGAGCTGGTAGTCCCATCCACCACACTACCAGGTGGGTGGTATAGAGGAGACAGACCCACTGGTTGACCTCTAGGTTACAGAGAGCTGGTAGTCCCATCCACCAAACTACCAGGTGGGTGGTATAGAGGAGACAGACCCACTGGTTGACCTCTAGGTTACAGAGAGCTGGTAGTCCCATCCACCAAACTACCAGGTGGGTGGTATAGAGGAGACAGACCCACTGGTTGCCCTATAGGTTACAGAGAGCTGGTAGTCCCATCCACCACACTACCAGGTGGGTGGTATAGAGGAGACAGACCCACTGGTTGACCTCTAGGTTACAGAGAGCTGGTAGTCCCATCCACCAAACTACCAGGTGGGTGGTATAGAGGAGACAGACCCACTGGTTGACCTCTAGGTTACAGAGAGCTGGTAGTCCCATCCACCAAACTACCAGGTGGGTGGTATAGAGGAGACAGACCCACTGGTTGCCCTATAGGTTACAGAGAGCTGGTAGTCCCATCCACCACACTACCAGGTGGGTGGTATAGAGGAGACAGACCCACTGGTTGACCTCTAGGTTACAGAGAGCTGGTAGTCCCATCCACCAAACTACCAGGTGGGTGGTATAGAGGAGACAGACCCACTGGTTAACCTTTAGGGTACAGAGAGCTGGTAGTCCCATCCACCACACTACCAGGTGGGTGGTATAGAGGAGACAGACCCACTGGTTGACCTCTAGGTTACAGAGAGCTGGTAGTCCCATCCACCAAACTACCAGGTGGGTGGTATAGAGGAGACAGACCCACTGGTTGCCCTATAGGTTACAGAGAGCTGGTAGTCCCATCCACCACACTACCAGGTGGGTGGTATAGAGGAGACAGACCCACTGGTTGACCTCTAGGTTACAGAGAGCTGGTAGTCCCATCCACCAAACTACCAGGTGGGTGGTATAGAGGAGACAGACCCACTGGTTAACCTTTAGGGTACAGAGAGCTGGTAGTCCCATCCACCACACTACCAGGTGGGTGGTATAGAGGAGACAGACCCACTGGTTAACCTTTAGGTTACAGAGAGCTGGTAGCCCATCCATCAAACTACCAGGTGTGAAACAGGGAAGAGACTCAGGGGGTATGCTAACTTGGTATAGAGGAGACCTAACTCACTCCATTAAATTAGTCAAAACAGGAACATTTTACATCTGGCTAGAAATTAAGATGGAAATGATCTCAACCGAGAAATGTGTGCTATCTATATCCCCCCAATATAATCCCCATACCTTAACGATAACAGCTTCTCCATCCTAGAGGGGGAGATCAACCATTTAAAGGCCTAGGGACATGTACTAATCTGTGGCGACCTAAATGCCAGAGCTGGACAAGAATCCTACACCCTCAGCACACAGGGGGACAAACACCTGTCTGGAGGTGACAGCATTCCCTCCCCCATATTCCCCCCTAGACACAACCACGACAACATAACCAACAAAAATGGGTCAGAACTCCTGCAGCTTTGTCGGACGCTGGGTATGTACATAGTCAATGGTAGGCTTCGAGGGGACTCCTATGGTAGGTACACCTATAGCTCTGTTACATCCTGGGTATGTACATAGTCAATGGTACTGTGGGCTTCGAGGGGACTCCTATGGTAGGTACACCTATATCTCTTGGCAGTAGTTCTGTAGACTACTTTATCGGTGACCTCAACCCAGAGTCTCTCAGAGCGTTCACAGGCAGCCCACTGATGCCACTATCAGATCACAGCAAAATCATAGTCTACTGGAACAGAGCAATACTCAGTCATGAGGCAACAAAGCCAAATGAACTGAATAATATTAAGAAATGCTATAGATGGAAGGAATGTAGTGTGGAAATCTACCAAAAAACAATTTGGCAATAACAAATTCAGTCTCTTCGAGACATTTTCCTGGACAAAAGGTTTCACTATAAAGCTGTACATTTGGAAGTAGAAAACCAAACAATATATCAACTTCCCTATCAAATCTAAAAATTTCAAGCAGACATCCTAAGAAAATTAACAACAATTGATTGATGAAGAATGCAAAAACCTAATAAAGAAATTGAGAAACCTATCCAACTAAATCAAATCAAATCAAATGTATTTATATAGCCCTTCGTACATCAGCTGATATCTCAAAGTGCTGTACAGAAACCCAGCCTAAAACCCCAAACAGCAAGCAATGCAGGTGTAGAAGCACGGTGGCTAGGAAAAACTCCCTAGAAAGGCCAAAACCTAGGAAGAAACCTAGAGAGGAACCTGGCTATGTGGGGTGGCCAGTCCTCTTCTGGCTGTGCCGGGTGGAGATTATAACAGAACATGGCCAAGATGTTCAAATGTTCATAAATGACCAGCACGGTCAAATAATAATAATCACAGGCAGAACAGTTGAAACTGGAGCAGCAGCACGGCCAGGTGGACTGGGGACAGCAAGGAGTCGTCATGTCAGGTAGTCCTGGGGCATGGTCCTAGGGCTCAGGTCCTCCGAGAGAGATAAAGAGAGAATTAGAGAGGACATACTTAAATTCACACAGGACACCGGATAGGACAGGAGAAGTACTCCAGATATAACAAACTGACCCTAGCCCCTGACACATAAACTACTGCAGCATAAATACTGGAGGCTGAGACAGGAGGGGTCAGGAGACACTGTGGCCCCTTCCGAGGACACCCCCGGACAGGGCCAAACAGGAAGGATATAACTCTAAACAAACAACAACACAAAGAGCTATCTATCCAAAATGGAGTTGTATGGATAAACCACTTCTCCAAACTTTCTGTCTCTATAACAAAGAACAAACAGCAAAAACCTATACATGATCAAATACAGATTTTAGAATCAACTATTAAAGACTACCAGAACCCACTGGATTCTCCAATTACCTTGAATGAACTACAGGACAAAATACAAACCCTCCAACCCAAAAAGGCCTGTGTTGTTGATGGTATCCTTAATTAAATTATAAAATATTGTTACGTTCCCCAGATTATGTGTTGTAGATTGTGTATTTGCATGTGTTTATTTCAGGAAATGGCTTCCTGAAATCCCTCAAGCAGCTGATTGGTCGACTCCAGGGCTAATTGGAGAGCTGACCCCGCCCCCTCGTCAAGACACAGCTGTCTCCAATTACCCATTCCTTCTGAAGCTATATAAAAGCCAGTGTTCTGTTCAGGATGGAGATCTTTTTGGAGGTAGAGATTTTGCTGGAGGCAGGGATTGCTGAGATTGATTGTGATAGAGGTTGATTTTGCTGAGATTGATTGTGATAGAGGTTGATTTTGCTGAGATTGATTGTGATAGAGGTTGATTTTGCTGAGATTGATTGTGATAGAGGTTGATTTTGCTGGAAAGTGGTATGTTCTGTGAGTTTGTTGCTCAGATAGAGCTTATTTGACATCCTTTTGTTTCTTAGTTTGTTTGAAATTGTTTAATATTCTGTTTCATTTGTTCCCAGGGGGGAAGGGGAAGGCACCTAGGGAGTGCTTAGGCAAGAGGCCCGCGGGCATACATTTACCCGTAGCATATTCGCTGTCTAGACACACTAGGTAAGACCTGGGCGGACCACCCCTTGTATTTTGGTTAGGGCACCAGGTGGTGCTAAATTAGGTAAGTAGTGGGTAGGCAGGTGAGATAGGAGAGGGGGGGGGCTTTGAGATTTACTTTCTTTGCTTTGGTTCCGTCCAGACCCTTTTCCCCATATTACCGTGTAAAGGAATAAAGTCCTTGTAAACGGTACCACATTCTGCCTGTTGTCATTCTTACTTGCACCTACAGTCCATACCTTTTTCGCTTCACAGAGTTTAGTTGTAGCAGGGTGTTGCGTTCCCTCTTCATAGAGGCGTGCGTAACAAATATACAGACCACAAATTCCAATTGGCTATAGTTAAACTCTTGAATATCATCCTCAGCTCTGGCATCTTCCCCAATATTTGGAACCAAGGACTGATCATCCCAATCCACAAAAGTGGAGACAAATTCAACCCCAACTACTGTGGGATATGCATCAACAGCAACCTTGGGAAAATCCTCTGCATTATTATTAACAGCAGACTCATACATTTCCTCAATGAAAACAATGTACTGAGCAAATGTCAAATTGGCTTTTTACCAAATTACCATACGACAGACCATGTATTCACCCTGCACACCCTAATTGACAAACATACAAATCAAAACAAAGGCAAAGTCTTCTCATGCTTTGGGGATTTCAAAAAAGCTTTCGACTCAATTTGGCATGAGGATCTTCTATACAAAATGGTTGGAAAGTAGTGTTGGGGGGAAAATATATGACAAATCTATGTACACAAACAAAAAGTGTGTGGTCAAAATTGGCAAAAAACATACACATTTCTTTCCTGAGACAGGGATGCAGCTTAAGCCCCACCCTCTTCAACAAAAATATCAACAAATTGGTGAGGGCACTGGAAAAGTCTGCAGTACCCGGCCTCACCCTACTAGAGTCTGAAGTCAAATGTCTACTGTTTGCTGATGATCTGGTGCCCCAACCAAGGAGGGCCTACAGCAGCACCTAGATCTTCTGCACAGATTCTGTCAGACCTGGGCCCTGACCTAGAGGGGGAGGACAAACTGAAATGGTCCACCCACACAGACAGCGTGGTGAAGAAGGCGCAACAGAAATTTGGCTTGTCACCAAAAACACTCACTAACTTTTATAGATGCACAATCGAGAGCATCCTGGCGGGCTGTATCACCGCCTGGTACGGCAACTGCTCCGCCCACAACCGTAAGGCTCTCCAGTGGGTAGTGAGGTCTGCACAATGCATCACCGGGGGCAAACTACCTGCCCTCCAGGACACCTACATCACCTGATGTCACAGGAAGGCCAAAAAGATCAACTACAACAACCACCCGAGCCACTGCCTGTTCCCCTGCTACCATCCAGAAGGCGAGGTCAGTACAGGTGCATCAAAGCAGGGACCGAGAGACTGAAAAACAGCTTCTATCTCAAGGCCATCAGACTGTTAAACAGCTTCTATCTCAAGGCCATCAGACTGTTAAACAGCCTCTATCTCAAGACCATCAGACTGTTAAACAGCCTCTATCTCAAGGCCATCAGACTGTTAAACAGCCATCACTAACATTGAGTGGCTGCTGCCAACATACAGACTCAATCTCTAGCCACTTAAATAATTAACAATTGGATGTAATGAATGTATCACTAGTCACTTAAACAAGGCCACTTTATATAATGTTAACATACCCTACACTCATTCTCATCTCGTACTTTCTAGGGAGTTTTTCCTAGCTACCGTGCTTCTACACCTGCATTGCTTGCTGTTTGGGGTTTTAGGCTGAGTTTCTGTACAGCACTTTGAGATATCAGCTGATGTACGAAGGGCTATATAAATACATTTGATTTGATTTGATTATATACTCATCTCAAATGTATACACTGTACTCTATACCATCTACTGCATCTTGCCTATGCCGTTCGGCCATAGCTCATCCATATATTTATATGTACATATTCTTAATCATTCCTTTACACTTGTGTGTATAAGGTAGTTGTTGTGATATTGTTAGATTACTTGTTAGATATTACTGCACGGTCGGAAATAGGAGCACAAGCATTTGGCTACACTCGCATTAACATCTGCTAACCATGTGTATGTGACCAATAAAATTTGATTTGATTGGACAGTAAATCTCAGTAAGACAAAAATAATGGTGTTCCAAAAAAGGTCCAGTTGCCAGGACCACGAATACAAATTCCATCTAGACACCGTTGCCCTAGAGCACACAAAAAACTATACATCCACTACCGTTCAAAAATGTGGGGTCACTCAGAAATGTCCTTGTTCTTGAAAGAAAAGCACATTTTGTCCTGTAAAATAACATACATTGATCAGAAATACAGTGTAGACATAGTTAATGTTGTAAATGACCATTGTGGCTGGAAACGGCTGATTTTTTAATGGAATATCTACATAGGCGTACAGAGGCCCATTATCAGCAACCATCACTCCTGTGTTCCAACGGCATGTTGTGTTAGCTAATCCAAGTTTATCATTTTAAAAGGCTAATAGATCATTAGAAAACCCTTTTGCAATTATGTTAAAATTATGTGAAAACTGTTGTTCTGATTAAAGAAACAATAAAATAAAACTGGCCTTCTTTAGACTAGTTGAGTATCTGGAGCGTCATCATTTGTGGGTTCGATTACAGGCTCAAAATGGCCAGAAACAAAGACTTTCTTTTGAAAATCGTCAGTCTATTCTTGTTCTGAGAAATTAAGGCTATTCCATACGAGAATTTGCCAAGAAACTGAAGATCTCATACAACTCTGTGTAATACTCCCTTCACAGAACAGCGCAAACTGGCTCTAACCAGAATAGAAAGAGGAGTGGGAGCCACCGGTGCACAACTGAGCAAGAGGACAAGTACAGTCGTGGCCAAAGGTTTTGAGAGTGACACAAATATTAATTTCCACAAAGTCTGCTGCCTCAGTTTGTATGATGGCAATTTGCATATACTCCAGAATGTTATGAAGAGTGATCAGATGAATTGCAAGTAAGAGAGAGCAACTTCTCCCAACCATCCAGGAACAGTTTGGTGACAAACAATGCCTTTCCCAGCATGATGGAGCACTTTGCCATAAGGCAATAGTGATAACTAAGTGGCTCGGGGAACAAAACATTGATATTTTGGGTACATGGCCAGGAAACTCCCCCGACCTTAATCCCATTCAGAACTTGTGGTCAATCCTCAAGAGGCGGGTGGACATACAAAACCCCACAAATTCTGACAAACTCCAAGCATTGATTATGCAAGAATGGGCTGCCATCAGTCAGGATGTGGCCCAGAAGTTAATTGGCAGCATGCCAGGGCAGATTGCAGAGGTCTTGAACACTGCAAATATTGACTCTTTGCATCAACATCATGTAATTGTCAATAAAAGCCTTTGACACTTATGAAATGCTTGTAATTATACTTCAGTATTCCATAGTAACATCTGACAAAAATATCTAAAGACACCGAAGCAGCAAACTTGGTGGAAATTAATATTTGTGTCATTCTCAAAACTTTTGGCCACGACTGTACATTAGAGTGTCTAGTTTAAGAGACCGGCCCCCTCACAAGTTCTCAACTGGCAGTTTCATTAAATAGTACCCGCAAAACACCAGTCTCAATGTCAACAGTGAAGGACTCCAGGATGCTGGCCTTCTAGGCAGAGTTGCAAAGAAAAAGCCAGATCTCAGACTGGCCAATAAAAATCAAAGATTAAGATGGGCATCAGAACACAGACACTGGACAGAGCAACTCTGCGTTGTACGAGATCTTCAGTCTTTTAAAATGATCAACGAGGATTAGCTAGCACAACGTGTCATTGGAACACAGGAGTGATGGTTGCTGATAATGGGCCTCTGTACATCTATGTAGATATTCCATTAAAAAAATCTGCAGTTTCCAGCTACAATAGTCATTTCCAACATTAACAATGTCTACACTGTATTTCTGACCAATTTGATGTTATTTTATTGGACAGAAAATGTGCTTTTCTTTAAAAATCAAGGACATTTCTAAGTGACCCCAAACTTTTGAACGGTAGTGTACCTTGGCCTAAACATCAGAGCCACAGTTAACTTTAACAAATCTGTGAATGATCTGAGAAACAAGGCAAGAAGGGCCTTCTATGCCATCAAAAGGAAAAAAAATACTTGAATCAATTATAGAACCCATTGCCCTTCATGGTTGTGAGTTCTGGGGTCCGCTCAGAAACCAAGAATTCACAAAATGGGATAAACACCAAATTGAGACTCTTGCAGAATTCTGCAAAAATATCCTCTCTGTAATGCATGCAGAACAGAATTACGCCGATACACGCTAATTATCAAAATCCAGAAAAGAGCTGTTAAATTCCACAACCAATAAATCCGATTTTGATAAACTCCCATATCTATTGGGGGAAATATCACAGTGTGCCATCACAGCAGCAAGATTTGTGACCTGTTGCCACAAGAAAAGGGCAACCAGTGAAGAACAAACACCATTGTAAATACAACCCATATTTATGTTTATTTATTTTCCCTTTTGTACTTGAACTATTTGCACATACTGTAATATAGACATTTGAAACGTCTTTATTCTTTTGTAACTTCTGTATGTTTAATGTTTACTGTATATTTTTTTATTGTTTATTTCTCTTTTGTTTATTGTCTATTTCACTTGCTTTGGCAATGTTAACACACCCATTAACATATGTTGCCAATGCCAGTCAAGCCCTTAAATTGAATTGAGAGAGCAGTATAGCGGTATAAAATATGTGTTTGTTTTTTAACAGACACACACAAACGTTCAAACCCAATAAAACAAGGTTACTTAGAATGAACTCCTTCGGACTCAACTCAACAGTATTTTCCTCATCTATGATTTGTGTTGCAGTAGATCTGTGATGCAACTCGTACCTCAAGTGGAGCTACAGCCTTAAAATACACCTAGTAAATAATTGATGATTTACCCTCCATTCTCCCTTTGCTTTCCAATATTTGTTTGTGCACTTTGATGGGGTAAGAGTTTAAGGCATGTTTCAACAGAGCTGATTGGGCCTTCTCTATGACTGGTGTTTATTGGTCTAGCACCAAGAGGCCCAAGCAAATTCAGCCAATGATACGCCGAAGGTTATCGATTCAAATATGTGCTGGGGAGGACGGCTCATAATAATGTCTGGAACGGAGTAAATGGAATGGAACCCATGTGTTTTGATGCATTTGATACCATTACAATGATTCCTCGCCAGCCATGACCACAAGCCTGTCCTTCCCTGTGCCCCTCTACATGCTACTACCCCCGCTACATGCTATTACCCCCTCGACATGCTATTACCCCCTCGACATGCTACTACCCCCTCTACACTTTCCTGTCTGTGCCCCTCCACAGGGTCATTCTCTAACTCCTCTCAGTGATCATAAAGGTTAAATAAAGGTTAAATAAAAATAAAATAAATAAAAACAGTGATAATTCAATAGGGTCGTATATTAGTTTGATCCTTCTCTAAAAAGGGGGGCAACCGTTTGGTTCCACTCAGAGCCTCATTATAACATTGTACATTCTGACAGTATTCATAGTGCTCTGGTGTAAAACCAGACTAGAACCTAATAATATGGACATACAGATTGTGCAGAATAGGCTACTTCTAATGCTAGAAAGAAAACAAGAACAATACATTTTTGTTCTCATGGTTTGTCCATCTTGTAACATGGTCAAACCCCTCAAATGTTCAGTAACCAACCACACTGAGAAAGTAAAATAACATGGATTATTGTAGTGTAATGAATTTAGCACAAGATTCAGTGTAATGAACTATCCATGTGTGTCCCCTCGGTGATGGTATAGCTAGCATTGTAGGGGTAGGTATTTTACCTTTATTTAACGAGGCAAGTCAGTTAAGAACAAATTCTTATTTTCAATGACGGCCTAGGAAGTGTGGGTTAACTGCCTGTTCAGGGGCAGAACGACAGATTTGTACCTTGTCAGCTCGGGGTTTGAACTTGCAACCTTCCGGTTACTAGTCCAACGCTCTAACCACTCATAATATTTATTGTTTCATAATTATTATGCTCCAAGATAACTTAATCCCAAGCAGCCGGGTGGCTTATCCGATAGCTGACCCTACACCTAACCCTAACCTTAACCCCAACTCCTAACCCCTGACCCTAAAATAGCCCTTTTTCCTTGTGGGTAAAATGTCCCCACTTGTCTGAATTTTCCTTGTTTTTGTAATCTTGAGAACTTCTGGTCCCCCCCCATGACAGATTGAAGTGGGTGTTATCAATATTCATGGTAATATTACTGGAATGGTGTGGGTTTTAATGAACATAGTCTGTCTCTCTTTGTTTCTATCAGATTATTATGTAATTCTGGACTGTTCCGCAGCTCAGTGGAGGAGAGATAGGCCTGCCCATTCAGTCTCTGCTTTATCTGTGAAGTCAGCAATGATCAACTAGGGTGAGTGAGATAGAGAGAATGAGAGAGATAGAGAGTGAGAGAATGAGAGAGATAGAGAGTGAGATAGAGAGAGAATGAGAGAATGAGAGAATGAGAGAGAGAGTGAGAGAGAGAGAGAATGAGAGAATGAGAGAGATAGAGAGTGAGAGATAGAGAGAATGAGAGAATGAGAGAGAGAGTGAGAGAGAGAGAGAATGAGAGAATGAGAGAGATAGAGAGTGAGTGAGAGAGAGAATGAGAGAATGAGAGAGATAGAGAGTGAGAGAATGAGAGAGATAGAGAGTGAGATAGAGAGAGAGCGAATGAGAGAGAGAAAAAACAAGAGAAAGACAGAGAGAGACCTGACTTGGCTGTGACATAATCTACCATAGAGACTTTAGGCCCAAAGTAATTTTTACACAAACTAGTCCTTTGTGTGTTCTGGCCCTGACCTTGCATGTTGCCTTGCTTGTTTCATGTCGGTGTTGTGTACAGTGTAGAAACAAGTCAGTGATTCAAGGCACATGTCATTGCATATTTACAAAACAAGTCCATCACATTAATTTTGTTTTGTAGGTCTAGCCTACATCTTATCACAACACTGTTGGCACTGGAAGATAGATTACAATATAGCATTGGCTTTTTTCCTACACTGACTGCTGGTTCAGAGGGGTACTGTACACTGGAGTTGTTTACCCAGAAGTCACAGCTGTAATCACTCTTAGAGACTTACCCAGAAGTCACAGCTGTAATCACTCTTAGAGACATACCCAGAAAGACTCACAGTTGTAATCACTCTTTAGAGACTTACCCAGAAGACTCAGCTGTAATCACTCTTTAGAGACTTACCCAGAAGACTCAGCTGTAATCACTCTTTAGAGACTTACCCAGAAGTCACAGCTGTAATCACTCTTTAGAGACTTACCCAGAAGTCACAGCTGTAATCACTCTTAGAGACATACCCAGAAAGACTCACAGTTGTAATCACTCTTAGAGACATACCCAAAAGACTCACAGCTGTAATTGCTGCCAAAGATCATTCTAACATGTATTGGCTCAGTGTGTTGAATAATTATCTAATCAATATATATTAGTGTTTTATTATTCATTCATCTTTAACAAATTGTAAAAATAAAAATCCACGTTGACATTACAGAGTACTTGTTGAATTTTTATTGTAATCCAAATTTGTAACAACAAAATATTTAAATCCGGAAGTGGAAATACAAGCCTGGGTGGATGGACCAATCATTTGCTAAATGTGCCACCGATACGTTTGATAACTTTAGACAAATTCACAGACAAAGACATACTGGTGCTGAAAGTTGTACAACAGAATGCAACATTTACCATGTAGGAAGTATTTTACCTGATGGTAAGATTGTGTATCAAAGTCTGAAAGTCTGTTTACCTGCTAATTAAGCTAGCTGCAACATTAGACCTACCAGTGAAACTGCTGAGATGAGATGAATGGCATCACCCCAGTGGAAAGTGAAAGCAACGGGGTGATGTTGACTATGAAATATCAGCTGTTTGTAATTCTGCCCGAAAATGTTTTAGAAATGTCTTTGATTTTAACTAAGAAGAAACGCTAAAACGACAGAACCCCACCCACCAGAAATGTCTTTGATTTTAACTAAGAAGAAATCTGAAATACCACCCCAGTTGCCATTGAATTGGTGGGATTCATTGCCTTCTCCGTTACACTGCAGTTTAAGCTGGCTGCTGTTGCCAGAGCAACGGAACGGTCTCGCTCACTCTCTCTCTCTCTCTCTCTCTCCATCCTTTTTCGCGTTATTTCCCTTCCTGTTTATCGCGAGAGTTGCTGCAGCGTTAAAGAGTTGACTTGCAGTGACCTCATCTCTCCAGCAGCTGCAGCGCGACCGAGGCGGAGGCTGTCAAGCAACTTTTGTGTATGAACTTCCAAGTTTTGAACGATAGCAAAAGGAAGGAGAAACTGGAGTAAAGGGAACAACGGATAAGAAAAGACAATACTATTTTGACGTTTTTGTCGTGGTGAAAATCTAGAGACTCGACGCTCACCTTGTGGCCAAACATTGTGATAGAGGTTTTCCTGGAATCTGTGTCTCTCTGAGAACGGCGGAGGTGGGGAGAGGAAAGGTGAGTTTTCTGCTCCGGTTTTATTAATGACATCGCATGACATGATGCACACTGTGCTGTGGCGAGGTGGAGAAAATATTCCGTTATTTTCAGAAAGCCCACGGATGTGTATTTGTGGTATGAGCTATACAAGTTAGCTCATATAAATGTACATACAATTACTGTTCAATTGAAATCAGTTAATAAAGGTAGATACAACAAACGTTAAGTTGAGGAGCAGCTGAAAATTGGGAGTGAAAAGTTTAGTTACGACGAAAGATGCACGTTGTGTTGTATTCATTCATTTGCTAGCCATGCATAACATCAAATCTATCGGCGACACACTGATGCAGATATATTTTGGACGTGTCTCCTGAAGCAGACCTTCGCACATCGAATCAAGTTGAATAATCTGATTTTCACGACAATTGTTTTCCCATCTCTCTCTCTCTCTCCTTCACAACAAGATGACCACGCGTTGCTGCTGGCTGTCTTGAACCAGCTGTCCCCTTGGTTTGGGAATCATGGCTTGTGGGGGGGGCAACTCGATATTGTTTAGCACAATTTGATTGCTCATAATAACTAGCAGGTAGATTTGTTTTGTTTTATGCCGATCATATATAATAACGTTAGTGATATTGAAAGAATAGGTATGACGTCTTTGCATATTCATGGAATTGAAAATTCATATCGCACATTCCAGAACCCTTTAGTCCAAGTTATAACCTGCTCGCAGCAAAGTTTACCCCCAGTCATTTTGTTGTCAGTCAGAAATGGGGACAACGATGGCCGTTGACAGTAACAGGAACCAGAGATTAGATAAACATCATAACCATTTGTTTGATGCCTAATAGTGAATTTTTTTTTTTGGGGGGGGGGTAATGGAACATTGCCACAGGGCCTCTTCTTGGGTTTACATAGCTTCACCTGGCCATCACTGGTATGGGTGTTACAACGTACCCCCAGGCACCCCTAAAACCCGTACTGTAGGTAGGTATGGAATAAGAAGATTTATATAGGGAAATAACCATATTATTAGAATACTAATAATACCAGTAGTAATTTAGTAGTCTCTCTATGGAAACATCCACATCACAAACTACTTGATCTCTCTATTTGACATCACTTATTTAGCCTCCTTATTTGTTGTCACTTCTGTTTGTGTCAACCCCCCTTTCTTTTTTTTTTAAGACATTCTTCATTGAAGGCGGAACTTTGATGGATATGATGGTTGACCATTTTTGCATCACTATTTCTCGTCTGCAGGGTGCGTGGGTGGTGTTCTCATGCATTGTTGAGAAGACAAGCCAAGGCAGCAGAAGGGTGTGTGGGTGATTTTTGAGGGGCTGGTCTTTGGGGGGGGGGGTAGGTTGTTCTAAAATCATTGGAATGTAGGAGTGAATAAGCACCAGTCACTTCAGTCAGATGAGACTTGTTTTTCAGTAGTGGATACTGTTGCTCAAAAAAAATCACAAAATAGACTTGTTATTTCTAGGAATATATTCCACAAGGCACTGCTCTCATGGTGTTTTCATGTGTGTCATGCTTACACCTGGTTGTGCTGGTTAGGGGGATGATGTAATCACCACAACGGCCCAGAACGATCATTTGTTCACCCCCCCTCCAGTGCCTTGCCCTCCCTGTGTGTTACTGGTGGGTCGTCCACCTGTGGCGTGCAGCCTCTCTCCTCAGGGGATGGACACACGCGGTCGTAACAGCCTCTAAATGGATATGTCAACAGGAGCCCATCTGTATTCATTTGTCAGAGTAGTGGTTGAGTGGTGTGGTTGGTTCAGCAGTGATTGGTTCAACATGTCTGGTTTTGAGAGAGGATTGAAAAACAACATAGCAGATTAATTTCAGGCAACAGATAGATGGCTTTTAGATGCCGTCTGTCGTGCTGCCTGTTTGCGGCAAAATCCTAACACATTTGCAAGTGAACATCTCATCTTCTCTGCTGTCGTCAGTCTCATAATGCCAAGGCTGCCTGAGATCTGGGCTTTGTCCCAAATGGCAAACCTATGACAGGGATGGGCAACTGGCGGCCCACGTAAAATTACAAATATAATGCCTTCAAAGTATTCACACCCCTTTTTCCACTTTAAAAATAAATAAATCTTCACATAAATAGTTTTGACGGTATTGAAAAACCATCCTGTGGCTTTTTCCAAATATCCAAGTATACAATATATACGGTATACTGCCAAAGCCTAATCGATACACCCAGTCACGACAAAGGTACAGGTGTCCTTCCTAACTCAGTTGCTGGAGAGGAAGGAAACCACTCAGGGGTTTCACCATGCGGCCAATGGTGACTTTAAAAACAGTTACTGAGTTTAATGTCTGTGATAGGAGACAACTGAGGATGAATCAACAACATTGTAGTTACTCCACAATACTAACCTAAATGACAGACGGAACGGAAACTTTTACATTTATAAAAATATTCAAAATGTGTCCTGTTTGCAACAAGGCACTAAGTAATACTGCAAAAAAATGTGGCAAAGCAATTCAACTTTTTGTCCAGAGTACAAAGTGTTTTATACAACACATTACTGAGTACCACTCTCCATATTTTCAAGCATAGTGGTGGCTGCATCATGTTATGGGTATGCTTGTACTCATTAAGGACTGTAGTCCAGGTTTTTCAGGATAAAAACATGAATGGAATGGAGCTAATCACAGGGAAAATCCTAGAGGAAAACCTGGCTTCAGTCTGCTTTCTACCAAACACTGGGAGATGAATTCCCCTTTCAGCATGACGACAACCTTAAACACAATACCAAATATACGCTGGAGTTGCTAACCAAGGAGACAGTGAATGTTTCTGTTTTGACTTAAATCTGCTTGAAAATCTATGGCAAGACTTGAAAGTGATTTGTCTAGCAATGATCAACAACCATAGCTTGAATAAAAAAAATGTACAAATATTGTACATCCAGGTGTGCAAAGCTCTTATTTATTTAACCAGGTAGGCCAGTTGAGAACACCTTTATTTAACCAGGTAGGCTAGTTGAGAACACCTTTATTTAACCAGGTAGTCTAGTTGAGAACACCTTTATTTAACCAGGTAGGCTAGTTGAGAACAAGTTCTCATTTACAATTGCCATAACCCTGGCCAAGATAAAGCAAAGCAGTTCGACACAAACAACAACATGGAGTAAAACAAACAGTCAATAATACTGTAGAAAAATAAGTCTATATACAATGTGAGCAAATGAGGTGAGATAAGGGAGGTAAAGGGAGACTCTTAGAGACTTACCCACAAAGACTCACAGCTGTAATTGTTGCCAAAGGTGACGCTAACTTGTATTGACTCGGGATGTGAATACTGAGATATATCTGTATTTAATTTTTTTTCAATAAATTAGCAAATGTCTAAACACGTTTTCACTGACATTATGATGTATTATGTGTGTCGATGAGTGAGAAAATATATATCTAATACATTGTGAATTCGCGCTGTAACACAACTAAATGTCAAGGGGTATGAATAATTTTCTCAAGTGTGTGTGTGTGTGTGTGTACATCTAAAGGTTCTCAGTCACGGTCTCAACTCACTGTTGAGAGCTAGAATAGTAGAATACACATGGTACATATTTGAAAATTTGGGGTGTGCATCAGCGGCAACAACATTTTGCTTAGTGCCGGCTCGGACTGCATGTCTGAGTTCGTGTTATGTCAGGGTTCAGACCAGCCATTGTGGGAAGGAAGATTTAAACATGACCTTACATCACCATCCACATACAGTACACATTCCATACCACTGTCAAACACAATCCATAACATATAATCATCATTGTCTACATGGCTGACCCCCCCCCCCAAGAAAAAACCCAATAACTTTAACATAATCAGACCACGAAACCAATTTACAAAGAATGGAGCAGGAGCAGTTAACACATCTTCTGATTTTATTATAATCTCTCCTACAGTAACTCTTCCCTCAATTGCGGTTACTTGACAGAGACTGTTGATTTTTTTTAAAAAAAGGAGCAAGATAATCTTTTTTTTCTCAAGAGTGTAAAACTGGATAAGAGGGCCTAATTAAATGATCCTGTACAAAGAGGATCTCCTCTGTAGCCACTCCACTGCCGAGCCACCCAGAAACTATAAGCATTTACAGTAGAGACGTCCCATTCCCTAACCTCCGTACTCCGTGAGGACAGGAGATTTTTATGGCTGGAGGATAAATGTGGATGACATGGGCAGCATAACACAAGAGGGAAGGGGGGGAGGAAAGGGGTCAAGGAATGAGGAGAAGAGAGATGCATGGGGTATCATAACTACCCCCATTAGATTTCTTCACATTGTGTTACAAAGTGGGATAAAATGGATTGAATTATTATTTTTTGCCCACAATCTACATACAAAACACTAATATACCTTGATTTAGATAAGTATTCACCCCAAGTTTTAAGATGGCTTAGTTGTATGTACGGGATACACATGGCATACACCGTCAAACAAAAATGCTTACTTCCATTTCCCCACTGAGTAAATCAATATATTTCTGGCAAATCAGACCATAACTCTCTTCTTCTGCTTCCTGCTTACAAGCAAAAAGTCAAACAGGAAGTACCGGTGACACACTCAATACAGAAGTGGTCCGATGAAGTGGATGCTAAGCAACAGGACTGTTTCGCGAGTACAGACTGGAATATGTTCTGGGATTCATCCGATTTTTAACATTTTGAGTTTTCCACATCAGTCACCGACTTCATTAAGAAGGGACGACTTCGTCCCCACAGTGACTTCACATACAGTGCATTCAGAAAGTATTCAGACCCCTTCCCATTGGACTTTTTCCACATTTTGTTACATTACAACTTTATTCTAAAATGTATAAAAACACAAACGGATTGCTTTTGAATGAATTTGACCATTTTATGTTTTTATTTTTATTTATTTAACCAGGAAGGCTAGTTGAGAACAAGTTCTCATTTACAACTGCAACCTGGCCAAGATGAAGCGTAGCAATTCGACACAGATTTACACATGGAATAAACAAAACATACAGTAGAACAATTATTAACTTGGCAAGTCAGTTAAGAACAAATTCTTATTTTCAATGACGGCCTTGGAACAGTGGGTTAACTGCCTTGTTCAACTGCAGAAGGACAGATTTGTATTTTTTTTACCTTGTCAGCTCGGGGATTCGATCTTGCAGCCGTTTGGTTACTAGTCCAATGCTCTAACCACTAGGCTACCTGGAAATAAGGTTTCAGACCCTTTGCTATAAGACTTGAAATTGAGCTCAGGTGCATCCTGTTTCCATTGATCATCCTTGATGTTTCTACAACTTGATTGGAATCCACCTGTAGTAAATTCAATTGATTGGACATGATTTGGAAAGGCACACACCTGTCTATATAAGGTCCTGCAGTTGACAGTGCATGTAAGAGCAAAAACCAAGCCAAGAATTGTCTGTAGAGCTCCGAGACAGGATTGTGTCGGGGCATAGCTCTGGGGAAGGGTACCAAACAATGTCGGCAGCATTGAAGGTCCCCAAGAACACAATGGCCCCATAATTCTTAAATGGAAAAAGTTTAGAACCACCAAGACTCTTCCTAGAGCTGGCCGTCCGGCCAAACTGAGAAATAGGGGGAGAAGGGCATTGGTCAGGGAAGTGATCAAGAACCCATGGTGACTTGTGACAGAGCTCAAGAGTTCCTCTCTGGAGATGGTTGTCCTTCTGGCAGGTTCTTCCATCCCTGCAGCACTCCACCAATCAGACTTTTTATAGTAGAGTGGACATATGGAAGGCACTCCTCAGTAAAAGGCACATGCCAGCCCACTTGGAGTTTGCCAAAATGCACCTAAAGGACTCTCAGACCATGAGAAACAAGATTCTCTGGAATTTATTCTCAAGAATAAACTCTTTGGCCTGAATGCCAAGTGTCACATCTGGAGGAAACTTGGCAACATCCCTACGGTGAAGCATGGTGGTGGCAGCATCATGCTGGGAGGATGTTTTTCAGTGGCAGGGACTGGGAGACTAGTCAGGATCAAGGGAAAGATGAATGGAGCAAAGTACAGAGATCCTTGATGAAAACCGGCTCCAGAGCACTCAGGACCTCCGACTGGGGCGAAGGTTTACCTTCCAACAGGACAACGACTCTAAGCGCACAGCCAAGGCAACGCAGGAGTGGCTTCGGGACAAGTCTCTGAATGTCCTTGAGTGGCCCAGCCAAAACATCTCTGGAGAGACCTGAAAATAGCTGTGCAGCAACGCTCCCCATCCAACCTGACAGCACTTGAGAGGATCTGCAGAGAAGAATGGGAGAAACTCTCCAAATACAGGTGTGCCAAGCTTGTAGCTTTATACTCAAGAAGATTTGAGGCTGTCATCACATTTCTAAACCTCATTATGGGGTATTAAGTGTAGATTGATGAGAGGGGGGAACAATCAATTTTAGAATAATGGGTTTGAATACTTTACGAATGCACTGTACACGGAAGAAGCCATGGATTACAGGCAACATCCGCACTGAGCTAAAGGCTAAAGCTGCCGCTTTCAAGGTGTGGGACACGAATCCGAATACTTATAAGAAATCCCGCTACGACCTCCGAGTAGCCATCAAACAGGCAAAGCGTCAATACAGGACTAAGATCAAAACCTACTGGACTGGCACTGATGCTCAACGGATGTGGCAGGGCTCGCAAACTATCACGGATTACAAAAGGAAACCCAGCCGCGAACTGCCCAGCAATGCTAAATGCCTTCTATGCTGGCTTCGACGCAAGCAACGCTGAACCATGCATGAGAGCACCAGCTGTTCCAGATGACTGTCTGATCTCGATCTCTGTAGCCGATGTGAGTAAGACGTTTTAAACAGGTTAACATTCGCAAGGCCGCGGGGCCAGACGGAATACCAGGACACGTATTCCGAGCATGCGCCTTCACTGACATTTTCTACCTATCCCTGACCTGCTCCCAACACCATCATCGAGTTTGGCGATGACATGCCGGTGGTGGGGACTGATCACCGACAAAGGAAAAGGACTGATAAGTAAGCATTTCACTATTGGTCTACACCTGTTGTTTATGAAACGTGACAAATACAATTATATTTGATGTTAGAAACAACGTTTTGGTAGCGAGTCTCTAAGAGCTTTGTACACCTGGATTGTGAAATATTTGTCCATTTTTAAAAAATAAATAAATTGTAAGCCATTCGCTGTCTTCTTGGTAAGCGACTCCAGTGTAGATTTGGCCTTGTGTTGTAGGTTATTGTCCTGCTGAAAGGGGAATTCCTCTCCCAGTGTCTAGTGGAAAGCAGACTGAAGCAGGTTGTCCTATAGCATTTTTGCCTGTGCTTAGCTCCGTCCTGTTTCTGTTTATCCTGACAATCCCTAGTCTTTTGCTGATGTCAAGCATAACCACCCATATCGTGATGCAGTGATTTACCATATAAGGAGATGTGTTCGATTTGCCCCAAACATAAAGCTTTGCATTTATTGCATTCAAATAAAAATGTATTTTATTTGATGTGTTTTCTTGCAGTTTAACTTCAGTGCCTTGTTTCATACAGGATCCATGTATAGGAATATTTGGTATTCTTCTCTGTCATTTAGGCCGTTATTGTGGAGGAGCTACAATGTTGTTGATCCAGCCTCAGTTTTCTCCCATCGCAGCCATTAAACTCTGTAGCTTATTTAAAATCACCAATGACCTCATGGTGAACTCCCTGAACAGTTTTCTCCCATCACAGCCATTAAACTCTGTAGCTTATTTAAAATCACCAGTGACCTCATGGTGAACTCCCTGAACAGTTTTCTCCCATCACAGCCATTAAACTCTGTAGCTTATTTAAAATCACCAATGACCTCATGGTGAACTCCCTGAACAGTTTCCTTCCAGTTCTGCAGTTCAGTTCAGAAGGACGACTGTATCTTTGTTGTGTCTGGGAGGGGGGGGGTTTAATACATCACCCACAGCAAGCATCGTTATTAACTAGACCATGCTTATTCATGGTCTGATTTTGATATTGTTACCCAACTACCAATCACTGGCCTTCTTTATGAGACTTTCAAAAAAGCTTCCAGGTCTTTTGTAGTTGAATATGTGCTTCAAATTAATTCAATACTTGGGGACCTTACAGATGTTGTATCTATGCAGGACTGAGGAAGGGGTAGCCTTGTCATTCAAAAATCATGTCAATCCCTATTATTCACACAAAGGAAGTCCATGTTTTTCAGATAGTTGAAATAAGTGTGGTTCAAAGGAGTAGTAAAAGCTGTGTTTTACAATTTTAAATATAATTGTTATTTATTTCAGGTGAGGCTCAATGGAGCCTCACCTGAACTGGTGTACTGCACTTCTCTGTTCCAGCAGAAGGGTGGGGAGGGGCGAGAGAGGGGGAGGGGCGAGAGAGAGAGGAGCAGGGGGAGGGCTGAGAGAGAAAGTAGCCTAACTAACAAACTAACTCGTACTAGTTAGACAAATTTGTTGCTGCCGTAGGTCATAACATCTGGTAGTGCCTGTCTAGCTGGCTACGGTAGCTGTCTTTAATAAGCTAGCTGGCTACGATAGCTGTCTTAATAAGCTAGCTGGCTACGATCGCTGTCTTTAATAAGCTAGCTGGCTACGGTAGCTGTCTTTAATAAGCTTGCTGGCTATGGTAGCTGTCTAATAAGCTTGCTGGCTACGGTAGCTGTCTTTAATAAGCTTGCTGGCTACGGTAGCTGTCTTTAATAAGCTAGCTGGCTACGGTAGCTGTCTTTAATAAGCTAGCTGGCTACGGTAGCTGTCTTTAATAAGCTAGCTGGCTACGGTAGCTGTCTTTAATAAGCTAGCTGGCTACGGTAGCTGTCTTTAATAAGCTAGCTGGCTACGGTAGCTGTCTTTAATAAGCTAGCTGGCTACGGTAGCTCTCTTTAATAAGCTAGCTGGCTACGGTAGCTCTCTTTAATAAGCTAGCTGGCTACGGTAGCTCTCTTTAATAAGCTAGCTGGCTACGGTAGCTCTCTTTAATAAGCTAGCTGGCTACGGTAGCTCTCTTTAATAAGCTAGCTGGCTACGGTAGCTCTCTTTAATAAGCTAGCTGGCTACGGTAGCTCTCTTTAATAAGCTAGCTGGCTACGGTAGCTCTCTTTAATAAGCTAGCTGGCTACGGTAGCTCTCTTTAATAAGCTAGCTGGCTACGGTAGCTCTCTTTAATAAGCTAGCTGGCTACGGTAGCTCTCTTTAATAAGCAAGCTAGCTGGCTACGGTAGCTCTCTTAATAAGCAAGCTAGCTGGCTACGGTAACTCTCTTAATAAGCAAGCTAGCTGGCTACGGTAACTCTCTTAATAAGCAAGCTAGCTGGCTACGGTAACTCTCTTAATAAGCAAGCTAGCTGGCTACGGTAACTCTCTTAATAAGCAAGCTAGCTGGCTACGGTAACTCTCTTAATAAGCAAGCTAGCTGGCTACGGTAGCTGTCTTAATAAGCTAGCTGGCTACGGTAGCTCTCTTAATAAGCTAGCTGGCTACGGTAGCTCTCTTAATAAGCTAGCTGGCTACGGCAGCTAGCTTATACATCTTGACCACCAAAGTCCATTTGATTTCACAAAGCTGTCCAGTACTTTAAAAATATCCTCTCATGTTGACCTGGTTTCCAGTGGTTGCAGAAGAGGATGTCTTCTTTAATTGACCCCCCCCATAAACGTAACCGATATATACCAGGAGCTGTGCCAGTTCAGTCTTACTACCCAAGTCCTCTTTATTCTCGCTCAAAAAAACTCCTGCGGCTTATTTTTCAAATTGTCATGTTTCGTTTTCTTAATGTCTGCGCAAGAGTGAAGGTTTCCTGTGAGAGAGTAACGGTTAATGTGATTGGATGTTAATTATTTGACTAGCCTACCTGTATTTGACATTGTTGTTATTTCGCTGAACACCCAGATGGTTTCATTTGATTTTTGGTAGTGAAACGAGGCTACTCAGGTGAGGGGGTGGGGGGGGAAACTCACCCAAATGTAAAGCCCCGTTGGAAAATATAAATGTACTGTTTGAAAATGTGAATCACGTTTTTATTTGGCGTACTCCAGTTTGGGAAGACCTGGACTGGCGAGATGGAGGGAGAGAGAATTGACTGAGACTAGAGTAAAACATGTCGGGATACCCTCCCATTACCTCTCCTCTATATGGACAGAGATAGACCTATAGGGAGAGAGGAGGGGGAGGGGATAGACCTATAGGGGGAGGGGATAGACCTATAGGGGAGGGGATAGACCTATAGGGGGAGAGGAGGGGGAGGGGATAGACAGAGAGACCTATGGGGAGAGGTTCCTACTTTTGTTTAATCTCAACACTTTGCAGGCAAGGTGGCCAGAATCAAGCTTGAAATGGGGTATCACTAACTGAAGAGAGTGGAGGCTTGAAATGTCTTCTTTTCCCTGACTTTGAGCGCTGGCCAAATAGTTCTGTGGTTTGCATCCCGAGTGGCACCCTAGTTGGTGCACTACTTTTGACCAGGGCCAGGACTCCTTTCAAAAGTAGTGCACTAAACAAGGAATAGGGTGCCATTTTTAGGATGCAGAGAGAGAGTGTGTGAGTGAAGCCACTGCCAAAACCCCTGCCTTGCCTCCCTGGCTGTCCTACTTACATCTAGGAGGCTTTAAATAAGAATGAGCACCCGCTTGGAATGGTCAGAGTGACATGTTAGTCAGTCAGTTTGGAATTAAATCTCTGATTTGATTTAGCCTGCGGTACTGTGCATTACAGGGAAAAGTGGAATCGGTATTGAAGCTACTTTCTGGAGTGACTGAATTGAAATGGAATTGATCCCAACTCCTGATGCATTAGCTGTCTCTTCTCATGCCGTTGGATTTAAAACACAGTGACACACACTGACACACACACACACTGACACACACACACACTGACACACACACACACTCACACACACACACTGACACACACACACACACTGACACACACACACACACTGACACACACACACACACACTGACACACACACACACACACACACACACACACACAATGTGGTTAATGAAGATCTAGCCTTTCAGAACTAGCTTTAGATGTTGCTCAACCACTGTACGTCTGAATAGCCTTGATAATCCTACTGCTGTCAATCTCCCAGCTAGACGTCTTTCTGTCTCTCTCTCACCCATCCAGGAGTCTCTCTGGCTGTCTTTCTGTCTCTCTCTCACTGTCTCTTCCCCCACCTTTCCAGGCATATATCTCTTTCCCTCTATCTCACACACCCACCCTTATCTTCTCTAGCTAAGCAAGTTGTTATGCTATCTATAGCTAAGCTATACTGAACAAAAATAGGAACATGCAACAATTTTGAAAGATGAAAAATATAAAATCAAATTTTATCGGTCACATACACACTTTTAGCAGATGTTATTGCAAATTGTTGTCTAATGACAAATAGAAATCAACTGGATGGTGTTCAGAGATAGATGGGAGGGGTTGAGGGTAGCTGAAGGATGGGACTGGATGGTGTTCAGAGATGGATGGGATAGGTTGAGGGTAGCTGAAGGATGGGACTAAAAACAAACAAAAGGTAACTATTGTAAAAAAAAGTATATACATCGTATGTATAAGCTGGAAGTAGAGTTTAAGTGTTTATTAGTTTACTCCAATTAGGGGAGGGTTGGTAGGGTTAAGGGAAAATAACTTTTGACTGGTAGTGTGAGTGTTGGGCGATTTATATCAATAATTATCGAGGTAATTTACTTCCCTGAATAACGATTTAAAAACATTTTAGATTCATTTTCGAAATTGTCGAAATAGAATAATTAGGTACAGCAGTTCACCTCTGTGACGCAGCAGGAAGGTGCGGATAAGTGACAATATGCACATGGAGAGGTATACACCCACTAAACACCACTTAGCACCTTGAGTGATGGATTAGCCACCATTAACCATGAAAAATGAGTGATTTTTAGGCTAAAACAGTGGCGGTGATAGCCATGGAGAAGGAGCAGCTTCACATGAATAAATTATTGATGAAAAAGGGTTAAACTGTGTCAGTAATTTGGAAGTGGTTTGGCTTTTTGAATTCCGACAAAGAGCAGAGCAATGTTCGGTGCAAATTATGCCGTAGACAGGTGGCAACGTAGTCTGGTAATACGACAAAACCTTTTTCAACATCTGAAGCAAAGTCACTCTTTGGAACATGCAGGAAGTTTGAGTTTGCTCCACGGTATTGATAAACGCCCCTCAAAGCACCAGCCAATCTAGGGATGTTTGAGTATGCTCCACGGTATTGATAAACGCCCCTCAAAGCACCAGCCAATCTAGGGATGTTTGAGTTTGCTCCACGGTATTGATAAACGCCCTCAAAGCACCAGCCAATCTAGGGATGTTTGAGTATGCTCCACGGTATTGATAAACGCCCCTCAAAGCACCAGCCAATCTAGGGATGTTTGAGTATGCTCCACGGTATTGATAAACGCCCCTCAAAGCACCAGCCAATCTAGGGATGTTTGAGTATGCTCCACGGTATTGATAAACGCCCCTCAAAGCACCAGCCAATCTAGGGATGTTTGAGTATGCTCCACGGTATTGATAAACGCCCCTCAAAGCACCAGCCAATCTAGGGATGTTTGCCCGAAGCAGTCAACACAGACAGCGTTTATGCCCAACAAGCAAATATCAAAAAGACAAAGACATCACAAATGCTATTATGCATTGCATTGCTAAGGACATGCTACCAATTAGCACAGTCGAAAAGGAAGGTTTCAAGAGGCTTATCAATTTAATTAACCCCAGGTGCGTGCTCCCTGGCTGCAAACATGGAGCAATTTTCCTTCAAGTATAATTTTATGTGTAGCTCACATGATCATAAAAAGAAATGTTACCTTTATTTAACTAGGCAAGTCAGTTAAGAACACATTCTTATTTACAATGACGGCCTATCAGGGAACAGTGGGTTAACTGCCTTGTTCAGGGGTAGAACGACAGATTTTTACTTTGTCAGCTTGGAGGATTCGATCCATCAACCTTTCAGTTACTTGCCCGACGCACTAACCACGGTTTAAGGCATTCTTGAGTTTGCTTTATTTTTTTTACTATTTTCTACATTAGAATAATAGTGAAGACATCAAACAGTGAAAGAACAATTATGGAATAATGTAGTAACCAAAAAAGTGTTAAAAAAAATGTGTGTGTGTGTATATGTATATATATATATATATATATATATATATATATATATATATACTGCTCAAAAAAATAAAGGGAACACTTAAACAACACAATGTAACTCCAAGTCAATCACACTTCTGTGAAATCAAACTGTCCACTTAGGAAGCAACACTGATTGACAATACATTTCACATGCTGTTGTGCAAATGGAATAGACAACCGGTGGCAATTATAGGCAATTAGCAAGACACCCCTAATAAAGGAGTGGTTCTGCAGGTGGTGACCACAGACCACTTCTCAGTTCCTATGCTTCCTGGCTGATGTTTTGGTCACTTTTGAATGCTGGCGGTGCTTTCACTCTAGTGGTAGCATGAGACGGAGTCTACAACCCACACAAGTGGCTCAGGTAGTGCAGCTCATTCAGGATGGCACATCAATGCGAGCTGTGGCAAGAAGGTTTGCTGTGTCTGTCAGCGTAGTGTCCAGAGCATGGAGGCGCTACCAGGAGACAGGCCAGTACATCAGGAGATGTGGAGGAGGCCATAGGAGGGCAACAACCCAGCAGCAGGAGAGCTACCTCCGCCTTTGTGCAAGGAGGAGCACTGCCAGAGCCCTGCAAAATGACCTCCAGCAGGCCACAAATGTGCACGTGTCTGCTCAAACGGTCAGAAACAGACTCCATGAGGGTGGTATGAGGGCCCGACGTCCACAGTTGGGGGTTGTGCTTACAGCCCAACACCGTGCAGGACGTTTGGCATTTGCCAGAGAACACCAAGATTGGCAAATTCGCCACTGGCGCCCTGTGCTCTTCACAGATGAAAGCAGATTCACACTGAGCACATGTGACAGTCTGGAGACGGCGTGGAGAACGTTTTGCTGCCTGCAACATCCTCCAGCATGACCGGTTTGGCGGTGGGTCAGTCATGGTGTGGGGTGGCATTTCTTTGGGGGGACGCACAGCCCTCCATGTGCTCGCCAGAGGTAGCCTGACTGCCATTAGGTACAGAGATGAGATCCTCAGACCCCTTGTGAGACCATATGCTGGTGTGGTTGGCCCTGTGTTCCTCCTAATGCAAGACAATGCTAGACCTCATGTGGCTGGAGTGTGTCAGCAGTTCCTGCAAGAGGAAGGCATTGATGCTATGGACTGGCCCGCCCGTGCCCCAGACCTGAATCCAATTGAGCACATCTGGGACATCATGTCTCGCTCCATCCTCCAACGCCACGTTGCACCACAGACTGTACAGGATTTGGCGGATGCTTTAGTCCAGGTCTGGGAGGAGATCCCTCAGGAGACCATCCGCCACCTCATCAGGAGCATGCCCAGGCGTTGTAGGGAGGTCATACAGGCACGTGGATGCCACACACACACACTACTGAGCCTCATTTTGACTTGTTTTAAGGACATTACATCAAAGTTGGATCAGCCTGTAGTGTGGTTTTCCACTGTAATTTTGAGTGTGACTCCAAATCCAGACCTCCATGGGTTGATACATTTGATTTCCATTGATCATTTTTGTGATTTTTGTTGTCAGCACATTCAACTATGTAAAGAAAAAGTATTTAATAAGAATATTTCATTCATTCAGATCTAGGATGTGTTATTTTAGTGTTCACTTTATTTTTTTGAGCAGTGTATTTATATTTTATCCACCAGGATTAAGTATGAAAGAAATTCAACAAATTCACTTCTAACAAGGCACAACGGGTGGCTATTTGAAGAATCTAAATGATATATTTATTTGTTTATTACATTATTCCATATGTGTTATTTCATAGTTTTGATGTCTTCACTATTATTCTACAATGTAGAAAATAGTACAAAATAAACTCTTGAAATAGGTGTCTCAACTGTTAAGTGTGTAATATACTGTGCAAAAGTTGTAGGCAGGTGTGAAAAAATGCTCTGAAGTAAGAATGCTTAAAAAAAAATAGAAATGTTAATAGTTTATATTTATCAATTAACAAAATGCAAAGTGAGTGAACAGAAGAAAAATCTACATCAAATCAATATTTGTTGTGGCAACACTTTTGCCTTCAAAACAGCACACAATATTTTAGGTACACTTGCACATAGTTTTTGAAGGAACTCAGCAGGTAGGTTGGCTCAAACATCTTGGAGAACTAACCATAGATCTTCTGTGGATTTAGGAAGCATCAGGTGCTTCTCTCACTTCATGTAATCCCGGACAGACTCGATGGTGTTGAGATCAGAGCTCTGTGGGGGGCTATACCATCACTTCCAGGACTCCTTGTTCTTCTTTACCCTGAAGATAGTTCTTATTGACTTTTGCTGTATGTTTGGGGTTGTTGTCATGCTACAGAATGCATTTGGGGCCAATCAGATTCCAACCTGATGGTATTGCATGATGGAGAAGTATCCCCAACTCCATTTGCTGAAATGCCGCCCCAAACTTGCAAGGAACCTCCACCATGCTTTACCGTTGCCTGCAGACACTTGTGTACCGCTCTTCAGCCCTTCGGCGAACAAACTACCTTCTGCTTCAGACAAATATTTCACGTTTTGACTCATCAGTCTAGAGCACCTGCTGCAATTTTTCTGCACCCCATTTCCTGTGTTTTTGTGCATAGTCGAGTTGCTTGGCCTTGTTTCCACGTCGGAGGTATGGCTTTTTGGCCGCAAGTCTTCCATGAAGGCCACTTCTGACCAGACTTCTCCAGACAGTAGACAAGTGTACCAGGGTCCCACTGTTTTCTGCCAATTCTGAGCTGATGGACACCGTTGGACATCTTCCGATTGCAAAGGGAAGTAAGTACGATGTCTTTCATCTGCTGCAGTAAGTTTCCTTGGCCCGACCAACTGCGTCTACGGTCCTCAAAGTTGTCCGTTTCTTTGTGCTTCTTCAAAAGAGCTTGGACATCTGGAAACCCCTGTCTGCCTTGACATGTCTGCCTGGGAGAAACCTTACTCATACAGTATAATGACCTTGTGTCTTGTTTCTGGGCTCAGTCTTGACTTTTGACAGGAAACTGTCTTCAGCAACCTCACCTTGTTAGCTGAGTTTGGCTGCTCCTCAGTTTTATTCCTCCTACACAGCTGTTTCTGTTTCAGTTAATAATTGTGTTTCAACCTACATATTGAATTGATGATCATTAGCGCCTGTTTGGTCTAATTTGTTTAATCAAACACCTGACTATATGCCTACACAATCCCTGACTTTGTGCAAGTGTACCTACAAGAATTGATGCTGTTTTGAAGGCAAATGCTGGTCACACCAAAAATGGATTTGATGTAGATTTATCTTCTGTTTAGTTACTTTGCATTTAGTTAATTGATAAATATTAATTAATTAATAGATAATATTTTTGAAAGCATTCTTACTTTACAGCATTTTTTTCACAACTGCCTAAAACTTTTGCACAGTAGTCGCTCTCTCGCTCGCTCTCATAAAATTTATAATTTCCAATATATATTTTTTTACTGCATTACAGTTCAAATAAGGAAAACAGTAAATTGATTACACCCTATTCTATGGATTTCACATGCCTGGGAATAGATATGTGCATCTTATGGTCACAGATACCTTAAGTGATAGGAGTGGGGATCAGAAAACCATTCAGTATCTGGTGTGACCACCATTTGCCTCATGCAGTGAGACACCTCTCCTTCGCATAGAGTTGATCAAGCTGTTGATTGTGTTCTGTGGAATGTTGTCCCACTCCTCTATGCGAAGTTGCTGGATATTGGCGAGAACTGAAACACACACAGTCGTACTCGTCGATCCAGAGCATCCCAAACATGTTCAATAGGTGACAAGTCTAGTGAGGATGCAGGCCATTGGAAGAACTGGGACAGTTTCAGCTTACAGGAATTGTGTACAGATCCTTGCGACATGAGGCGTGATGGCGGCGGATGAATGGCACAACAATGGGCCTCAGGATCTCGTCACAGTATCTCTGTGCATTCAAATTATCCTAGATAAAATACAATTGTGTTCATTGTCCTTAGTTTATGCCTGCCCATACCATAACCCCACTGCCATCTTGGGGCACTGTTCACAACGTTGACATCAGCAAACAGCTCGCCCACACAACTGCCTGGTACAGTTGAAACCAGGATTCATCACTTCTCCAGCATTCCAGTGGCCATCGACGGTGAGCATTTACCCACTGAAGTCTGTTACGACGCTGAACTACAGTCAGGTCAAGACCCCGGTGAGGACGACAAGCTTGAAGATGAGCTTCCCTGCAATGGTTTCTGACCATTTGTGCCGAAATTCTTCGATTGTGCAAACCCATAGTTTCATCGGGTGGCTGGTCTCAGACGATCCTACAGGTGAAGAAGCCGGATGTGGAGGTCCTGGGCTGGCGTTGTACTCGTGGTCTGCACTTGCGAGGCTGGTTGGACGTACTGCCAAATTTTCTAAAACAACGGAGAAGGCTTATGTTAGAGAAATAAACATTCAATTCTCTGGCAACAGCTCTGTTGGACATTCCTGCAGTCAGGAATGCTTCCAACTTCATTGGAATGAAGGGGCCTGAAAACCATGAAAAACAGCCCCAGACCATTACTCCTCCCCCACCAGACTTTACATTTGGCACTGTGCATTTGTGCAGGTAATCCAGATCTGCCAGATAGTGAAGCCTGATTAATCACTCCAGAGAATGCGTTTCCACTGCGCCAGAGTACAATGGCGGCGAGCATTACACCACTGCTTGGCTGAGTGATGTAGAATGCTGTGGCGATATCCAAATATCCCCTTGGGGGCCTTCATCATGATTTTTAGGCTTGTGTGTGTGTGTGTGGCTGCTCGGCCATGGAAATCCACTTCATGAAACTACCGATGAACTGTGCTGACGTTGCTTCCAGAGACCATTTGGAACTAGGTAGGGAGTATTGAAATCAAGTACAGACGATTTTTACACGCTTCAGCGCTCTGTGGTCCTGTTCTGTGAGCTTGTGTGGCCTAACACTTCGCGGCAGAGCTGTTGTTGCTCCAAGGCGTTTCCACTTCACAATTTCAAAGTTCTTGACATTTTCTTCTGTTAACTGACTTTTGTGTTTTAAAGTTTCTCTTTGCTTATTTGAGCTGTTCTTGCCATAATATGGACTTGGTCTTTTACCAAATAGGGCTATCTTCTGTATACCCCCCTACCTTGTCATAACACAACTGATTGGTTCAAACCCATTAAGAAGGAAACAAATTCTACAAATTAATTTTGAACAAAGCACAACTGTTAATTGAGGCTGGTTGAGCGAATGCCAAGAGTGTGCAAAGCTGTCATCAAGGCAAAGGGGGGCCACTTCGAAGAATCTAAAATATATTTAGATTTGTTTTACACGTTTTTTTTGGTTACTACATGATTCCATATGTGTTATTTCATAGTTTTGATGTCTATACTATTATTCTACAATTTTTTTTTAAATATATTTTTTAAATGTAATCTTTATTTAACCAGGTAGGCAAGTTGAGAACAAGTTCTCATTTACAATTGCGACCTGGCCAAGATAAAGCAAAGCAGTTCGACACATACAACAACACAGTGTTTTACTCCATGTGTAACTAACATATACAGTCAATAATACAGTAGAAAAACAAGTCTATATACAATGTGAGCAAATGAGGTGAGATAAGGGAGGTAAAGGCAAAAAGAAGACCATGGTGGTGAAGTAAATGCAATATAGCAAGTAAAACATTGGAATGGTAGATTTGCAGTGGAAGAATGTGCAAGGTAGAGAAATTTGGTGCAAAGGAGCAAAAAAAATAAATACAGTCGGGAAAGAGGTAGTTTGTTTGGGCTAAATTATAGATGGGCTATGTACAGGTGCAGTAATCTGTGAGCTGCTCTGACAGCTGGTGCTTAAAGCTAGTGAGGGGGAGAAGTGTTTCCAGTTTCAGAATTTTTTTGTAGTTCGTTCCAGTCATTGGCAGCAGAGAACTGGAAGGAGAGGCGGCCAAAGAAAGAATTGGTTTTGGGGGTGACTAGAGAGATATACCTGCTGGAGCGTGTGCTACAGGTGGGTGATGCTATGGTGACCAGCGAGCTGAGATAAGGGGGACTTTACCTAGCAGGGTCTTGTAGATGACATGGAGCCAGTGGGTTTGGCGACGAGTATGAGTATGAAGCGAGGGCCAGCCAACGAGAGCGTACAGGTCGCAGTGGTGGGTAGTATGTGGGGCTTTGGTGACAAAACGGATGGCACTGTGGTAGACTGCATCCAATTTATTGAGTAGGGTATTGGAGGCTATTTTGTAAATGACATCGCCGAAGTCGAGGTTCGGTAGGATGGTCAGTTTTACAAGGGTATGTTTGGCAGCATGAGTGAAGGATGCTTTGTTGCGAAATAGGAAGCCAATTCTAGATTTAACTTTGGATTTGAGATGTTTTATGTGAGTCTGGAAGGAGAGACACCTAGAATATGTGGACAACTACAAATACCTACGTCAGAACCATCCAGAGTATTGATGCTGAATGGGCGGGCAGGTGCTGGTAACGATCGGTTGAAGAGCATGCATTTAGTTTTACTTGCATTTGAGAGCTGTTGGATGCCACGGAAGGAGAGTTGTATGGCATTGAAGCTCGTCTGGAGGGTTGTTAACACAGTGTCCAAAGAAGAGCCAGAAGTATACACAATGGTGTCGTCTGCGTAGAGGTGGATCAGAGACTCACCAGCAGCAAGAGTGACATCATTGATGTATACAGAGAAGAGAGTAGGCCCGAGAATTGAACCCTGTGGCACTCCCATAGAGACTGCCAGAGGCCCGGACAACAGGCCCTCCGATTTGACACACTGAACTCTGTCTGAGAAGTAGTTGGTGAACCAGGCAAGGCAATCATTTTGAGAAACCAAGGCTATCGAGTCTGCCGATGAGGATGTCTTGATTGACAGAGTCGAAAGCCTTGGCCAGGTCAATGAATACGGCTGCATGATATTGTTTCTTATCGATGGCGGTTAAGATATCGTTTAGGACCTTGAGCGTGGCTGAGGTTAACCCATGACCAGTTCTGAAACCAGATTGCATAGCGGAGAAGGTACGGTGGGATTCAAAATGGTCGGTAATCTGTTTGTTGACTTGGCTTTCGAGGACCTTAGAAAGGTAGGGTAGGATAGATATAGGTCTGTAGCAGTTTGGGTCAAGAGTGTCCTCCCCTTTTTGAAGAGGGGGATGACCGCAGCTGCTTTCCAATCTTTGGGAATCTCAGATGACAGGAGAGGTTGAACAGGCTAGTAATAGGGCTGGCAACAATTTCGGCAACAATTTTTTTAGAAAGAAAGGGTCCAGATTGTCTAGCCCGGCTGATTTATAGGGGTCCAGATTTTGCAGCTCTTTCAGAACCTCAGCTGACTGGATTTGGGAGAAGAAGAAATGGGGATAGCTTGGGCGAGTTGCTGTGGGGGGTGCAGTGCTGTTGACCGGGGTAGGGGTAGCCAGGTGGAAAGCATGGCTATCTGTAGAAAAATGCTTATTGAAATTCTCAATTATAGTGGATTTATTGGTGGTTAGAGTGTTTCCTATCCTCGGTGCAGTGGGCAGCTTATTCTCCATGGACTTTACAGTGTCCCAGAACTTTTTTGAGTTTGTGTTGCAGGAAGCAAATTTCTGCTTGAAAAAGCTAGCCTTGGCTTGGCCTGTGTATATTGGTTTCGAACTTCCCTGAAAAGTTGCATATCACGGGGGCTGTTAGATGCTAATGCAGAACGCCATAGGATGTTTTTGTGTTGGTTAAGGGCAGTCAGGTCTGGAGAGAACCAAGGGCTATATCTGTTCCTGGTTCTACATTTCTTGAATGGGGCATGCTTATTTTAGATGGTGAGGAAAGCATTTAAAAAATAAAACAGGCATCCTCTACTGACGGGATGAGATCAATATCCTTCCACGATACCCTGGCCAGGTCGCTAAGAAAGGCCTGCTCGCTGAAGTGTTTCAGGGAGCATTTGACAGTGATGAGTGGAGGTTGTTTGACCGCTGACCCATTACGGATGCAGGCAATGAGGCAGTAATCTTGGTTGAAAACAGCAGAGGTGTATTTAGAGGGCAAGTTGGTTAGGATGATATCTATGAGGGTGCCTGTGTGTACGGATTTTGGGTGGTACCTGGTTGGTTCATTGATAATTTGTGTGAGATTGAGGGCATCAAGCTTAGATTGTAGGATGGCTGGGTGTTAAGCATGTTCCAGTTTCGTTGGCCTAACAGCACGAGCTCTGAAGATAGATGGGGGGCAATCAGTTCACATATGGCGTCCAGAGCACAGCTGGGGGCAGAGGGTGGTCTATAGCAGGCGGCAACTGTGAGATACTTGTTTTTAGAGAGGTGGATTTTTAAAAGTAGAAATTCAAATTGTTTGGGTACAGACCTGGATAGTAGGACAGAACTCTGCAGGCTATCTTTGCAGTAGATTGCAACACCGCCCCCTTTGGCTGTTCTATCTTGTCTGAAAATGTTGTGGATGAAGATTTCAGAATTTTTGGGGGTCTTCTTAAACCAGGATTCAGATCCAGGTTGGCAGAGTGTGCTATCGCAGTGAATAAAACAAACTTAAGGAGGAGACTTCTAATTTTAACATGCATGAAACCAAGGCTGTTACGGTTACAGAAGTCATCAAAAGAGAGCGCCTGGGGAATAGGAGTGGAACAAGGCACTGCAGGGCCTGGATTCACCTCTACATCACCAGAGGAACAGAGGAGGAGTAGGATAAGGGTACGGCTAAAAGCTATGAGAATTGGTCGTCTGGAACAGAGCGTAAAAGGAGGTTTCTGGGGGCGATAAAATAGCTTCAAGGTATAATGGACAGACAAAGGTATGGTAGGATGTGAATACAGTGGAGGTAAACCTAGGTATTGAGGGATGATGAGAGATATATTGTCTGTAGAAACCTCATTGAAACCAGGTGACGTCATCGCATGTCTGGGTGGTGGAACTGAAAGGTTGGATAAGGTATAGTGAGCAGGACTAGAGGCGCTACAGTGAAATAAGCCATTAAACACTAACCAGAACAGCAATGGACATATTGACATTAAGGAGAGGCATGATTAGTCGAGTGATCATAAGGGTCCAGTGATGTTGGTTGGGGTCACGGCGATTCAGACAGCTAGCCGGGCCATCGGTAGCAAGCTAGCATAGGATGGAGGTCTGATTTTAGCCACCTCGTGCGTTTCCGTCGGTAGATTAGTGGGGTTCCGTATGGTAGAGGGGACCAATCCAATTGGCAAAATAGATATAGTTATAGTGACCGATAGACCTATTCAGATAGCTGTCTTATCGGCTACTAACAATTAGCGGGCCGCAGATGGGTGTTCAGGTAACGCCGCGACAGAGGGGCCAGTTGGATAACTCCCTCGGGCAGATAACGTCGGTAGTCCAGTTGTGAAGGCCCGGTGGGGCTCCGCATCGGCAGTAAAAACTGGTCCGGATGGGTGATTGTAGCCCAGGAGTGGCTGATGGAACTCTTCGGCTGGCTAGCTCCGGAATAATCGATGTTTGCTCTGGGATCGACGTAAAGCCAATAGTCACTCGTTAGCTGCGAGATCCAGGTGTAAATGTCCAGAGCTTGCGGTTGAAATCCGGTGATATGGAGAGAAAAATATGTCCGGTATGTTCTGGTCTGAGTCGCGTTGTACAAAACCGGCGATAGCTTTTCGAGCTAAAGGATAGCTGTTGACCACAAACCGTAGTTCGCTGAATACTAACATTAGCCAGTAAACTGGCTAGCTTCTGGTTAGCTTCCGGTTAGCTTCTTCTACAATGTAGAATAGAGTAAAAATAAAGAAAAACCCTTGAATGAGAAGGTGTTTTAACTTTTGACGAGTATTGTCTGTCTTTTGAAGGTTTTATTTAAAACATTTTTCAGTAAATACCTGCAGTCGTCTCGTGCACTATGTTAGGAGATGAAGAAGATAGAGTTCTTCATTTCACCTGTCACAATTTGTCATTATGAGGCTTACCGGTAGTATCCAGTCACGTGGTGGTGGTGTTTATTTACAAGCACACAAAGACAATAGACCGGCGGCCTTGTGAGTCACTCAATGTAGTGCAGCACGCACCAGCGGATCTAGTTAGTGTGGAATTCGCAACTAAATGTTTGTTGTCAAGATATCTTGTAACTGTTAAGTTAACTGTTTAATTTAATGTGATGAATGCTCGGCAGTTGTTCATTTAGTTTGCTAATTAAATAAATGTATATTTGTCGACACAGACATACTTAGCAGATGTTTATTTAGTAGCTAGTTAGCTAAGTGATTAGCTTCTTCAAAATCAAGCTTCGCTTGCCGGTAACAGCAGAGAACCTCCTCGCGGATCAAGAGCTTAGCTGTTTTTATTTGTTTTTCAGCAAACTGAGTAGAATTTGAGTTAGTTGTGTAATTTTGAACAGGGATCTCTGTCCTGAAAATAGTTTAGGTCAAACACTGTATGAAATTCTCACAATGGACTCATTAGCATTTAGCTAGCATTCTCTATGGGATTTTACATGTACATGTTACGTTCCTAACCTTCGGATTGCAAAGGATCAGTGGGGTTTGCACCTTTTTCTGTTCAGTGCCGGTATAACTGAATATCCCTTTATGGCACAAAGTCGGTAGGAAGGTTTGACAATTTGCATACCGGCCAAACCTAGTCCACCTACACATTCCATTGCTGTCTCTCAATAGACCACTTACTATTGAAATACAATATTTTAAGTGCCTTGCTCAAAGGCACATCGAAAGATTTTCACCTAGTCAGCTCGGGGATTCCCAACCAGCAAACTCTTGGTTACTGGCCCAACGCTCTTAACCGCTAGGCTACCTGCCACCCGCTCTCTCTTTCTCTCTCCTTCTGTTTGATTTAAGTAATAACTTAATGAGTAATGGAAGAGGATTATGGCACATGAACGGAGCAGGGTGGATTCATATAAAAACAAACACACAGATGTGACAGGTTAGTAGCAGGAAATCTATAAAAACGTCTGAATCAATAGGGAGCTAATCCAGGCTGAAATAAACAGATGGAACACTGTGCCTGATGGCGTGAGCAGTCCCAGATAGTAAATAATGAGAACTGAAATGAGCCGCACACTAACTGAAATGAGCCGCACACTAACTGAAATTAACTGTGTGCCAGCAAGCTACTGAACACTGCCAAAACACCAAGCTAATTGTTCTGGATTCTGTGTTCCAGTAGCCATGGCTAGGAGGTGCCATGGCTAGGAGGTGCCATGGCTAGGAGGTGCCATGGCTAGGAGGTGCCATGGCTAGGAGGTGCCATGGCTAGGAGGTGCCATGGCTAGGAGGTGTTTTAAACAAATCAATCTATTTCAGATTCTTCAAAGTTGCCACCCTTTGCATTGATGACTACTTTCACACTCTTGGCATTCTGTCAACCAGCTTCATGAGGTAGTCACCTGGAATGCATTTCAATTAACAGGTGTGCATTGTTAAAGTTAATTTGTAGAAGTTTTTACCTTCCTAAAGCGTTTGAGCCAATCAGTTGTGTTGTGACAAGGTAGGGGTGGTATACAGAAGATGGCCCTATTTGATAAAAGACCAAGTCCAAATTATGGCAAGAACAGCTCAAATAACTGAAGAGACAGTCTGACTGACCTTCATGTCTTAAAGTAATGACAATCTGGGACATTTCAAGAACTTGGAAAGTTTCTTCAACTGCCATTGAAAAAAACATCAAGCGTTATGATGAAACTGGCTCTCATGAGGACCGCTACAGGAAAGGAAGACCCAGAGTTACTTCTGCTGCAGAGGATAAGTTCATTAGTTACCAGCCTCCGAAATTGCAGCCCAAATAAATGATTCACAGATTTCAAGTAATAGGCACATCTCAACATCAACAGTTCAGAGGAGACTGCGTATATCAGGCCTTCATGGTCAAAGAAACAACTACTCAAGGACACCAATAAGAAGAAGAGACTTGCATGGGCCAAGAAACACGAGCAATGGACATTGGACTGGTGGAAATCTGTCCTTTGTTCTAATGAGTCCAAATTTGAGATTTTTGATTCCAACCGCAGTGTCTTTGTGAGATGCAGAGTAGGTGAACGGATGATCTCTGTATGTGTGGTTCCCACCGTGAAGCATGGAGGAGGAGGTGTGATGGTTTGAGGGTGCTTTGCTGCTGACACTGATTTTATTTTGGATTCAAGGCACACTTAACCAGCATAGCTACCACAGCATCCTGCAGCGACTCGCCATCCCGTCTGGTTTGGGCTTAGTCCCACTATCATTTGTTTTTCAACTGGATAATGACCCAACACAGGCTGTGTAAAGGCTATTTGACCAAGAAGGAGAGTGATGGAGTGCTGCATCAGATGACCTGGCCTCCACAATCACCTGACTTCAACCTAATTGAGATGGTTCAGGATGAGTTGGACCACAGAGCGAAGGAAGAAGCAGCCAACAAGTGCTCAGCGTATGTGAGAACTCCTTCAATACTGTTGGAAAAACATTCCAGGTGAAGCTGGTTGAGAGAATGCCAAGAGTATGAAAAGCTTTCATCAAGACGAAGGCTGGCTACTTTGAAGAATCTCAAATATAAAATATATTTTGATTTGTTGAACCCTTTTTTTTGGTTACTACATGATTCCATATGTGTTTTTTCCTAGTTTTGATGTCTTCACTATTATTCTACAATGTAGAAAATAGTCAAAAATAAAGAAAAACCCATGAATGACTGGACACAACTTATCGTTTGACTGGCACTGTATATATTTTTTTACTTTCCTGTTGCGGTTTTGCTCCAGCTGCTACTGGTAGCCTAGGCTACATAGCTGTTAGCCTCCATTTTCTTGTATATTATAAGGCCTTTACCACCTTCTCAAATATCTTGGACATGTTACTAACCATAACCACAAAAGTGTCATGGTCAAATATGCCGTTATTATCCGGTTTGAAGTTACCAGGCTGGCTGTTTAGTCATTTCACAGTCAGACACTCTGTCATAAGAGTGTTGTGTAAAGGCACAGTGATTTTAAGATGAGTGATACAAGTTGTAGCAGACACTCTGTCTGGTGAGAGAGGGACACACCTTGGGTGCACGCAGCCCTCCCCACATGTCGTTACGACATTTTTGTTGTTATATCTTATCGGCTATTGCTCACTTAGCCCTTCTCCGGGCAGGCTGCTACGTAGGTGTCAGGATGAGTTGATTTTAAAACTCAACACAAGTCATTTCCTGAGCCTCATGATGTCTCATACAGCTCTTGATTATTGCTTTCTTTTCAATTTTCAAAAGATGTCTCCCTCCCAACACTTTTATAAATAACATTTAACAGGCTTATAGAGGATTTTCCTCCCACTGCCATCACAATATCCCAATGATCTGTATCCTATCCAATTCTAAAACGGCCATTGATTGAGATGTGCAATCCGTTGAGTCACTCTGCTCGGGCCATTGTCATCGGCAGTGATTCACTGAGCTCTGTGCTCCTAGAGTGACAGTGCGTGGTCGGTAGGTACACTCAGAGTGGAGAACATTTCAGAAACCAGCACCACCGGGTCTATTTCTGAACCCACTTGACTTTCCACAGTGAAGGCATCAGGACATCATGTGATGATGATGATAACGATGATGCACCAGTCCGACGTCAGGCAACACCTTGACTGCCAGTGACTGAGTGATACTGATGTTTGGAAAAATGTGATCCTAACACGGTGATATATGAAGAAGAATGAATGAATGAATGAATGAATGAATGAATGAAAATCCTTATTCACGCAGGATTCGTTTTACTGGGGGAGATGGGGTAATGTAAATATGTGCACGAGCCCAAATCAGCATATCTGTAATTTAAGTCTCATCCAAATCTGCCGTGTCTGTTATTTTTTTACATGGCAGGAGAGCAATAATGGCAGATAAAAAAAAAAAACAACGACTTTTTCAACTAACTTCATCGTCCTCTGAAAATACTAGTCCTTGTGTACGAATCGACATCTCTGTTTTGAGAGAAATATCTGAGATTGACAGATGTTGCTCGCGGTTTGAGCAAGAAGGCCATATAAACAGATGTTGCTGGCGGGGTTTCAGAGGAAGGCCCTAAAAATGTTCAGACTAAAGCCACCCTAGTCACAGACTGTTCTCTCTGCTACCGCACAGCAAGCGGTACCAGAGCGCCAAGTCTAGGTCCAAGAGGCTTCTAAACAGCTTCTACTCCCAAGCCGTAAGACTCGTGAACATCTAATCAAAGGGCTACCCAGACCCCTCTTTTTGACGCTGCTGCTACTCTGTTTATTATCTCTGAATAGTCATGTTAACTCTACCTACATGTACAAATTACCTTCACTAACCTGTACCCCCGCACATTTACTCTGTACCGGTACCCCCCTGTATCTAGCCTCCACATTGACTCTGTACAGGTACCCCCTGTATATAGTCTCCACAATGACTCTGTACTGGTACCCCTTGTGTATAGCTTCGCTATTGTTATTTTTCTGCTGCGGTTTAATTATTTGTAACTTTAAAATATATATATATTTTTTTTTACTTAACACTTATTCTTTCTAAAACCAACAACGTTTTAAGGGCTTGTAAGGTCTACACCTGTTGTATTCAGCATTTCACTGTAAGGTCTACTACACCTGTTGTATTCAGCATTTCACGGTAAGGTCCACTACACCTGTTGTATTCAGCATTTCACTGTAAGGTCTACCTACACCTGTTGTATTCAGCATTTCACGGTAAGGTCTACTACACCTGTTGTATTCAGCATTTCACTGTGAGGTCTACTACACCTGTTGTATTCAGCATTTCACTGTGAGGTCTACCCACACCTGTTGTATTCAGCATTTCACTGTAAAATATCTACTACACCTTTTTGTATTCAACATTTCTTTCTAAAACCACTACACCTGTTGTATTCAGCATTTCACTGTAAGGTCTACTACACCTGTTGTATTCAGCATTTCACTGTGAGGTCTACTACACCTGTTGTATTCAGCATTTCACGGTAAGGTCCACTACACCTGTTGTATTCAGCATTTCACGGTAAGGTCCACTACACCTGTTGTATTCAGCATTTCACTGTGAGGTCTACTACACCTGTTGTATTCAGCATTTCACTGTGAGGTCTACTACACCTGTTGTATTCAGCATTTCACTGTGAGGTCTACTACACCTGTTGTATTTGGCGCATGTGACAAATAAAAATTGTATTTGATTTGAAAACAATAGGGCCTAATTGATGCTTACAACAAAGTGCAGCTCATTGTCTATATATCAAGTATCAACTTTTTTTTAATACGTTTTGTGCCAAATGAATTAAACTCATTGTCATTTTAATGCAACCCTTGTTGTTAATAGATAAATCAAAACAGCATTCCAACGGAGGAAATGACGTCCACTTTATCATCTTGAGACGTGCTGTTTAGTTAACATCTGCTGGCTTGTGGGCATTTAAGACGTCTACTGCGGATCGCAAAAAAAAAAAAAAAATCGTGATCACACTTCCTCAATTCAGATATTTTGGCGACGCCGTCCCGAACGTGGATGGGTATGGTTTAGAAACTTGGGAGCCAAGCTGGAGATATCAGCGTAGCGCTGTTATCACCTGGACATGTTGAAATATCTTCACCTTGAAAACCTCCAGGCTTCTGTCATAACGGGCAATTTAATGAAACAAGTAAAGAATGGAAAAAATAAAATAATTAGTTTGGGTTCGGGACAAATCCCGTCTGAATCGTCCTCTGGAATAATGGACATTCTGGGGGTAATAATTACATAGCCAACATTCCCTAGTAATACTCGTCCCATGCAAAATAAAGCTAAAGTTATCCTTGCTTGTTATTGGTGTACAATCCATCAAGAGAACCCGAACATCAAAGACATGGCCCCATCTGAACCCCCCCCCCTGTACGCCCAAAGTTTACACAAGCAGCAGAGGAAACCTGAACCCCCCCCCGTACGCCCAAAGTTTACACAAGCAGTAGAGGAAACCTGAAAACCCCCTCAGAGGAAACCGAGATGGAATTACAGAAAGACCTGTGCTGGACATTGTTCTGCACTCCAGGGTGGAGGGACAAAGTAGGCCTCAGTCTTTGATCAATAGGAAACCCGTCTTGTGTTGGGTTAAGCTTACCGTATGATTCCCAATCAAAACGGTTTATAACAAAGGGTAATGAAGTAATAATAAAGTTGTGATGTTTTTTTGTTACGTTTGGGTCAGGAGTCACCACGCATTTGAATTAAGATCACTTTATAAATCAAAATTCAAGCCGAGATCTAGCTCTCAGATTTATTTATTTTAATTTTTTATTTTAAAAGCTTAATCCTGTGTAACGCTAACTTAATTTATTAAGAGTAATGTAGCAATGACGTTTGGGTCTACAGCCTACTGCACAATCCATTATCTCTGCTTTTTGGCTTTTCTTGAATTGCCTGTCAAACCATTTTGTAAACACATTTAAAAAAAATAATAATAATCAAAATTTGAGGTACTCTGTATGGTCACACCAGTAACATATCAGTTCTTGTATTACTTGAGGCACAGCTGAGTATACATTCGAAAGAATTACCTAAAGTCATCGCTAACCGCTACAGAAGTGAGACAGGGAATTCTTGTTGCCTCTTAAGAAAATTGCAGGAAATACGAATCACTGATGCATTCTGTTCATGTCTTTATACGAATCACTGATGCATTCTGTTCATGTCTTTATACGAATCACTGATGCATTCTGTTCGTGTCTTTACGAATCACTGATGCATTCTGTTCGTGTCTTTATACGAATCACTGGTGCATTCTGTTCGTGTCTTTATACGAATCACTGGTGCATTCTGTTCGTGTCTTTATACGAATCACTGGTGCATTCTGTTCGTGTCTTTATACGAATCACTGGTGCATTCTGTTCGTGTCTTTATACGAATCACTGGTGCATTCTGTTTGTGCATTCTGTTTGTGTCTTTATACGAATCACTGATGCATTCTGTTCGTGTCTTTATACGAATCACTGGTGCATTCTGTTCATGTCTTTATACGAATCACTGATGCATTCTGTTCGTGTCTTTATACGAATCACTGATGCATTCTGTTCGTGTCTTTATACGAATCACTGGTGCATTCTGTTCGTGTCTTTATACGAATCACTGGTGCATTCTGTTCGTGTCTTTATACGAATCACTGGTGCATTCTGTTCGTGTCTTTATACGAATCACTGGTGCATTCTGTTTGTGTCTTTATACGAATCACTGATGCATTCTGTTCATGTCTTTATACGAATCACTGATGCATTCTGTTCGTGTCTTTACGAATCACTGATGCATTCTGTTCGTGTCTTTATACGAATCACTGGTGCATTCTGTTCGTGTCTTTATACGAATCACTGGTGCATTCTGTTCGTGTCTTTATGATAAAGTACTACATTTTCAATACATTTCATTTATAGTGTTGAGTTCCGTTTTAATGTCTGGATTCCGAGATTCTGTCCACGTTCTCTGCATCGCGGATTTTATAGGGCCTTTATGTGCCCCTTCGTCAGTGATTGGTCAACAGTAGGCATTCCTCAATGAAGTGTTTGTCATTCAACGACAGACGACTAGTTTTCATGCACGTTTTTTTCTATCTTGAGAAATAATGCACCAAACATCTTAGTTAGATGTAAAATTACACGACTAAAGTCCTATTCAGAAGGGATCCGTTTTTACCCGGGGGATGCTCAGGTAATCTAATTATGTACATGAGCACAAATCATCACATCTGTAATTTTAGTCCCATCCGACTCTTCCATGTCAGTAATTTATTTGTCGGGAAGGTTTTATTGTCCTACCTCTGTTATTTCGGCTATCTGCAAGGTCATCTGATATTTCCCCTCCCCCGACCCCAAATAGCATATGAACGTGTCATAAGCCAAAATGTTTAGAATGACTGTATATTAGCTAGCTCATGGCGGAACGTGTGGGGTAGCTAGCTCATGGCGGAACGTGTGGGGTAGCTAGCTCATGGCGGAACGTGTGGCGTAGCTAGCTCATGGCGGAACGTGTGGCGTAGTTAGCTTTGAGACACAACATAGTGAGTCTGTGTATTGTGCTCCATTGTAGTGTTTGACGATGGAAAATAACCATACCACAATTGTTGATTTCACCCCCCAAAATGTTTTCCTGTCAATAAAAGTATAATCTCTAGGACCTGGACCAGATATCAAATAAAATTATCAATATCAAATAAGCACCAGAATCCAACTTTTGTCAGAACCTTACCATATTCCTGCTAAGTTAGGCAGTAGACTGCCATTAAACGACACATTTCATGCAAGACTTCCTGCCACCCAATATACCACTGCTTGCACAGCAGGAATATGGTGCCGTAAGACTTGACTAGCGCATGGTTGAGTTCTTGACTAGGAGAAGGTTGAAGTCTGAGGAATGATGAAGTTCCTATTAGAGGTTGACCGATTTTTAATTAGGGCCGATTTTGAAGTTTTCATAACCGATTTGGCCGATTTTATAAAAAACATATTTACACCCATTTATCCTTTATTTAACTTGGCAAGTCGGTTAATAACACATTCTTATTTTCAATGACGGCCTAGGAACAGTGGGTTAACTGCCTCGTTCAGGGGCAGAACAACAGATTTTTTTACCTTGTCAGCTCGGGGATTCAATCTTGCAACCTTACGGTTAACTAGTCCAACGCTCTAACCACCTGAAATACATTGCACTCCACGAGGAGACTGCTAGCATTAAACTTATCTTTATAAAAAACAATCATAATCACTAGTTAACTACACATGGTTGATGATATGACTAGTTTATCTAGCGTGTCCTGCGTTGCATATAATCGATGCACTGCGTATCGTTGCTCCAATGTGTACCTACATATCAATGCCTTTCTTAAAATCAACACACAGAAGTATATATTTTTAAACCTGCATATTTAGCTAAAAAAAAATCCAGGTTAGCAGGCAATATTAACCAGGTGAAATTGTCACTTCCCTTGCGTTCATTGCACGCAGAGTCAGTGTATATGCAACAGTTTGGACCGCCTAATTTGCCAGAATTGTACGTAATTATGACATAACATTGAAGGTTGTGCAATGTAACAGGGATGTTTAGACTGAATGCCACCCGTTAGATAAAATACGGAACGGTTCCGTATTTCACTGAAAGATTTAACATCTTGTTTTCGAGATTATAGTTTCTGGATTCGACCATATTAATGACCAAAGGCTCATATTTCTGTGCGTTATTATGTTATAACTAAGTCTATGATTTGAGCGATGGTAGGCAGCAGCAGGCTCGTGAGTATTCATTCAAACAGCACTTTTGAGCGTTTGCCAGCTGCTGTTTATGACTTCAAGCCTATCAACTCCCGAGATTAGGTGATGTGAAATGGCTAGCTAGTTAGCGGGGTGCTAATAGCGTTTCAAACGTCACTTGCTCTGAGACTTGGTTGTTCCCCTTGCTCTGAATGGGTAACGCTGCTTCGAGCCCAGGGAGGAGCGAGGAGAGGGACGAAAGCTATACTGTTACACTGGCAATACTATAGTGCCTATAAGAACATCCAATAGTCAAAGGTATATGAAATACAAATGGTATAGAGGGAAATAGTCTTATAATAACTACAACCTAAAACTTCTTACCTGGGAATATTGAAGACTCATGTTAAAAGGAACCACCAGCTTTCATATGTTCTCATGTTCTGAGCAAGGAACTTAAACGTTAGCTTTCGTACATGGCACATATTGCACTTTTACTTTCTTCTGGTCTGCCAATAATCGGTTTCGGCGTTGAAAAACCATAATCGGTCGACCTCTAGTTCCTATATGTATTCTGTACAGTTGATTTGCAGGATGTCTCTCGAGGTTTCGCGCCATGTTTGGCTGCCACAGTGGCACAAAGAGATAAATAATGGTGTGGACAGATGATCTATTTACTGAGGAAAAGTGAATGCTTTTATTGAAAGTATATATTTGGTAGAAATACTTTGATTTAAAATATAAAAAAATACAAGATCCACGTCACCAAGTTCAATAACAAAACAGGCACAAATAGAATGCAAAGGGGAAGTTTATTAGGGATTTCCGTACACGGGGAAAGATGGGAGAATTCACCAATCACCTCACAGTCCACTCGGGTCCTCAGCCAATCCGGTCTCTTGTCTCTCACCTCCTCTGCCCCGTTGTGCTGCTTCCTCCTTTATCCCCAAGCACTCCCTGGCTTAACGAACATCAGCCGTTCCTCGTTGGGGCAGGAAGTCTATATAAGGCCTGGGGAGTGTAGCCAAGATATCTCTCAATTACCACTCCCCTCACCTCTCCCTGCCGTCTGCCACAATACATACAGTACCAGTCAAGTTTGGACACACCTACTCATTCCAGGGTTTTTCTTGAACTGTTTTCCACATTGTAGTGAAGACATGAAATAACACCTATTGAATCATGTAGTAACCAAAAAAGTGTAAAATGCCAAGTGTTATTTTATATTTGAGATTCTTCAGAGTAGCCACCCTTTGCCATGATTACATCTTTGCACACTTGGCATTCTCTCAACCAGCTTCATGAGGTAGTCACCTGGAATGCATTTCAATTAACAGGTGTGCCTAGTTAGAAGTTAATTTCTGGAATTTCTTTCCTTCCTAATGCGTTTGAGACATTTTGTGACAAGGTAGGGTTGGTATACAGAAGAGGGCCCTATTTGGTGAAAGACCAAGTCCATATTATGGCAAGAACAGCTCAAATAAGCAAAGAGAAACGACAGTCCATAATTTCTATAAGACACGAAGGTCAATCAATCTGGGAGATGTCAAGACCTTTTAACTTATCAAGACCTATGATGAAACTGGCTCTCATGAGGACCGCCACAGGAAAGGAAGACCCAGAGTTACTTCTGCTGCAGAGGATAAGTTCATTAGTTACCAGCCTCAGAAATTGCAGCCCAAATAAATGCTTCACAGAGTTCATGTAACAGACACATCTCAACATCAACAGTTCAGAGGAGACTGCGTGAGTCAGGGCTTCATGGTCAAAGAAACAACTACTCAAGGACACCAATAAGAAGAAGAGACTTGCATGGGCCAGGAAACATGAGCAATGGACATTGGACTGATGGAAATCTGTCCTTTGTTTCAATGAGTCCAAATTCGGGATTGCAGTGTCTTTGTGAGACACAGAGTAGGTGAACGGATGATCTCTGCATGTGTGGTTCCCACCGTGAAGCATGGAGGAGGTGTGATGGTGTGGGGGTGCTTTGCTGGTGACACTGTCAGTGATTTATATAGAATTCAAGGCACACTTAACCAGCATAGCTACCACAGCATTCTGCTGCGATACGCCATCCCATCTGGTTTGGGCTTAGTCCCACTATCATTTGTTTTTCAACAGGACAATGACCCAAAACACACCTCCAGGCTGTGTAAGGGCTATTTGACCAAGAAGGAGAGTGATGGAGGGCCGCATAAGATGACCTGGCCTCCACAATCACCTGACCTCAACCCAATTGAGATGGTTTGGGATGAGTTGGACCGCAGAGTGAAGGAAAAGCAGCCAACAAGTACTCAGCATTCTGTGGGAACTCCTTCAAGACTTTTGGAAAAACATTCCAGGTGAAGCTGGTTGAGAGAATGCCAAGTGTGCAGAACTGTCAAGGCGAAGGGTGGCTACTTTGAAGAATATCATAAAAAAAAAAATGATTCCATATGTTATTTCATAGTTGTGATGTCTTCACTATTATTCTTTAATGTAGAAAATAATAAAAAATAAACAAACCCTTGAATGAGTAGGAGTGTCCAAACTTTTGACTGGTACGGTATATATATTTTTTGTTGCAGTGACGTAAGTGATTTTGCGCCACGGCTAAATGAATGCAGCGGAAACACTGGACTCAGGCTTTGTGAGGCCCTGTGGGACATTTTGAGGTCAAGAGTAGATTTTCTGCCTTGTCAAGAGGTTTATTGCTGTTTTAACACCATTCCTGCAAGTCCGTGTGAGAATAATATCCACCAGAATGCCTTTTTAATTAGAACCAGTTCACATTGATCAGGGCTTTTCTAAGGCAGTTCCCAGTCTCTGCCAAGCCATGGTTGCTCTGTAAATCCGCCTGCCGTTTTTGATTCTTGTTTTAGCCATTTACTGATAGCAGCAGAAGCTCTTGGCTGACCTCCTCGACACTCTTCCTGCTCCACATCCACTCAGCGGCGTTGTCCTAAATGGCACCCTATTCCCTATGTTGTGCACTACTTTTGACCACCGTGGCCCATATGTTATAGTGTACAATATAGGGAATAGGTTGTCGTTTGGGAAGCTGACACAGGGCCAGAGAAGAAAACGCTGACGTTGATGAATTCCTCACTGCTCTCACTCCACGATGGTCCTGGGTGAGAGAGGGTTGACTTTGCGCTATGCTGGTGTGTTTTTGAATTAACTTTTGTTAATTTGATTCAACTTTCAGCGTGCTAGGACAGTGTATGGTGTCCCAAGAGCTGCTTGTACGAGAGAACAGTTTGACGACTCAAGCTTGTAAGATTGATATCCCAGCTTTAAGGCAGGTATACATATTTCTGATCCCAGGAAAATGGTCTGTGCTCTGACCTCTGTCTTGCAGGTGTCTAACTGCAGCAGACGGTGTTAGGCGGGAGATGCCTTGGGGCAATTCCATCATGACATTGACACAGAGACTCCAATTATTCACTTTAAAATGTAATAACTTGGCTATTTACAGTGAGCGACACTAACTTGGTTATATACACAGGGAGTTACAACAACAACGTGGCTGTATACACAGGGAGTAACAACAACTACAACGTGGCTGTATACACAGGGTACCAGTACCTAGTCCATGTGCAGGGATACGAGGTAGTTAAGGTAGATGTGTAGATGTGTATATCTAGGATTAAGTGACAGATAACACATACACTGCTGCTACTGTTTGTTAAGTCGTAAATTAGTGTTAAAAAAAAGGGTCATCGCAGATAATCCGGGTAGTTATTTTTGTAACTATTTAACAAACTATTTAGTAGTCTTATAGCTTGGGGGGAGAAGCTGTTCAGGGTACTGTTGGTTCCAGACTTGGTGCATCGATACCGCTTGCCGTGCGGTTGCGGAGAGGACAGTCTAACTGTGGCTGGAGTCTTTGACAATTTTAAGGGCCTTCCTCTGACACTGCCTGGCATACAGGTCCTGGATGGCAGGGAGCTCTGCCCCAGTTATGGACAGGGCTGAGCGATATGGACAAAATATCATATCACAGTATTTTTCAGAATGTTCACGGTATGACTGTATTTGACAATTTTATATTTTTGAATAATAAAGTTCTATATTTGATTAATGAGAACCCCATGACCCTAGGATTGAAACACATAGATTCTAAGTGATTTAAATGAGTCTTTCCATTCTGATTTGTTTTATACTGTTCAATTAAATTTCAACCCAAAATTATATTCAGCAATTTCTGCATTCCCTGCACTCATTTGATATTATTTCCACACTGCCACATAGGGCTGCACGATATCGGCAGAAAATCTAGACCTTATTTTTAACCAAATGTTGCAATTGAGATTAGGTCAAAACACTTGGTTAAACTGTTGGGAAAATGATTATTCTAATTCTATGATTAGAAGATTATAGTGGCACTTTGAATACAGTGTTTGACATGACAACAAATGAAAATGCCAGGGAGGAGTTATTGTGACAGGGTAGGAACCAAAGTGTTGGTCAGTGTTTCCCAGCAGACCCTGTAATCTTTGGCTACATTAAATGTTTTCTCTTAGCTATATCATGGAGCTAACATTCATGCTTTGGCTATTCCTCTTTGAATTAGAAGATACTGTTGCACAAACAACATGCTGATTTAGGCAAACACCATCAATGGTACATTTTCTCTTGAGTCCGTACCGCCGGCTAACTAGCAATTAGCAGACTGAACGGAAGTGTCTCGTGGTCGAGCAACAACAATGCGCCTCGTGGGTGACGGGGAGGGGCTAGGTCCATGTACAGCCACGACCCTGAGAAACACAGTGATATTACAGGTCTTTCTGGTCCCGATGATTGAGTTGTGCTCGTCCAGTTTGTTTTCCAGTGACTGTACCAATAGAACGGAGGGTAGAGGCGGTTCATGTGCTCTCCGACGTGGTTTCCTCAGGGCCTCTCACGCCACCCTTCTTTTTCGGGTCTCGGGGGAATTTAGGGCTTTGTCTGGGGTGAGCAGTATGTCCTGCGCCTCTGACGAGTTGAAGTAGAAATCTTCATCCAAATCGAGGCTATCGATTGCTGTTCTGATATCCAGAAGCTCTTTTCGTTCATAGAAAACGATGGTGGATACATTATGTACTGTACAAAAAAAGTTAAGATCGGTGCGATAAACACAATATAGCAGTTGGTCAGTAGCCCGTAAAACGTCTGTTTACCATTGCAGAGCCATCATGTGTCTGTGTGTGCCTCCCAGATTACAGAGGCTCTTGGACAAACATGTACCGTGGGCCTGAACGGGTTAATTCATATTTGAACAGACAGGATTGAAGGTAGGTGTGTGTGTGTGCATAACCAATGCCCCCCCCCTGCTGTAGTTATTTGCCTCGTCACCCAATCACTCAGCCTCTTGTCGATCCCTCTCAAGTGCTTAAACGGCCTATCGAAGGCCATTCTCCCTGAGCCCCTGCGTCGATCTCCCGGTGGTGTCTTGGCAACAACCCCAACGCAACACCATTTTGGCCTGGAACACACACACACACACACACACACACACACACACATCCTGAAAGCTGCTGGGAGGTTTTATAGATTCAAGATGTTACTTCCCCATCTAAGCTGCTGTTTGTCATTAAAACACAGAGAGGAAGGAGAGGTTAGAAGAATGTCCCCCGCGTCCCCTCCCCTGCGTCCCCCCTCTCTCAATGTTATGTTACTTTCTAATGAAAATCTCAGAGCCCAGTTTAGCACTAGTCCCTTTGATAGGGCAGAGTTGTTTTAATGAAGGGATGGAGCCACAGACTGGAAGGGACCCCCTGCCTGGGAGCCGCTCTATGCCTCTCTATACCAGCTAGCTGTGGGGTAGGAGGAACAGCAGTGGAAGCCTCTCTACACCAGCTAGCTGTGGGGTTGGAGGAACAGCAGTAGAAGCCTCTCTATACCAGCTAGCTGTGGGGTAGGAGGAACAGCAGTGGAAGCCTCTCTATACCAGCTAACTGTGGGGTAGGAGGAACAGCAGTGGAAGCCTCTCTATACCAGCTAGCTGTGGGGTAGGAGGAACAGCAGTGGAAGCCTCTCTATACCAGCTAGCTGTGGGGTAGGAACAGCAGTGGAAGCCTCTATACCAGCTAGCTGTGGGGTAGGAGGAACAGCAGTGGAAGCCTCTCTATACCAGCTAGCTGTGGGGTAGGAACAGCAGTGGAAGCCTCTATACCAGCTAGCTGTGGGGTAGGAGGAACAGCAGTGGAAGCCTCTCTATACCAGCTAGCTGTGGGGTAGGAGGAACAGCAGTGGAAGCCTCTCTATACCAGCTAGCTGTGGGGTAGGAGGAACAGCAGTGGAAGCCTCTCTATACCAGCTAGCTGTGGGGTAGGAACAGCAGTGGAAGCCTCTAGCTAGCTGTGGGGTAGGAGGAACAGCAGTGGAAGCCTCTCTATACCAGCTAGCTGTGGGGTAGGAGGAACACAGTGGAAGCCTCTCTATACCACCTAGCCGTGGGGTAGGAGGAACAGCAGTGGAAGCCTCTCTATACCAGCTAGCTGTGGGGTAGGAGGAACAGCAGTGGAAGCCTCTCTATACCAGCTAGCTGTGGGGTAGGAACAGCAGTGGAAGCCTCTATACCAGCTAGCTGTGGGGTAGGAGGAACAGCAGTGGAAGCCTCTCTATACCAGCTAGCTGTGGGGTAGGAGGAACACAGTGGAAGCCTCTCTATACCACCTAGCCGTGGGGTAGGAGGAACAGCAGTGGAAGCCTCTCTATACCAGCTAGCTGTGGGTTAGGGGTATTTCCTCAGTGAAATCAGGAGCGGTTCAATGAGGAGCGATTCCCTCTATACCTCTACTGTATTTATGTTTTCAGTAACTAACAGTGAAGTGCTCAGCAGTCGGTCATCTCTCATGCCTGTATCTTAAATGGCACCCTACTTCCTATATAGTGCACTACTTTAGGCTCCCCCATAGGGGGCTCTGGTCAAAAGTAGGCACTTCATAGGGATTAGGGTGCGAATTGAGATGCAGCTTCTCTCTCTTGGAACTGTTTTATTGGCCAATAAATGACAGCTCTGAGTTGTGACTGGCTGTTTGATTGGCCAATAAATGACAGCTCTGAGTTGTGACTGGCTGTTTGATTGGCCAATAAATGACAGCTCTGAGTTATGATGCTGTGACTGGCTGTTTGATTGGCCAATAAATGACAGCTCTGAGTTATGATGCTGTGACTGGCTGTTTGATTGGCCAATAAATGACAGCTCTGAGTTATGATGCTGTGACTGGCTGTTTGATTGGCCAATAACTGACAGCTCTGAGTTATGATGCTGTGACTGGCTGTTTGATTGGCCAATAACTGACAGCTCTGAGTTATGATGCTGTGACTGGCTGTTTGATTGGCCAATAAATGACAGCTCTGAGTTATGATGCTGTGACTGGCTGTTTGATTGGCCAATAACTGACAGCTCTGAGTTATGATGCTGTGACTGGCTGTTTGATTTGCTTACTTTTCCCGGCACGCCTTTTGAGTTGTCAACAAATACTCGGTGGCCAGTTTATTAGGTACACCAATCTAGTCCCGGGTTGGACCCCCTCCCCCCTCCCTCCTTTGCCTATAAATGGCCTGAATTCTTCGGGGCATGGACACATTGCTCATTTGGTATCAAGGGACTTAATGTGTGCCAGGAAAACATTCCTCACACCATTACACCATTAACACCAGCCTGTACGGTCGACACCAGCCTGTACGGTCGACACCAGCCTGTACGGTCGACACCAGCCTGTACGGTCGACACCAGCCTGTACGGTCGACACCAGCCTGTACGGTCGACACCAGCCTGTACGGTCGACACCAGCCTGTACGGTCGACACCAGCCTGTACGGTCGACACCAGCCAGGATGTGGTCAGGGACTCATGCTTCTTACTCCAAATCCTGACGCAACAGGAATCGGGATTCATCAGACCAGGCGACGTCTTTCCACTCTTTGTCCAGTGTTGGTGATCGCGTGGCCACTGGCGCCACTTCTTCTTCTTGTTTTTAGTTGCTAGGAGGCCGTTGTGCTCGTCTGCTGCAACAGCCTATCCGTGACCAGGACCGACGAGTTGTACGTTCCGAGATGCCATTCTGCACACCACTGTTGTACTGCGCTGTTATTTGCCTGCTTGTTTCCCACCTGTTAGCTCGCACGAGTGTTGCCATTCTCCTTCGACCTCTCTCATCAACAGACTGTTTACACCCACAGGACAGCCGCTGACTGGATGTTTGTTGTTTGTTGCACCGTTTCTCTGTAAATCCAAGACATTGCTGGGCGTGAAAAGCCTAGGACCCAAACGGACTTGAGGAGAATCAGACCCGGACCCGATAATAAAGGCAGACCAAACAGACCCAAACCTGAGGTCAACTCGACCCGACCCGTACCTTGACTGGTCCAGGTCGAGACCAGACCCGAGTGACAAAATCTTCTGGTTAACAAATTGGTCTTTATATGTTGGCTGTTAGTCAATAAATGCACCTTTTTTATTAGCGCCAAATAAATATGCTATAGGGCTTCCCAAACGTTTTCATTCAGGCCCCCTTTCCAGCATTGGGGAGCACCCCCCCCAATGTATATTTCTATGGGGACTTTTCATTTCTATGGGGACTTTTCACACCACTCTAATCTGTATTCAAGTGATATTTGAGTGACTAGAACATTACAACAATCTATGGGTTTAAAAACCTAGCTAAAAAAACTTAGCGGACATAGGCTAGTTGATCTGGACATTTCTGACAAGATCTAAGTACAGTTTGGGAACCACCGCTTATAGGCTGTGGTCGGGGTACCACTCTGGTCGATCAGCTGTAGTTACATAGACCCGATGACAATCAAACAGGACCATATGGGAAAAGTTAGAATTTTGGACCTGGGTCTCATGTATTCAGGTTCGGCTGGACCCTCTGACGAATTCTCCTCAAAATATTTATTTATTTATTTGTATAACTTGCTGTAGAGTCAGTTTGACCTCTGGTCCTCTTAGCCCTCTGATTGGTTAACTCTTTTAAGGAGATTTGCCCACCCCCTGTAGCAGGTGCAATAAGAACGTTTGCTGTTCTATCTGGTTGTCATTGACTACCAATGTTGCCGTGGTTGTTGTGGTGTCAGAGTCCTGGCTGTGTAATGATAGTGTTCTTAAGACCGCAATTAACAACCATTTCCCTCCTCTGCTGGCGTGTGTGTGTGTGTGTGTGTGAGCTACATCCCTCCACATTTCAATAGGAATATGCCAAGAAGGGATTACTATTTAACAAAGATTTGTGCTCTAGAAGCAATTGTCTTTTATTTTTTAAACTGACATAACAAACTCCTCTGTACAAAGACATTTCTCCTCCTTTTCATGAGGTTGTGCGAAACAGCTGACGTATCGAGGTAATTGTTTCTCCTTCTCTCTTTCATGAGGTTGTGTGAAGCAGCTGATGTGTTGGTAATTGGGCTGGCTGTAAACTGCATTTTACTATATACCGGTATTTATGCAGAGTCCAGTTTTGGAGTTTTACTCCAGCTTACAAAACGGTATTTCAATGTTTGGTTTGTTAAATGTAATATACATTCAATGTATTCATACCCCTTGACTTATTCCACATTTTGTTGTGTTACAGCCTTAATTTAAAATGGGTTAAATCGATTTTTTTTTTGTACACTCAATACCCCAGAATGACTAAGTGCAAACATGATTTTAGATTTTTGTGCAAATTTATTTAAATACAGATTTCTAATTTACATAAGAATTCACTTCCATGAGTCAATACATGTTAGAATCCCATTTGGCAGTGATTACAGCTGTGAGTCTTTCTGGGTAAGTCTCCAAGAGTTTGGCACACCTGGATTGTACAATATTTGCACAGTATTCTTTATAAAATGATTCAAACTCTGTCATGTTGGTTGTTGATCATTGCTAGCCAGCCATTTCCATGTCTTGCCATAGATTGTCAAGCATATTTAAGTCAAAACTTTAACTAGGCCACTCAGGAACATTCAATGTCATCTTGGTAAGATACTCCAGTGTATATTTGGCCTTGTGTTTTAGGTTATTGTCCTGCTGAAAGGTGAATTTGTCTCCCAGTGTCTGTTGGAAAGCAGACTGGATTTTTCCTGTGCTTATCTCTATTCTGTTTCTTTTAATCCTAAAAAACTCCCTACTCCTTGCCGATGACAAGCATACCCATAACATGATGCAGCCACCACCTCTCTTGAAAATATGAAGAGTGCTACTCTGTGTTGTATTGGCCTCAAACAACTTTTTGTATTCAGGACATAGTTATTTCTTTCCCACATTTTTTGCAGTTTTCCTTCACTGCATAATTGCAAACAGGATGCATGTTTTGGAATATTTGTATTCTTTACAGGCTTCCTTTTCACTCTGTCAATCAGGTTAGTATTGTGGGGTAACTACAGTGTTGTTGATCCATCCTCAGTTTTCTCCTGTCACAGCCATTAAACTCTAACTGTTTTAATGTCACCATTGGCCTCATGGTGAAATCCCTGAGTGGTTTCCTTCCTCTCCGGCAACTGAGTTAGGGAAGACACCTGTATCTTTGTAGTGACTGGGTGTATTGATTTACCATCCAAAGTGTATTTAATAACTTTATCATGCTCAGAGGGATATTCAATGACTGCTTTTTGTATTTCTACTCATCTACCAATAGGTGCCTTTCTCTGCGAGGCATTGGAAAACCTCCCTGCTCAAAGGGAAAGGCCATGTCTGCTATTTAAAAAATGTAGGCTTGGTCGGTATAAAGCATATACCATATACTGGGGTATCTGGAAATGGCCATGGATTTTTCAATACCGTTGAAACTGTTTTTTTTCTAAATGTGAATATTTGTTTCTACTTTTTAAGTCAATACCCTGCAGTCAATATGTGCAATACGTTAGGAGATAAAGAAGATTGTAGTCTTAATTTCACCTGTCGCATAATTTTGCATTATGGATCTTACTGGTAGTCCCCAGTCATGTTATTTGTTTATAAGCACACAGGCAATAGACTGGTGGCCTTGTGAGTCACTCACTGTAGTGCAGCACGCACCAGCTGATTGAGTTAGTGTGGAATTCACAACTAAATCTTTGTTGTCAAGATATATTTATAACTGTTAAGTTAACTGTCTAAAATGTGCTAAATGCTCTGCAGTTGTGCATTTTGTTTGGCTAATTTAGTAACTTGTTAGCTATTTAGCTAAGTGGTGAGCTTCTTCCAAAATCAAACTTTGCTTGGTAGGGTCAGAGAATAGTCTCCTTGCTGTGTTTAATATTTGTTTTGTGCGTGCAGCAAACTGTAAGTAGCATTTTTGACTTACTTGTATACATGTATGAGCTGGGATGTCTCTCCTGGAAATACTTTAGGTTAGACTCTAACCGTTAGAGACTGTATAAAATAAAAATGTTTGCAATTAACATTTATTTAGCATTCTCTATTGGATTTTATATGTACTTGTTAGCATTGCTAACTTTTGGATTACACAGACTGTGGAGTCAATTTGGATGTCACCCATCTACCAAGGGGGGCCATTTTGCGAGGAATTGGAAAACATCCCTGGTCTTTGTGGTTGAATCTGTGTTTGAAATTCACTGCTCAACTAAGGGACATTACAATTATTTGTATGTGTGGGGTACAGAGATGAGGTAGTCATTCAAAAGCCATGTTTAGCACTATTATTGCACACAGAGTGAGTCCAAGCAACTTTATTTTGTGACTTAAGCAAATATTTACTCCCTAATTTATTTAGGCTTGCAAATGGGACAAATACTTATTGACTCAAGACATTTCAGATTTTTAATTGGTCAACATTTCTAAAAACATCATTCCGGTTTGACATTGTGTGTCACTGGCCTAATAATCTACATATAATCCATCCATACATTCAGGCTGTAAAACAACAAAATATGGAACAAGTCAATGTTTATGAATACTTTCTGAAGGCACTGAGTGATGAAACTGGAAAAATGATGGCAGTCTGTTCTTACCGCCAGTAAGAGACTGCTAACAGTTCACAACTGCTAATTTGCACATGTACTTTTTTAATTTTAAATTTTTTTTTATACATGAATCTTGCCTGTGAAACAGTGTGGGTGCCAAAAGCACATTAGAAATTGACATAATGCCCCTTGTGGCAAAAGTAAGAACTGACATTTAATCCATTAAAGTCACTACAACGCCAAACTTTTTTCAAAATTAGCTCCATAATATCGACAAACATGGCAAACGTTGTTTAGAATCAATCCTCAAGGTGTTTTTCACATATCTATTCGATAAAATATCCACCAGAACAATTGGTTTCTCATAAGAAGCGATTGGAAAAATGGCTACACGTGTACTTTACGCAAGATTTTCTGCGGGAACCATCATGTGACCACTTGCTCAATGTGGTTCCTTACGGCTATTCTTCAACACAAATGCGTAAAAAGACGTCACAATGCTGTAGACACCTTGGGGAATACGTAGAAAGCGTAAGCTCATTCGTAGCGCATTCACAGCCATATAAGGAGTCATTGGCATGCAGGGCTTTCAAAATATGGGGCACTTCCTGGTTGGATGTTTATCTGGGTTTCTCCTGTAACATCAGTTCTGTTGCACTCACAGACAATATCTGTGCAGTTTTGGAAACGTCAGAGTTTTCTATCCAAAGCTGTCAATTTTATGCATAGTCGAGCATCTTGTCGTGACGAAATATCCCGTTTTTAAAACGGGAACGTTTTTTATCCAAAAATGAAAATACTGCCCCCTAGTTACAAAAGATAAAACAAACAAAGAGACGTATAAGAAGTTGTTACAACAAAATATTTTCAAGTGTTTTGTCCAAATACTCATGGATTCTACTGCAGTTTGCAGTACACATGTGACACTCATTCAAGATGGCTGCACTTCTTCATTACACAAAGGAACAACCTCAACCCATTTCTAAAAAAAAAAAAAAAAAAAATGACTGGTGACATCCTTTGGAAGCGGTAGGAACTGCAAACAAGTCCCTTAGAAATCTAGTTTCCCAATGAAGACTCATTGAATAGACAGTGACCTCGAAAAAAAGAATAATCTGAATGGTTTGTCCTCAGGGTTTTGCCTGCTACATAAGTTCTGTTATACTCACAGACATGATTCAAACCGTTTTAGAAACTTCAGAGTGTTTTCTATCCAAATCTACTAATATAAGCATATCTTATATTCTGGGGATGAGTAGCAGGAAGTTGAATTTGGGCATGCTATTTATTCAAAAGTGATAATGCTGCCCCCTATCCCGAAGAAGTTAATGGACTGCTCAATGTATATATTTTTTTCTCTTGCCTTGTCTGCTCTTGTCAATATATGTATATGTATCTACATTCTAGATGAAGCTCCACCATATGGTCAGTATAACAGACAGTCTCATCCTCCTCCTCCTCCTCTCTACATTCTAGATGAAGCGAGAGAGAGGAAAAGAACACAGAACAGTTTAATTACCTCTGGTTATGGACAGAGGTCATTTTGCCAGCAATAAAGCTTCCACAGCCTGTTCCTCAAGACAGTGAACATCAGCTCGCACACTGAAAGTAAAGAAAACAGCTGATGTTTTTGTAGATATGAAAACAATAACTGAGATATGACTGTTCAATCTACAGCAGCAGATATCAACTATGTCCATCTCTGATAAGCTACCCAGGAAAGGGCTGAAAATAGCCCACATTAATATGTGGCCTTAGAAATAAGGTTCAGGAAATCAATAACTTGCTAACGTCAGATTACATTCATATATTAGCCATTTCTGAGACTCACTTTAGATAATTCATTTGATGATACATCAGTAGTAATACAAGGATATAACATCTATAGAAGAGACAGGGATGCTTATGGGGGGAGAATTGCTGTATATATATTCAGAGCCATATCCCTGTAATGCTTAGAGAAGATCTTATGTCAAGTGTTATTTTTTTATGTACGTGATGTAAATAGAGAGGTCTACTTTCTTGGGGACCTGAATATTGACTGGTTTTCATCAAGTTGTCCGCTCAAGAGGAAGCTTCTTACTGTAACCAGCGTCTGTAATCTGGTTCAGGTTATTAATCAACCTACCAGGGTGTTTACAAACACTACAGGAACAAGATCATCCACATGTATTGATCACATGTTTACTAATATTGTAGAACTTTGTTCTATATTTGTATCTGTACCTATTGGATGCAGTGATCACAATATAGTGGCTATATCCAGGAAAACCACACTTTCATCAGCTGGGCCTGAAATATTATATAAGGGATCATACAAAATATTTTGCTGTGACTCTGATGTGGATGATGCTAAAAATATTTGTTTCTCTGATGTGATTATTGAGGAGCATCCAGACGCTGCACTTGATGAATTTATGAAATTGCTTCTTCCAATTATTGATAAACATTCACCTGTTAAGAAACTGACTGTTAGAACCGTTAAGGCTCCGTGGATTGATGAGGAATTGATAAACTGTATGGTTGAAAGAGATGGTGCGAAAGGAGCGGCTAATAAGTCTGGCTGCACATCTGACTGGCTGACTTACTGCAGATTGAGAAATGATGTGACTAAACTCAACAAAAAAAGACGTTATTATGAAGCCAAGAACAATGATATATAAAGAGTGATGGAAAAAAAACATTTGAGTGCTTTAAATGAAATTATGGGCAGAAAGACAAATTCAACTCCCATCCTTCATCGACTCTGATGGCTTATTCATCACAAAACCATTTGATGTTGCCAATTATTTTTATTATTATTTCATTGGCAAAGTGGGCAAACTTAGGCAGGAAATGACCATGACAAACAGTGAGCAATTATATTCATGCAAAAAAAAAATGAATGAAAGAAAAGCAGTGCAAGTTTGAATTTTGTTAAGTTAGTGTGGGAGAGGTGGATTCTGATTGGTCAGACAAGCGTTGAATGGACCTTAGCACGGGTACTTCCTGTTCCCTGATGTCTCTCTGGAAGGAGATCCTCGCCCTGAGCTCGTCTACTTTATTGTCCAGAGACTGAACATTAGCGAGTAATATACTCGGAAGCGTTGGATGGTCTGCACGCCTCGTGAATCAGACTT
>NC_056433.1:8389539-8472039 GCF_018296145.1 Oncorhynchus tshawytscha | reverse complement strand
CAAAATGAAATAGCTAAATGATCCATATTGTGACATTCTTAAAACAATACCATATGTCAGCTTAGCAGGTTGTAAACTCTGCAATGTTTCCACTCTGGTAAATGTAAACTAAGCGAAGAGAGAAACGTCCTCTCTGTCAACTGCTTTTATTTTAATGTAAATACCTGTAAATATTTGTATGAACATAAGATTCAACAGCTGAGACATAAAATGAACAAGTTCCACAGACATGTGACTAACAGAAATGGAATGTTTCCGTGAACAAAGGGGGAGGGTCCAAAATCAAAAGTAACAGTCAGTATCTGGTGTGGCCACCAGCTGCATTAGCTAGGTAGCCACTTGTTGAACTGAAGTTCATGAAAATAAATAGCTAGCTAACTTAACCCTGTTGCCCAAAGCGAACGTTATCAGCAGCCAGCTAGCTTCCTCTGGCTAGTAAGGCTTGACCGAACCGGGTTATGTGTTGTGAAGCTAGACACAATAAGGATTATCCACCAATTGTGGAATTTGCGGCTGGCCTTCAAAATAAATGTCCCTCTTGAAAGGGACGCAGAAGATTACAATTGGTGGAATCATGACATATTTAGACTAGATAATGTTAAACAATGTTGGAGTTTTGTAATGTGGAGCAATCAAATGGGGTATCAGTCTACTCGGTGACACCCACAAAACACAACTGTGAAGAGTTTCTGCATTAGCATTATTAGCATCATAGCTCTTATCAGGAAATCACCTTCCCAGTCAGACTATTGTGTGTATTGACAATCATATTGCACTGTGCAGCCTTACCACATTTCATTGATCCCCAATCGTTAGGTATCAATCTACTCAGTAACCAAGTGCTTTCCCCCATCGTCCTCCTCGGAGATCTCAGATGCCAAAACATCCCCGTTGTATTGGTTTCCCTCTGGGATAGTGTTCAATACACACAGTAGGTTGACTGGCACAATGAATGTGGCTCAACTCCGTTGTTTCAGAGTCCCGTAATAATAAAAGCTACGATGCTAATGTTCTCTGGGGGTCACTGAGTAGTCTGATACCCCATGTCATTGATCCACAACCCATAGGTAGGCTAGTTGAGAACAAGTTCTCATTTACAACTGCGACCTGGTCAAGATAAAGCGTAGCAATTCGACACATACAACAACACAGAGTTTACCCATGGAATAAACAAAACATACAGTAGAAAAAAAGAAAAGAACAAAAAGTTTATATACAGCGAGTGCAAATGAGGTCAAATAAGGGATTTAAGGCAATAAATGGGTCATGGTGGCGAAGTAATTATAATTATAGAAATTAAACACTGGAATGGTAGATGTGCAGAAGATGAATGTGCAAGTAGAGATACTGGGTTGCAAAGGAGCAAGATAAATACAGTATGGGGATGAGGTAGCTAGATGGGCTGTGGGATGGGCTATGTACAGGTGCAGTGATCTGTGAGCTGCTCTGACAGCTGGGGCTTTAAATCTAGTGAGGGAGATATGAGTCTCCAGCTTTAGTGATTTTTGCAGTTCGTTCCAGTCATTGGCGGCAGAGAACTGGAAGGAAAGACGACCAAAGGAGGAATTGGCTTTGGGGGTGACCAGTGAGATATACCTGCAGGAGCGCGTGCTACAGGTGGGTGCAGCTATGGTGACCAGTGAACTGAGATAAGGCAGGGCTTTACCGAGCAGAGACTTGTAGATGATCTGTAGCCAGTGGCAGTGGCAGGTGCGCGAGACAAAACCTTACCAGCCCTCTCTTAGGATTGTGGGAGATGATGCCCTCTCGTGGGAGATGAGGCCCTCTCGTAGGATTGTGGGAGATGAGGCCCTCTCGTAGGATTGTGGGAAATGAGGCCCTTTTCGTTATGCTTGAGACCTTGAGATGAAAACAAAACAAACTCCCTCTCTCTTTCTCTCTTTTTCTTTCTCTCTCTCTCTCCCTCTCTCTCTGTAGTGTGTTCCAGGCCTGAGGAGTTCCGTAGTGTCGGGCCAGTAGACTGATTTATCCTCTGTTGGCCCCGTCACGCTTTTGGCCCTGTCTCTCTCACACACACACACACACACACACACACACACACACACACACACACTGTGTGTGTGTGATACTGTTCCCAGGCTCACAGCATAACCAACCCAGGCAGCAGGCCTGCTCATTTCCTCAGCCGTGTGTGTGTGTGTGTGTGTGTGTGTGTGTGTGTACACCTGGCTGAAGACAACCTCACTCTCCCTGTCTGATTTATGGAACAGTGGTTAAAGCTGTGGCTGTCTCTCTGAGTCCCAAATGGAACCCTAGTCCCTATTTTAATGCACTACTGTTGACCAGAGCCCATAAGGCTCTTGTCAGAAGCAGAGCACAATAGTAAGGAATGGATTATTTTAGGATGCAACCCAATGTCATGACCAACAGAGCAGACAGGTGTTCCTGTACTATTCTACTACTAGTGGAATAGTCAGGGAATATATCCCACATGGTGATTAGAGAACTACTAGTCTAATAGGGAATACATCCTACATGGTGATTAGAGAACTACTAGTCTAATAGGGACTACATCCTACATGGTGATTAGAGAACTACTAGTGGAATAGGGAGTACATCCCACATGGTGATTAGAGAACTACTAGTCTAATAGGGACTACATCCCACATGTTGATTAGAGAACTACTAGTCTAATAGGGACTACATCCTACATGGTGATTAGAGAACTACTAGTGGAATAGGGAGTACATCCCACATGTTGATTAGAGAACTACTAGTCTAATAGGGACTACATCCTACATGAGAGCTACAGAGAACTACTAGTGGAATAGGGAGTACATCCTACATGGTGATTAGAGAACTACTAGTGGAATAGGGAGTACATCCCACATGGTGATTAGAGAACTACTAGTGGAATAGGGAGTACATCCTACATGGTGATTAGAGAACTACTAGTGGAATAGGGAGTACATCCTACATGGTGATTAGAGAACTACTAGTCTCATGCTCCTGTACCGTTAGGGTGGCTGGAGTCTTTGGTAATTTTTCCGGTCTTCCCTGACACCACCTGGTGTAGACGGTGTACATAACACTGTAACGTTACAGGCGGCTGGTGAGAGGAGCTTTTTTAGGAGGAAGTGCTCATTCTAATGACTGTAATGGAATCAAAGGAAAGATCACAAACCTATCCTCCCACCAGCCTCCTTTGCCAGAAACACCGCTAGCCAACGTCCTCTTGCTAGGTGCGTAATTGAATTAAAGTGAAACTTTAAGAACTATTAACTATTGTTATTTATGATTAATTGTGTTTTCTTCAGACCTTTTTTTAACATGGTGTCCTGATGTGGTTGAAGTTTTTGTTGTGGACTTCAGAACATCAAATTATTTTAATAAAAAGTCTATTTTTTGAGAGTGAAAACCAAAAGAGAACTAAAAACAATAACGTTTATACGGCCCTTCATACCTCCTTTTTGAGATTGCACAATTATTATTTTATTACAGCTGAGTCTTCTGGGTATTATTTTATTAGTTGTATTTTTTTTTTTTTTTTACAATCAATGTTAACATGTACAGTTAAAAGGTAATTATTTATATAGGGAGGATAGTTTAGGCTATTGGCTCCTTGCTCAGCCCGCGAATGGATGATAAAACCAGACGCTATTGAAATAATAATGCAGAAACAGCGGTTCTGTGAGGCTCTTGGACTGGGACAGATTTCTTTTCATTCGGGCCAGTACATTTGGGTTGGCGCTGGCCTGGTTTGCTCCTGGAAAATGTACCTGAATGTGAAGCCCTGCATAACAAAAGCAGTATGAGAGAAGGAGAGAGGGCGTCCCAAAAGAACAACCTGTTCCCTATATTGTCCCAAAAGAACAACCTGTTCCCTATACTGTCCCAAAAGAACAACCTGTTCCCTATATTGTCCCAAAAGAACAACCTGTTCCCTATATTGTCCCAAAAGAACAACCTGTTCCCTATATTGTCCCAAAAGAACAACCTGTTCCCTATATTGTCCCAAAAGAACAACCTGTTCCCTATATTGTCCACTACCATTGACATGAGCCTTATGTCACGAGTCTCACATGCGTGTAAGGAAGCCGCCTGGCTGGAGCGAGAGACACTCATTGGGAGGAAACAAGCAGACCCAGAGGTTCTGACTGAACGGACGCCCCCCAGGACTGTCCATTCACAGTGCCTTCAGAAAGAACTGAAACCCCTCGACCTTTTCCACATGTTGTTGTTCTTACAGCCTGCATTCAAAATGGATGAAATATGTTTTTCTGTTATCCACACACAATATACCATAATGACAAAGAAAACATGTTTTTAGAAATGTTTGCACATTTATTAAACATGAAATACATAAATATTTAATAAGTGTTCACACCCCTGAGTCAATATATTAGAATCATCTTTGGCAGTGATTACAGCTGTGACTTCTGGGTAAGTCTCTAAGAGCTTTGCACACCTGGAATTGTACAATATTTGCACGTGATTATTGTCCTGCTGAAAGGTGAATTCGTCTCTGTGTCTGGTGGAAAGCAGAGTGAACCAGGTTTAGGATTTGTCCTGTGCTTAGCTCTATTGAGTTCATTTTTATCCTAAAAATCTCCCTTGTTCTTGCTGATGACAGGAATACCCATAACATGATGCAGCCACCACCATGCTTGAAAATATGAAGAGGGATACTCAGTGACGTGTTGGATTTGCCCCAAACATAATGCTTTGTAATCAGTCATTAAACTCTTAACTGTTTTAGTGTCACCTTTGGCCTCATGGTGAAATACCTGAGCTGTTTCCTTCCTCTCTGGCAACTGAGTTAGGAAGAATGTCTTATCTTTGTAGTGACTGGGTGTATTGATATACAATTCAAAGTGTAATTAATAACTTGACCCTGCTCAAAGGGTATTCCATGTCTGCTTTTTTAAAAAACATTTCACTTATTAATAGGTGCCCTACTTTACGAGGCACTGGAATACCTCCCTGGTCTTTGTGGTTGAATCTGTGTTTGAAATTCACTGCTCGACTGAGGGACCTTACAATGTATCTGATGTGTGCGGTACAGAGATGAGGTAGTCGTAAAGAAATCATGTTAAACACAATAAGTTGCATGGACTCAACTCTGTGTGCATTAGTAGTGTGACTTTTTAAGCAACTTTCTTTTCATCCTAAACTTATTTAACTTTCCATGACGAAGGGGATGAATACCTATTGACTAAAGACATTTCAGCTTTTTATTCATTAATGACATAATACCACTTTGACATTATGGGGGATTGTGTGTAGGTTGTATTCAAGGGCTTTGTGCTCTACCACTTTATACTGACATCCTGTGATTTCATTGGGGGCAGTACCCCCTCCCTCATAGCAAATAGCTGGCAAAACAATCCAAGCAGTGTTGGCACGGTCTGTGTGCCCACTGAGGCGGAGCTGCTGCTGTCAGTCACTGAGGGCGGTGTAGTATTTAACCGAACAGCTTGTTTTCAACCATGTATTTTAGAATGTACACATTTTGCCACGCTTTTCTGAGCATTTTAAAAACTTAATCCATTCGTTTTTTATATTACACCTCTCTCTCTCCCCATCTCTTCTGTTGTGGTCATCAGCGACGGTCCCTCCATTAGGGGCGGCGCCCCACTTGTAATTGGCCAATCACAATTGGGGCGCTACCTCGAACACCCTCATGGGAGGACCGCTGATGTCAACAGAAGAGATGGGAAGACATTGATGAGACAACGACAGAAGAGATTTCAGCGTGTGGGAGTCTAAAGACGGGAGGCTTATGTTCCTTCCTTCCTGGGACGCTGTTTGAGTTTAAAAAGCTGGGGATTGAAGAAAGGTGGAGAGACAGTTGAGTTAGTGAGAGCAACAGAAAGACAGTGACTGTACTGAAGCTGCTTATGCAGGCTTGGGCTGAATTGGAGAAGGAGAATCCACTAAGCATCTCTCTCTCTCTCTCTCTCTCTCTCGGGGTCTCGCTCTCTCTCTCTCTCTCTCTCGGGGTCTCGCTCTCTCTCTCTCTCTCTCTCGGGGGGGTCTCGCTCTCTCTCTCTCTCTCTCTCGGGGGTCTCGCTCTCTCTCTCTCTCTCTCTCTCGGGGTCTCGCTCTCTCTCTCTCTCGGGGGTCTCGCTCTCTCTCTCTCTCTCTCTCTGGGGGTCTCGCTCTCTCTCTCTCTCTCTCTCTCTCTCGGGGTCTCGCTCTCTCTCTCTCTCTCGGGGGGGGTCTCGCTCTCTCTCTCTCTCTCTCTGGTCTCGCTCTCTCTCTCTCTCTCTCGGGGGTCTCGCTCTCTCTCTCTCTCTCTCGGGGGTCTCTCTCTCTCGCTCTCGCTCTCGCTCTCGCTCTCGCTCTCTCTCTCTCTCGCTCTCGGGGTCTCGCTCTCTCTCTCTCGGTCTCTCTCTCGGTCTCGCTCTCTCTCTCTCTCTCTCTCGGGGGTCTCGCGCTCTCTCTCTCTCTCTCTCGGGGGTCTCGCTCTCTCTCTCTCGGTCTCTCTCTCTCTCTCGTGGTCTCGCTCTCTCTCTCTCTCTCGGGGGGTCTCTCTCGGGGGGTCTCGCTCTCTCTCTCTCGCGGGGTCTCTCTCTCTCTCTGTCAGGGCCTCTCGCTCTCTCTCTCGGAGTCTCTTTCCGAAATATTCTCTTCTGTCTGAGTATTTGTCACAGTGTAATAGGAAATGCAGCTCTGTCTCTACCTCTCCACTGGAGCAGAGTGAGCACAGCCTGTCCTCTCTGGGCAGCCAGGTTTGTCTGTGACGACCGTTCTCTATAGCCAGACTGTGCACACTGAGTCTGTACCTAGTCAGTGTTTTCCTCAGTTTTCTATCAGTCACAGTGGTCAGATAGTCTGCCACCATGTACTGTGTTTAGAGCCAAATTGCATTGAAGTTTACTTTGTTTTTCTGTGGTGTCTTTCCAATAGGTGATATATTTTTATTTTTGTTTTGTGATGATTTGGTTGGGCCAGATTTTCTGAGTGATTTCCTGAGGCTCTATGGGGTTGGTTTGGGTTAGTGAACTGAGCCTCAGAACCAGCTGGCTGAGGGGACTCTTCTCTTGTTTCATCTCTTGACATTGTAGAGCTGTGTGATGGAATGTTTTGGGGTCACTTGTTTTTAGATGGTTGTAAAATTTGATGGCTCTTTTTTTCTATTTGAATGAGGAGGGTATCGGCCCAATTCTGCTCTACATGCCTTATTTGGAGTTTTTCTTTGCTCTTGCAATACAGCCTTGCAAAACTCTGCATGCAGTATTTCGATTGGATGTTTGTCCCATTTGGTAAATTCATTATTAGAGATTGGACCCCATACTTCACTGCCATATAGAGCAATTGGTTCTGTAACTGATTGAACATTTTTGAGCCAGATTCTAATTGGAATTTTGATGTTCCTTTTAATGGCTCTTCTTGCTTTGTCTCTCAGCTCTCTCAGCTCATTCACAGCCATGTGAAAGCTACCTCTATTGCTGATATTTAGTCCTAGATATGTGTAGTTTTTGGTGTGTTCTAATAGAACTGTGTCCAAATAGAATATATATTTGTCATCCTTATTTCCGGACCTTTTTTTGGAATATCATTAGTTTTTTTAGATTTAACGGTCAGAACCCAGGTCTGACTGAACCTGTGAAGATGATCTAGATGCTGCTGTAACCCCTCTTTAGTGGGAGACAGCAGCATCACGTCATCTGCGTACAGCAGACACTTGATTTCAGTGTTGTGTAGGGTGATACCAGGTGCTGCCGATTCTTCTAATGTTTTTGCCAATTCATTAATGTAGATGTTAAATAGTGTTGGACTTATTGGGCAGCCCTGTTTCACTCCCCGTCTCTGAGAGAAGAAGTTTGCTTGTTGCCAATTTTAACCGCACATTTTGTTTTTAGTGTACATTGATTTAATAAAATCATATGTTTTCCCTCCAATACCACTTTCTATTCGTTTATAAAAAAGACCTTCGTGCCAAATGGAATCAAATGCTTTCTTGAACTCTACAAAACACGAGTAGATTTTGGCTTTGTTTTGGTTTACTTGTTTATCAATTAGTGTGGAGGGTGTAAATGTGGTCTGTTGTACGATAATTTTTTTAGAAATCCAATCTGGCTTCTGCTCAGGACGTTGTATTCGTCAAGGAAATGATGTAGTCTGCTATTTATAATACTGCAGAGAATTTTCCCCAAGTTGCTGTTAATGCAAATTCCTCTTATTATTTGGGTCAAATTTGTCTCCATTTTAATAGATTGGTGTGATCAATCCTTGGTTCCAAATATCAGGGAAATTACTTGCAGTGAGGATAATGTTGAGTTTGAGTATAGCCAATTTGAATTTGTGGTCTGTATATTTGATCATTTCATTTAAAATTGCCATCAGCACCACAGGCCTTTTTGGGTTGGAGTGTGCATCGTTTTTCCAATAATTCTTCTTCTGTAATTGGGGTATCCACAGGATTCTCACAGTCTTTGACTGCTGATTCAAGGATTTGTCATTTTTCTTGTACATCTTTTTGTTCTGGGCTCTTAGTTATATTGCTGTAGAGGTTTGCAAAGTGATTTCTCCACATATCCCCATTTTGGATAGCCAATTCCTCATGATGAGGTTTGTTTAATTGATTCCAATTCTCCCAGAAGTGGTTTGATTCTATGGATTCCTCAGTTCCATCCAGCTGATTTCTAATGTGCTGTTCCTTTTTTGTTCTCAGGGTGTGTTTGTATTGCTTCAGTGTTTCCCCATATTGAAGGTCTATATTTTTGTTGTCTGGTTCTGTGTTTTTGATTAGATATATTTCTCAATTACTTTCTTATATTTTTGCAATCATTATCAAACCATTTTTCATTATCTGTTATTTCTGGTTTGCTCTTATGCTTCTTTAAATTAGCCAAGGAGGCTAATTTGTCATACATAAATTTATCTTCCAAAAGGCCAAATTTACACCTTCATTGCTGATGGAGAATGTTAAGGCTAAAAAGTTGTCCAGGAGAGATTGGCAACTAATTGCTTTTTGGTAGATGTCTGTACTGTTTGCACTCCATCTATAGGCCTGTTTTGTACCATGTAATGTATTGGGCCGTGATTCTTCATGGTTGGGTTCTGCTCTTCTCAGATACACTGTGATTTTACTGTGGTCTGAGAGAGGTGTTAGTGGGCTGACTGTGAAGGCTCTGAGAGACTCTGGGTTTAGGTCGGGGAGGAAGTAGTCTACAGTGCTGCTGCCAAGGGATGAGCTGTAGATGTACCGACCAAAAGAGTCCCCTCCCAGCCTACCATTGACTACGTACAGACCCAGTGTTCCACAGAGCTGTAGGTGTACCTACCAAAAGAGTCCCCTCTCAGCCTAGCATTGACTACGTACAGACCCAGTGTTCCACAGAGCTGTAGGTGTACCTACCAAAAGAGTCCCCCCTCAGCCTACCATTGACTACGTACAGACCCAGTGTTCCACAGAGCTGTAGGTGTACCTACCAAAAGAGTCCCCCCTCAGCCTACCATTGACTACGTACAGACCCAGTGTTCCACAGAGCTGTAGGTGTACCTACCAAAAGAGTCCCCTCCCAGCCTACCATTTGACTATGTACAGACCCAGTGTTCCACAGAGCTTCACGAGCTGTACTACGTTTTTGTTTTTCACTTTGTCGTAGTTGTTTCTGTGGGGGTCTGTGGGGAGGGAAAGGTTGTTGCTTCCTGGTAGGTGTTTATCCCCATGACTGTTAATAGTGTCTGGTTCTTCTGCTGTTCTAGCATTCAGGTCTCCACAGACCAGTACGTTGCCTTGGGCCTGAAAGGGACTAATTTCCCCCTCTAGAATGGAGAAACTCTCTTCATTGAATTAGGGTGACTCTGAGGGGGGAAATGTATGTGGCACAGAGGAAGACGTTTTAATCTGTCAAGATAGCCTCCTTGTTGATTTTTAACCAGATAAAGAATTCTCCTGTTTTGATCAATTCGCTTTGAATTAATTAGTTCATATTTATACCATATTAGCATTCCCCCTGAGTCTCTGCCCTGTTTGATGCCTTTTAATTTGGTGGCTGGTATGATTATCTCCCTATAACCTAGTGGACAGCCAGTGGAAACATCACCTCTGCACCATGTTTCCTGTAGTACTACAATATCAACATCATCAATTTCTTTCAGGAAGTCTGGGTTTCTGCTCTTTAGTCCAAAAACAGAGGACTTCAATCCTTGTAAATTCCAACATGCAACGTAAAAAAGATTTCATAATTATAATTTTTTTCTTTACCTTCAAAATGAGACAAAAACTTACAATCCAACAAGAACTATTAAAATAGGATTTTTCAATTTAAGTAAACTCTTATTATGCAAATGTGATATGTTTATCATTTAAGATATAATTTGTGTCATGCGTGGGTGTAGTGTGAGGATGGTGGAGTTCTTGTGCTCATCTTACCATGACCCTCGGCCCATCACATGTGAGCATAGTAGACTCAGCATTTGTTTAATGTCACTCATTTGGTTGGTGGGGGCAGGGCCAGTTGCTCCTCTCACAGTCTGCGTAGCTCTGCCTGCTGGGCTGTGGCTCCTCTAAGTGTGGGTCTGCGGTGGCAGGCAGGGGGGTGGGAGGCCTCGTCCGGGTGGCTCGAAGGTGGGCTGGGGTGGGGTGGTCTGTGCTGCGCTGACTGTGGTGGGCATTGAGGTTGGTGGTGCTGTGGTTGTGGCTGGGGGGGTCCAGGGTGCTGGTCCGGGGTGTTGTCTCGTGATCTTGGCGGGGTGGAGATTGCTCCGCTGTTCCTGGGTGGAGAGGTCGGACTGCGGTTTAAAGCGACGTCCTTGAGAGTCTTGGCACGGATGGGGACTGTCTCCCTGTACAGGTGAACATGGTCATAGAGACGGTCCAGATCGAGGGTGGGGTGGTGGGGACTGGCTCCCTGTACAGGTGAACATGGTCATAGAGACGGTCCAGATCGAGGGTGGGGACTGTCTCCCTGTACAGGTGAACATGGTCATAGAGACGGTCCAGATCGAGGATGGGGACTGTCTCCCTGTACAGGTGAACATGGTCATAGAGACGGTCCAGATCGAGGGTGGGGTGGTGGGGACTGTCTCCCTGTACAGGTGAACATGGTCATAGAGAGATCGGGATGGGGACTGTCAGGTAAACATGGTCATAGAGGGTGGGATGGGATGGTGGGCCAGGTGTACATTGGGTCGCAGGGCACAGTCCCGGGAGAGGCTGGCGTTTGGTCTTTGGATTGTGGCAGGGTGGAAGTCCTTCCTCTGTAGAAGGGTTGACACCACGATCCTTGAGTTGGGGAAGATTGCGGAGACCTTCTCGATCACTCCCCGTAGTGAAGTCACCACCCTCTCCTGCTCAGCACGCAGAACTTTGCTTCCGGTGTGTATTATTACGTGGCTTGGCGACCCGAGATGGGCCTGATCAAGCAGCTCCATGGCCCTCTGCGTTGTTGGGCACCACATCCTTTCTCCTTTTGTGTCGAGGGAAACGTTTCTTCTCCTGAACAAACTTCCCATTTGAGTCCATCAACAGGACGATGTCAGCCAGTGTTTCTTCTGGACTGGAGGGGGTAGAGTGGGAGCTGGGGTGTGGCTGGTCGGTGCCGCTGTCAGTGGGAGGCTGTTCTGTGGGCTGGGGAGGAGGGGTGCAGCAGGCAGGGCTGGGGAGATCTGGCTGGTTGAGCTGGGCTCCTCTGCTGTGTGAGGGCAGGTCATAGAGTGGTGATCTAGCTGCTCCTGCAGCTCCCCTCTTAGTGTGGTCAGATCGTTATTACTGTTCTGCCTGTCTTTTTGAGGTCTCTCACCTCCTTTGTTAGATCAGCCAGCTCTCTCTTGAGTCCATCTCTCTCTTGCTGAACCTCTTTCAGCTGTCCTGCTCTGTCCTCACCTTGGTAAGGTGTGGTTGTCTGGTTGCTGTTTGCTCACGCTCTCCCTCAGCAGGACCACCTCCCCCTCCAGTTTGGTAAACTCATCCCTCATGGCAGCCATGGTGGTGAGGAGGGCCTGAGCCTGCTCTGCACTGAGGGGGTCGCTCTCCTCCTGGGGCGTGTTCTCCACTATGGTGGGAAGAGAGGTGCTGGATGTGCCTTTTTGGGTGGGGAGAGTAGGGATGAGGGTGGTGCTGGTGGAGTTTGTCTTGTGGGAGGGCATGTCACTGGTGGTATCCTTCTCTCTCTCCGCTCTCTCCTTAATGGTCTGAAAGTCTGTTTCAAACAGCCTAATGTTACCTTGCACCATGACAGTCCCAGTCTTGTAGAGGTTGATTGTTATCATGGCGCTGTCTCTTGATTTTCATCTTCCACCCATTACAGATTCCCTCTTTCTTTATGGATGGGTAGTGAGAGAAGACTGCCATTGGCTGGTCAGTGAGGAAGATGAGATTACTCACATAAACTGTTTTTGTAGAGGTCTGCAAAAAGGGTTTCTGGCCTCTCCTTTAGTAGTGTCTGTTTAACCTCTAGCGACGAACAATCCCGTATCTGGGAGCGTAATCATAGCCTCAAGCGCATTACCATAACGCAATGTTTCCTATTCATGAAAATCGCAAATGAAATGAAATAAATATATTCAAACACAAGCTTAGCCTTTTGTTAACAACACTGTCATCTCAGATTTTCAATATGCGTTACAGCCAACGCTAGACAAGCATTTGTGTAAGTTTAGCATGGCATAATGCTATGCTAGGCTGTGCTGGCAGCAGGCAACATTTTCACAAAAATAAGAAAAGCAACCAAATTAAATCATTTACCTTTTGAAGAACTTCAGATCCTTTCACTTAGGAGACTCCGAGTTAGATAGCAAATGTTCCTTTTTTCCAAAAATAATATTTTTGTAGGCGAAAAACATCACGTTTGTTCATCCTGCTTGGCTGAGAAATCGACCGAAAATACTTCATCTATAACGCCAAACTTTTTTCAAAATTTGCTCCATAATATCGACAGAAACACGGCAAACGTTGTTTAGGATCCATCCTCAAGGTGTTTTTAACATATGTATTCAATAATATATCCGTGGAGGCAGTTAGTTTCTCATAAGAAACGATTGGAAAAATGGCTACCTCAGTATTTTACACAAGGTTCTCTCCGGGAGACACCATGCGTCCCCTCGCCCTATATGGTCTCTTACAGCCATTCTCCAATGGAAATGCCTAAAAAGACGTCACAATGCTTGCAGACACCTTGGGGAAAACGTAAGCTGACTCCTAGCTCCTTCACAGCCATATAAGGAGTCATTGGCGGTTTCAAAAAATGCGGCACTTCCTGATTGGATTTTTATCTGGGTTTCGCCTGTAACATCAGTTCTGTGGCACTCACAGACAATATCTTTGCAGTTTTGGAAACGTCAGAGTGTTTTCTTTCCAAAGCTGTCAATTATATGCATAGTCGAGCATCTTTTCGTGACAAAATATCTTGTTTAAAACGGGAACGTTTTTCATCCAAAAATTAAGAGCGCCCCCTATATCCAAGAGGTTAAAAGCTTTCCTCGTTGTCATTTTTGGCCTCTTTAGGGTAGAGAATGGATTCTGCGCTGAGGAGAAGTGGGGACATGGTGCCCGTGTATACTGCTGCTGCTGCCCCATTGCCATGGCAACCGATTTGTTCGTCTGCTGCTGTTGCTAGCTAGCGCTAATTTAGTTTTAAAAAACAGCAAAAAGAGTGACAAATCCTCACACACAAAAACAGAAGATATGTTTAAAGTTAGTGCGTGCTCCTTTTTGTTTTACTCACTCAGTTTGGTCGTTTGTAGTTGTATGAACTCCCCTTGCTAGGTTTGTTCTAGCTCGTTTCTTCTGGCTAGCTTGTTAGTCAGCTAGGTCTTTGTTGTGTAGCTAGCTAGAGACAAAACTATTTCACTGTTACTTTTTTTCTATTCTGAATGAAGAGTTGTTGTTCATCACTTCTTGTCTGGAATTCTTTTTTCGATTGGAGTGTTTATCTCATTCTAAAAACAAAGAAATATGAAATATATCAGGAGCTCATGTTGAGCATGACTCTCGCTCTCTCTCGGGGTCTCTCTCTCTCGGGGTCTCTCTCTCTCTCTGGGTCTCTTTCGGTGTCTCTCTCTCTCTCTGGGTCTCTTTCGGGGTCTCGGTCTCTTTCGTGGTCTCTCTCTCTCTCTCAGGGTCTCTGTCTCTTTCGGGGTCTCTCTCTCTCTCTCTCGGGGTCTCGGTCTCTCTCTCTGTATTTATTTATTCATTTTCTTCTGGTTATGGTTGAAACCTCCTGTGTCTTTATGGTTCTGTAACTTCCTGTTCCTCTAACTCTACTCTGTGTTGTGGACTTCCTGTTAGACATTGAATGCAGTCCTTAAGTCTTGACAGGAGTCTGATGAAAGGACATGGAGGGCTGATTGTGAAGGGGAGATGTAATAGAAGTATTAAAAAGTTCAGGATTATCTCACACCAAGGGAATGGAGAAATGTAAGACGTGGTGCTGCTGTTCTCATTTCAATTAAATTGCTTCCGTGTGCAGAGTTCCTTTTTTGTTGTTGTGTGTGTTCCGTGTAGGTGTGTGTTCCGTGTAGGTGTGTGTTCCGTGTAGGTGTGTGTTCCGTGTAGGTGTGTGTTCCGTGTAGGTGTGTGTTCCGTGTAGGTGTGTGTTCCCGTGTAGGTGTGTGTTCCGTGTAGGTGTGTGTTCCGTGTAGGTGTGTGTTCCGTGGTGGTGTGTTCCGTGTAGGTGTGTGTTCCGTGTAGGTGTGTGTTCCGTGTAGGTGTGTGTTCCGTGTAGGTGTGTGTTCCGTGTAGGTGTGTGTTCCGTGTAGGTGTGTGTTCCGTGTGTTGAGATGAGTCTTCTAACAGCCTGGTAAAGCTTTAGCACAGTGATTCAGTCAGAAAGATTTGGGGTATTATTATAGTGGTCTCTGTATACCAGCCCTTCCAGTAATAATGAGCTGTTGTCTGACTGGGTACAGACGGAGGCTTTCATCAGACGAGCTGGAATTATACCAGAAGAGGAGAAAGTGTCTTACTGTGGAGGGGTATTTCCATTCTCACACACACACACACACACACACACACACCATCCATGTTTTGTTCTCCATAGTGACTGAATGTGGCCTTTTGGGCCAATGGTACAATGGCTGTGTCACTGGAGAGGACAGGGCCAACCCAGCAGTCAACCCCCCAGAGAGAGGAGAGGAGAGGGCCAACCCAGCAGTCAACCCCCAGAGAGAGGAGAGGAGAGGGCCAACCCAGCAGTCAACCCCCAGAGAGAGGAGAGGAGAGGGCCAACCCAGCAGTCAACCCCCAGAGAGAGGAGAGGAGAGGGCCAACCCAGCAGTCAACCCCCCAGAGAGAGGAGAGTAGAGGGCCAACCCAGCAGTCAACCCCCCAGAGAGAGGAGAGTAGAGGGCCAACCCAGCAGTCAACCCCCCCAGAGAGAGGAGAGGGCCAGCCCAGCAGTCAACCCCCCCAGAGAGAGGAGAGGGCCAACCCAGCAGTCAACCCCCCCAGAGAGAGGAGAGGGCCAGCCCAGCAGTCAACCCCCAGAGAGAGGAGAGGGCCAACCCAGCAGTCAACCCCCAGAGAGGAGAGGGCCAACCCAGCAGTCAACCCCCAGAGAGAGGAGAGGAGAGGGCCAACCCAGCAGTCAACCCCCAGAGAGAGGAGAGGGCCAACCCAGCAGTCAACCCCCAGAGAGAGGAGAGGGCCAACTCAGCAGTCAATCCCCCAGAGAGAGGAGAGGGCCAACCCAGCAGTCAACCCCCCAAAGAGAGGAGAGGGCCAACCCAGAGAGCTCAGAATATAAGCCTTCTGCTTTCCAGTAGTGAAGGCTGATACTCTGAACACTAACCTGTTGGTGGTTTTCAAGCAAAAGACAGAAGTTTAGGTGAGATTGTATAGGCCATTGATTGTCACACACTTTGAAACATCTGCTTCACCACTCTTGAGAAATTGAAAACCTGGCAGTGTTGTATGTTTTGAAGCAGGTCAATCGTGTTAAGACAATGAATAGGCCTAGGATAAAGCCCAAGGAGAAACAGACTTGGTTAACACACAGAAGACAATGAATCAAATCAAAATTGTATTGGTCACATACACATGGTTAGCAGATGTTAATGCGAGTGTAACGATATGCTTGTGCTTCTAATTCTGACAGTGCAGGGACAATGGTACAGGAACAATGGTGGCCATGCTGGTCTGCACATGCTCTGAGGACGTGGCTAGGGATACCGTCTGGGCTGGCAGCCTTGTGAGGGTTAACAAGTTTCAATGTCTTACTCACGTCAGCCATGGAGAAGGAGAAGGGGGTGGGGGCAGTTTTCGTTAGTGAGCCGTGACGGTGGCACTGTATTATCCTCAAAGCGGGCAAAGAAGGTGTTTAGTTTGTCTGGAGGTATGACGTGGCTGTTTTTGTTTTTGTAATTTGTTATTTCCTGAAGACCCTGCCACATACGTCTCGTGTCTGAGCCGTTGAATTGCGACTACACCTTGTCCCTGTACCGACGTTTCGCTTGTTTGATTTCCTTGGTGGAGGGAATAACTACACTTTTTGTATTTAACCATATTCCCAGACCTTTTTCTATGGTTAAATGCGGTTGATCGCGCTTTAAGTTTAGCCTGAATGCCGCCATCCATCCACAGTTTCTGTTTGGGGTAGGTTTAAATAGTCACAGTGGGTACAACATCTTCAATGCGAGTCAGCGTGTTGTTCTGAGGCTGACTGGAACATATTCCAGTCCGCGTGATCAAAACAATCTTGAAGCGTGGCTTCCGATTGGTCAGACCAGAGTTGAATGGTTCTCGTCAGTGGTACATCCTGTTTGAGTTTCTGCCTATAAGACAGAACGAGCAAGATTTCGTCTTGGTCGAATTTTTCTGTAAGGAGGGCGGGGGGAGGGCTTTGTATGCATCGCGGAAGTTAGAGGAGCAGTGGTCGAGAGTTTTAGCCTTGTGTGTCGTGCTATCAATATGCTGATAGACTTTAGGTAGCCTGAAAACGCTTAGGCTGCAGCCCAAGGAGAAACAGACTTGGTTAACTCACGTGAGGAGAAACAGACTTGGTTAACTCACACAAGGAGAAACTTCTATTTTTGCATCCTTTCAATGTCCTTTGAAATAGTGTTGATTCATTTTTATTAGTGTCAGGTCTATGTCAGGTCTATGTCAGGTCTATGTCAGGTCTATGTTAGGTCTATGTCTATGTTAGGTCTATGTCTATGTTAGGTCTATGTCTAACATAGACTATGTAACATAGACATAGCCTAACATAGTCTAGACATGTCTATGACCTTAACATAGATATGAGGTCTGACATATCATAGACCTATGTTAGGTCTATGTCTATATCTATGTCATGTCTGTCTATGTTAGGGCTATGTCTATGTTAGGTCTATGTCTATGTTAGGTCTATGTTAGGTCTATGTCTATGTCAGGTCGATGTCAGGTCTATGTCTATGTCAGGTCTATGTTAGGTCTATGTCTATGTCTATGTTAGGTCTATGTCTATGTTAGGTCTATGTCTATGTCAGGTCGATGTCAGGTCTATGTCTATGTCTGTCAGGTCTATGTCAGGTCTGTCTATGTCAGGTCTATGTCTATGTCAGGTCGATGTCAGGTCTATGTCTATGTCAGGTCTATGTTAGGTCTATGTCTATGTCTATGTTGGGTCTATGTCTATGTCAGGTCTATGTCTATGTTAGGTCTATGTCTATGTTAGGTCTATGTCTATGTTAGGTCTATGTTAGGTCTATGTCTATGTTTATGTTAGGTCTATGTCTATGTTTATGTTAGGTCTAGGTCTATGTTTATGTTAGGTCTAGGTCTATGTTAGGTCTAGGTCTATGTTAGGTCTATGTCTATGTTAGGTCTATGTTAGGTCTATGTTTATGTTAGGTCTAGGTCTATGTTTATGTTAGGTCTAGGTCTATGTCTATGTCAGGTCGATGTCAGGTCTATGTCTATGTCAGGTCTATGTCATGTCTGTCTATGTCATGTCTGTCTATGTTAGGGCTATGTTAGGTCTATGTCTATGTCAGGTCTATGTCTATGTCAGGTCTATGTCTATGTCAGGTCTATGTCTATGTTAGGTCTGTCTATGTCAGGTCTATGTTAGGTCTATGTCTATGTCAGGTCTATGTTAGGTCTATGTCTATGTCTATGTTAGGTCTATGTCTATGTTAGGTCTATGTTAGGTCTATGTCTGTGTCTATGTCTATGTTAGGTCTATGTTAGGTCTATGTCTATGTTAGGTCTATGTCTATGTCTATGTTAGGTCTAGGTCTATGTCTATGTCTATGTTAGGTCTATGTCTATGTGTTAGGTCTATGTCTATGTTAGGTCTATGTCTATGTTTATGTTAGGACTAGGTCTATGTTAGGTCTATGTTAGGTCTAGTCTATGTCTATGTCTATGTTAGGTCTATGTCTATGTTAGGTCTATGTCTATGTTAGGTCTATGTCAGGTCTATGTCTATGTTAGGTCTATGTTAGGTCTATGTTAGGTCTGTCAGGTCTATGTCTGTCATGTCTGTCTATGTCATGTCTATGTTAGGTCTATGTCTATGTTAGGTCTATGTCTGTTAGGTCTATGTTAGGTCTATGTCTATGTTAGGTCTATGTTAGGTCTATGTCTATGTCAGGTCGATGTCTATGTCAGGTCTATGTTAGGTCTATGTCTATGTTAGGTCTATGTCATGTCTGTCTATGTTAGGGCTATGTCTATGTTAGGGCTATGTCTGTTAGGTCTATGTTAGGGCTATGTCTATGTTAGGTCTATGTTAGGTCTATGTCTATGTTAGGTCTATGTCAGGTCTATGTCATGTCTATGTCTGTTAGGTCTATGTATGTTAGGTCTATGTCTGTTAGGGCTATGTCTATGTTAGGTCTATGTTAGGTCTATGTCTATGTTAGGTCTATGTCAGGTCTATGTCATGTCTATGTCTGTTAGGTCTATGTATGTTAGGTCTATGTCTGTTAGGTCTATGTCTGTTAGGTCTATGTCTATGTTAGGTCTATGTCTATGTTAGGTCTATGTTAGGTCTATGTCTATGTTAGGTCTATGTTAGGTCTATGTCTATGTCAGGTCGATGTCTATGTCAGGTCTATGTCTATGTTAGGGCTATGTCTGTTAGGTCTATGTTAGGTCTATGTCTATGTTAGGTCTATGTCTATGTTAGGTCTATGTCAGGTCTATGTCATGTCTATGTCTGTTAGGTCTATGTCTGTTAGGTCTATGTCTGTTAGGTCTATGTCTGTTAGGTCTATGTCTGTTAGGTCTATGTCTATGTCTGTTAGGTCTATGTCTATGTTAGGTCTATGTCTATGTTAGGTCTATGTCTATGTTAGGTCTATGTTAGGTCTATGTCTATGTTTATGTTAGGTCTAGGTCTATGTTTATGTTAGGTCTAGGTCTATGTCTATGTCAGGTCGATGTCAGGTCTATGTCTATGTCAGGTCTATGTCATGTCTGTCTATGTCATGTCTATGTTTATGTTAGGTCTAGGTCTATGTTAGGTCTATGTCTATGTTAGGTCTATGTTAGGTCTATGTCTATGTTTATGTTAGGTCTAGGTCTATGTTTATGTTAGGTCTAGGTCTATGTCTATGTCAGGTCGATGTCAGGTCTATGTCTATGTCAGGTCTATGTCATGTCTGTCTATGTCATGTCTGTCTATGTTAGGGCTATGTTAGGTCTATGTCTGTCAGGTCTATGTTAGGTCTATGTCTATGTCTGTCAGGTCTATGTCATGTCTGTCTATGTCATGTCTGTCTATGTCAGGTCTATGTTAGGTCTATGTCTATGTCAGGTCTATGTTAGGTCTATGTCTATGTCTATGTTGGGTCTATGTCTATGTTAGGTCTATGTCTATGTTAGGTCTATGTCTATGTTAGGTCTATGTCTATGTTAGGTCTATGTCTATGTTAGGTCTATGTTAGGTCTATGTTAGGTCTATGTTTATGTTAGGTCTATGTTTGGTCTATGTCTATGTTAGGTCTATGTCTATGTTAGGTCTATGTCTATGTTTGGTCTATGTCTATGTCTATGTTTATGTTAGGACTAGGTCTATGTTAGGTCTATGTTAGGTCTAGGTCTATGTCTATGTTTATGTTAGGTCTATGTCTATGTTAGGTCTATGTCTATGTTAGGTCTATGTCAGGTCTATGTCTATGTTAGGTCTATGTTAGGTCTATGTTAGGTCTGTCAGGTCTATGTCTGTCATGTCTGTCTATGTCATGTCTATGTTAGGTCTATGTCTATGTTAGGTCTATGTCTGTTAGGTCTATGTTAGGTCTATGTCTATGTTAGGTCTATGTTAGGTCTATGTCTATGTCAGGTCGATGTCTGTCAGGTCTATGTTAGGTCTATGTCTATGTTAGGTCTATGTCATGTCTGTCTATGTTAGGGCTATGTCTATGTTAGGGCTATGTCTGTTAGGTCTATGTTAGGGCTATGTCTATGTTAGGTCTATGTTAGGTCTATGTCTATGTTAGGTCTATGTCAGGTCTATGTCATGTCTATGTCTGTTAGGTCTATGTATGTTAGGTCTATGTCTGTTAGGGCTATGTCTATGTTAGGTCTATGTTAGGTCTATGTCTATGTTAGGTCTATGTCAGGTCTATGTCATGTCTATGTCTGTTAGGTCTATGTATGTTAGGTCTATGTCTGTTAGGTCTATGTCTGTTAGGTCTATGTCTATGTTAGGTCTATGTCTATGTTAGGTCTATGTTAGGTCTATGTCTATGTTAGGTCTATGTTAGGTCTATGTCTATGTCAGGTCGATGTCTATGTCAGGTCTATGTCTATGTTAGGGCTATGTCTGTTAGGTCTATGTTAGGTCTATGTCTATGTTAGGTCTATGTCTATGTTAGGTCTATGTCAGGTCTATGTCATGTCTATGTCTGTTAGGTCTATGTCTGTTAGGTCTATGTCTGTTAGGTCTATGTCTGTTAGGTCTATGTCTATGTCTGTTAGGTCTATGTCTATGTTAGGTCTATGTCTATGTTAGGTCTATGTCTATGTTTGGTCTATGTCTATGTTAGGTCTATGTCTATGTTAGGTCTATGTCTATGTTAGGTCTATGTCTATGTCAGGTCTATGTTAGGTCTATGTCTATGTCAGGTCTATGTCAGGTCTATGTCTATGTCAGGTCTGTCAGGTCTATGTTAGGTCTATGTCTATGTTAGGTCTATGTCTATGTTAGGTCTATGTTAGGTCTATGTCTATATCTATGTTAGGTCTATGTCATGTCTGTCTATGTCATGTCTGTCTATGTTAGGGCTATGTCTATGTTAGGTCTATGTCTATGTTAGGTCTATGTTAGGTCTATGTCTATGTCAGGTCGATGTCAGGTCTATGTCTATGTCAGGTCTATGTTAGGTCTATGTCTATGTTAGGTCTATTTTAGGGCTATGTCTATGTTAGGTCTATGTTAGGTGTATGTCTATGTTAGGTCTATGTTAGGTGTATGTCTATGTTAGGTCTATGTCTATGTCTGTTAGGTCTATGTCTATGCCTGTTAGGTCTATGTTAGGTCTATGTCTATGTCTGTTAGACCTAACAGGCATAGACATAGACCTACATAGACCTATGTCTATGTTAGGTCTATGTTAGGTCTATGTCTATGTCAGGTCGATGTCAGGTCTATGTCTATGTCAGGTCTATGTTAGGTCTATGTCTATGTTAGGTCTATGTCTATGTCAGGTCTATGTCTATGTCAGGTCTATGTTAGGTCTATGTCTATGTTAGCTCTATGTCATGTCTGTCTATGTTAGGGCTATGTCTATGTTAGGTCTATGTCAGGTCTATGTCATGTCTATGTCTGTCATGTCTATGTCTGTTAGGTCTATGTATGTTAGGTCTATGTATGTTAGGTCTATGTATGTTAGGTCTATGTATGTTAGGTCTATGTATGTTAGGTCTATGTATGTTAGGTCTATGTCTATGTTAGGTCTATGTCTATGTTAGGTCTATGTCTATGTTAGGTCTATGTCTATGTTAGGTCTATGTATGTTAGGTCTATGTATGTTAGGTCTATGTCTATGTTAGGTCTATGTCTATGTTAGGACTAGGTCTATGTTAGGTCTATGTCTATGTCTATGTTAGGTCTATGTCTATGTCTATGTTAGGTCTATGTTAGGTCTATGTCTATGTTTATGTTAGGTCTATGTCTATGTTTATGTTAGGTCTAGGTCTATGTTTATGTTAGGTCTAGGTCTATGTTTATGTTAAGACTAGGTCTATGTCTATGTTTATGTTAGGACTAGGTCTATGTTAGGTCTAGGTCTATGTCTATGTTAGGTCTAGGTCTATGTTAGGTCTAGGTCTATGTTAGGTCTATGTCTATGTTAGGTCTATGTCTATGTTAGGTCTATGTCTATGTCTGTTAGGTCTATGTCTATGTCTATGTTAGGTCTAGGTCTATGTCTATGTTTATGTTAGGTCTAGGTCTATGTTAGGTCTAGGTCTATGTTTATGTTAGGACTAGGTCTATGTTAGGTCTAGGTCTATGTCTATGTTAGGTCTATGTCTATGTTAGGTCTATGTCTATGTTAGGTCTATGTCAGGTCTATGTCTATGTTAGGTCTATGTTAGGTCTATGTCATGTCATGTCTATGTTAGGTCTATGTTAGGTCTATGTCTATGTCAGGTCTATGTCTATGTTAGGTCTATGTCTATGTTAGGTCTATGTTAGGTCTATGTCTATGTTAGGTCTATGTCTATGTTAGGTCTATGTCTATGTTAGGTCTATGTTAGGTCTATGTCTATGTTAGGTCTATGTCTATGTTAGGTCTATGTCTATGTTAGGTCTATGTTAGGTCTATGTCTATGTTAGGTCTATGTCTATGTTAGGTCTATGTCTATGTCATGTCTGTCTATGTCATGTCTATGTTAGGTCTATGTTAGGTCTATGTCTATGTCAGGTCGATGTCTATGTCAGGTCTATGTTAGGTCTATGTCTATGTTAGGTCTATGTCATGTCTGTCTATGTTAGGGCTATGTCTATGTTAGGTCTATGTCATGTCTGTCTATGTTAGGGCTATGTCTATGTTAGGGCTATGTCTATGTTAGGTCTATGTTAGGGCTATGTCTATGTTAGGTCTATGTTAGGTCTATGTCTATGTTAGGTCTATGTCAGGTCTATGTCATGTCTATGTTAGGTCTATGTTAGGTCTATGTCTATGTCAGGTCGATGTCTATGTCAGGTCTATGTTAGGTCTATGTCTATGTTAGGTCTATGTCATGTCTGTCTATGTTAGGGCTATGTCTATGTTAGGTCTATGTCATGTCTGTCTATGTTAGGGCTATGTCTATGTTAGGGCTATGTCTATGTTAGGTCTATGTTAGGGCTATGTCTATGTTAGGTCTATGTCTATGTTAGGTCTATGTCAGGTCTATGTCATGTCTATGTCTGTTAGGTCTATGTCTGTTAGGTCTATGTACGTTAGGTCTATGTATGTTAGGTCTATGTCTATGTTAGGTCTATGTTAGGTCTATGTATGTTAGGTCTATGTCTGTTAGGTCTATGTCTATGTTAGGTCTATGTCTATGTTAGGTCTGTCAGGTCTATGATAGGTCTATGTCTGTGTTAGGTCTATGTCTATGTTAGGTCTGTCTATGTCAGGTCGATGTTAGGTCTATGTCTATATCTATGTTAGGTCTATGTCAAGTCTGTCTATGTCATGTCTGTCTATGTTAGGTCTATGTCTATGTTAGGTCTATGTCAGGTCTATGTCATCTATGTCTGTTAGGTCTATGTATGTTAGGTCTATGTCTGTTAGGGCTATGTCTATGTTAGGTCTATGTTAGGTCTATGTCTATGTTAGGTCTATGTCAGGTCTATGTCATGTCTATGTCTGTTAGGTCTATGTATGTTAGGTCTATGTCTGTTAGGTCTATGTCTGTTAGGTCTATGTCTATGTTAGGTCTATGTCTATGTTAGGTCTATGTTAGGTCTATGTCTATGTTAGGTCTATGTTAGGTCTATGTCTATGTCAGGTCGATGTCTATGTCAGGTCTATGTCTATGTTAGGGCTATGTCTGTTAGGTCTATGTTAGGTCTATGTCTATGTTAGGTCTATGTCTATGTTAGGTCTATGTCATGTCTGTCTATGTTAGGGCTATGTCTATGTTAGGTCTATGTCATGTCTGTCTATGTTAGGGCTATGTCTATGTTAGGGCTATGTCTATGTTAGGTCTATGTTAGGGCTATGTCTATGTTAGGTCTATGTCTATGTTAGGTCTATGTCAGGTCTATGTCATGTCTATGTCTGTTAGGTCTATGTCTGTTAGGTCTATGTACGTTAGGTCTATGTATGTTAGGTCTATGTCTATGTTAGGTCTATGTTAGGTCTATGTATGTTAGGTCTATGTCTGTTAGGTCTATGTCTATGTTAGGTCTATGTCTATGTTAGGTCTGTCAGGTCTATGATAGGTCTATGTCTGTGTTAGGTCTATGTCTATGTTAGGTCTGTCTATGTCAGGTCGATGTTAGGTCTATGTCTATATCTATGTTAGGTCTATGTCAAGTCTGTCTATGTCATGTCTGTCTATGTTAGGTCTATGTCTATGTTAGGTCTATGTTTATGTTAGGTGTATGTCTATGTTAGGTCTATGTCTATGTCTGTTAGGTCTATGTCTATGTCTGTTAGGTCTATGTCTATGTTAGGTCTATGTCTATGTTAGGTGTATGTCTATGTTAGGTCTATGTCTATGTCTGTTAGGTCTATGTCTATGCCTGTTAGGTCTATGTTAGGTCTATGTCTATGTCTGTTAGACCTAACAGGCATAGACATAGACCTAACAGACATGACATAGACCCTATGTCTATGTTAGGTCTATGTCATGTCTGTCTATGTCAGGTCGATGTCAGGTCTATGTCTATGTCAGGTCTATGTTAGGTCTATGTCTATGTCTATGTTGGGTCTATGTCTATGTCAGGTCTATGTCTATGTTAGGTTTATGTCTATGTTAGGTCTATGTCTATGTCAGGTCTATGTCATGTCTGTCTATGTCATGTCTGTCTATGTTAGGGCTATGTTAGGTCTATGTCTGTCAGGTCTATGTTAGGTCTATGTCTATGTTAGATCTATGTCTATGTTAGATCTATGTCTATGTTAGGTCTATGTCTATGTTAGGTCTATGTCTATGTTAGGTCTATGTCAGGTCTATGTCATGTCTGTCTATGTTAGGGCTATGTCTATGTTAGGTCTATGTCTATGTTAGGTCTATGTCTATGTTAGGTCTATGTCTATGTTAGGTCTATGTCATGTCTATGTATGTTAGGTCTATGTATGTTAGATCTATGTCTATGTTAGATCTATGTCTATGTTAGCTCTATGTCTATGTTAGATCTAGGTCTATGTCTATGTTAGGTCTATGTCTGTTAGGTCTATGTCTGTTAGGTCTATGTCTGTTAGGTCTATGTTTATGTTAGGTCTAGGTCTATGTTAGGTCTAGGTCTATGTTAGGTCTAGGTCTATGTCTATGTTAGGTCTATGTCTATGTTAGGTCTATGTTAGGTCTATGTCTATGTCTATGTTAGGTCTATGTCTATGTCTATGTCTGTTAGGTCTATGTCTGTTAGGTCTATGTCTGTTAGGTCTATGTCTGTTAGGTCTATGTCTGTTAGGTCTAGGTCTATGTTAGGTCTATGTCTATGTTAGGTCTATGTCTGTTAGGTCTATGTTTATGTTAGGTCTAGGTCTATGTTAGGTCTAGGTCTATGTCTATGTTAGGTCTATGTCTATGTTAGGTCTATGTTAGGTCTATGTCTATGTCTATGTTAGGTCTATGTCTATGTCTATGTCTGTTAGGTCTATGTCTGTTAGGTCTATGTCTGTTAGGTCTATGTCTATGTTAGGTCTATGTTAGGTCTATGTTAGGTCTATGTTAGGTCTATGTTTATGTTAGGTCTATGTTTGGTCTATGTCTATGTTAGGTCTATGTCTATGTTAGGTCTATGTCTATGTTTGGTCTATGTCTATGTTTGGTCTATGTCTATGTTTGGTCTATGTCTATGTTAGGTCTATGTCTATGTTAGGTCTATGTCTATGTTAGGTCTAGGTCTATGTCTATGTCTATGTTAGGTTTATGTCTGTCTGTTAGGTCTGGGTCTATGACTATGTTAGGTCTGGGTCTATGACTATGTTAGGTCTATGTCTATGACTATGTTAGGTCTAGGTCTAGGTCTATGTCTATGTTAGGTCTATGTCTATGTTAGGTCTATGTCTATGTTAGGTCTATGTCTATGTTAGGTCTATGTCTATGTTAGGTCTATGTCTATGTTAGGTCTATGTCTATGTTAGGTCTATGTCTATGTTAGGTCTATGTCTATGTTAGGTCTATGTCTATGTTAGGTCTATGTCTATGTCTATGTTAGGTCTATGTCTATGTTAGGTCTATGTCTATGTTAGGTCTATGTCTATGTTAGGTCTAGGTCTATGTCTATGTTAGGTTCATGTCTATGTAAGCCTAAAGGTGTATCAGAATCAGCATTTTCCTTAATCATCGTCCTCAAAGCTCTCATTCTAAATGATTAAATCACCATGGTTACTGGACTACTATAACACTAATATCCTCATCAAAGTGTTGTTATGGTGACCCCCTGGCTGAGAGCACTATTACAGTGTTAACTCTGTGTCAGTACTAATTATCAACCAGTTTGGCCTACTTACCAATCCATCGTTCTTTTGGACCACCAGCTTGGCTAACCTGGTATTAAAGTCTCAAACTATTTAATGTCTCAAACTACTAAATGTCTCAAATGTTCTTGAATGTTTTTGTTTATGTTTTACTCTCAGAAAAAGTACATTTAGCTGGTATTGTAGTGACGTTGAAATGAGCATTAAAATCCTCAAGGCCGTTAGAAAGCACAGCTCTGAATGTCCTACGGGACTGTCCACAGTCAAACAAATACTATGAAATGAGGTGAGAAATTTGACAGGATGATTGAATGTAATTTGGAACCTGCTTCCCCTGTGTTTCTATTGGTCAAGCTCTCACAGACCACCGATTTTTGAAGGTGTTTTTAGGGAGTAAGAGTGGACACACACGGTGAGGAGGCTTGTGCAGGCCATTGCGGCCTGTCTTTATTTTAAGACCTCTCTCCGGTCTTAAAACAATCACCATCCTAACATCCCCTGCTGTCTGGATCTCTAGTTGTTAGAGGCTATGAAGGTGTGTGTGTGTGTGTGATCCTATTCTTCATCTCACACAAAACAATATCTGTTTCCAGAGGCAAATGGATTCTCCTGAAAACCGTGTGGGGAGTCCGGGGGAGTTGAAAGACTCATCACATAGGCCTGGTGCACAGGGGAGACACCGGGGTGTTTTAATATTATCCATGTGGCTGCACGACTTCTTGCCAGATCGACCACATTTTGTTATGTTAGCAACGTTCACCTCGACCCCCCCCAAGTCGTCAACGAGTCGTTTGACCAATATTATCGGGACGATATTAGCCTTTCTCAGAAATAATAATCCACCGATATTATATACATAGAATGAACAAATAAGTGCGGTCATTTGCGTTCACCTGAAGAAGGCGCTCTCTGAGCTGTATATTGAACGTCATTCATCCCGAAGTCGTGACGTCCGAGTGGGCATGGTGGTTTGACAGTGAGTAGCTCGTCAGCGACAGCGTATTTGAATAAGTAAATAATCAAAAGTACACTAAGCAAGCAGCCCTGTCCTCATCACTTGGTTAACGTTAGCTAACTTGTTAACGTTAGCTAACTTGTTAACGTTAGCTAACTTGTTAACGTTAGCTGGCTTGTTAACGTTAGCTGGCTGGTTAACGTTAGCTGGCTGGTTAACGTTAGCTGGCTGGTTAACGTTAGCTGGCTGGTTAACGTTAGCTGGCTGGTTAACCAGTAATAGTAATGTAGTTGGGCTTTATTGAGCCAGCAAAGCAGTTAGCCTAGCTAGCTGGCTGTCCCACACATGTTTAAACACTGGACTGGTTCCAAAGTCCTGTCCTTGTCACTTGGTTAAAGTTAGCTGGCTATAATAAACTCAAAATGGGGGAATGTTTACTGGTTGCTCAGGAGGTAAATGGGAAGTCAAATACTGGATCAAGAAAAAGAAGGTAACGAGCAAATGCTGTGTGTATATTATGTATGTCAAACAGGTGCTGTTACAATATAATTGTTCTGAATGTTTGGAACAATGTAAACAACACTAAATCAATTGTAATGGTACCAGAGAGTCTATTGTAATGTTTATATATATTTTTTATTTAAAAAAAAAACTAATTTATATGTTATAACAGCAAATACTAAAAACAGTCGCATTCATTCCATCAAATGTATGGAGTAGAAAGTACATTTATGTTCTTTAGGAATGTAGTGAAGTCGAAGTTGTCAAAAATATAAATACTGAAGTACAGACCCCCCCAAAAAAAAACTACTTAAGTACTACTTTAAAGTATTTTTTACTTATTTACTTTACACCACTGATTTCAGTGTGTAGTTGTGAAAAGTGCAGTTTCAGATTTACATTTACTTAAAGAACGTACCTAAGAACAAATATTTTGTATTTATAGTGGATATAGTTGCTTTTTGGTGGTTATCAAACAATGTTCATTTGAATATTTAGGAATCATAATTTAGAGTATAGTGTCTGTTAAACCTTTGGAGCACAATTTGTGAATGAAACGGTCTGTTTATCATTTCACCTCTAAAATACCACATATTGGCACATATATTGGTAACTTGCCTCCCTAAAATCGCTATCAGACCCAAGAATCCCATATCGGTCAGCCTCTATTATTTTGGGATGTGTTATTTCATGAATCTCTCTTAGTTCTGCCCCGTCAGCCAAGTTTACTCTCAAAGGGGTGCTGTGACGTTCCCATGATTATATTCTTATAGTTCCTGTTTTGGTCCAAAAATTTTCCTCCTTCTTTTTCCCTTTCAGATTATCCTGAGACTGACACACAAGACAGGACAGGAGCCTGTAAGTAGACAAACGTTGCCTTAACGTTGCTTTAAGTGTACTTTTCTTTCACTGACTGTTATTAATAAACTGTGCTCTCTGCAGTGTTTTAAAATTCACTTTTGACTTTTAGCACTGGGTTGGTTGTCAAGGATACTGCTGTTCTTTTCTAGCGGTGTAATTGAAAAGAGCTTCTATTCTTATTTTAGACCAGTGGGATGTTATGTGAAGTAAATTTAGTTTTTTAAATTAGAAACTTGACCCTTTGCCAACCCCTACCCCCCCTGGTAACCTCAGACAACATTTAACCGGTGAAGCCCAATTCCCCTCACAATGATCTCAAACTGTGTTTCTAATACACAATGCAATTTAACACAGACTACTCCTTGCTAATAAGGAAAATATTGGGTATGTTGTGGTGGACTGTCATTACGATTACAATCTCGGGAACCTGTTCAAATTATGGTTGTCGTGTAACAAGCCACTGAATGTCTCTGAATTCACTGTCAGCATGTAACCTATAACCACTTCTGGAGCGAACCTAGTGCTCTCAACTAGTATCTTGAGGTCGACAGCAGATGGGAGTTGTATTCATAACATTGCTAACTTAGCTAGCTAACATTGTGAGAAAACAAGTTATATTAAGTGGCTAGCTAGTTAGCGTTAGCAGCGTTTGGTGGTCAGTGAGACTGAGAACTAGCTAACCAGCTGAGCTAGAAAACAATGTAACAAAAGTATAATTTGGGATTTAAAAAAAGCTCCAATGGGCTCTGCATTTCATTAACCAAAGTAGCAAGTACCCCTGGTGATCTGTTAAATTATTTAGCCATTAAAAAAAAAAAAATCAATTGGACGAGGAGTTCTTCAATGAGTCGGACGCGAGGGATATATTGCAGACACCCAACCAGGCACTGATCTCCGTGATTCACTGGAGATGGAATCTGAGATTTTGAGGCAAAAGATCCGGGTGCCTTGCGAGGATCAGGCGACTAGCTAATCTGCTCTTGCCATCCGTTCTGCTAGCTAACGTTCAAATTGCTGGAAAATAAATGGGACCAACTGAAAGCACGTATATCCTACCAACGGGACATTAACAACGGTAGCATCTTATGTTTCACAGAGTCGTGGCTGAATGATGACATTAAGAACACAACTGGTGGGTTATACACTCTATCGGCAAGACAGAACAGCAGCCTCTGGTAACACGCGGGCGGGGGGGGCCTATGCATTTATGTAAACAACAGATGGTGCACGATATCTAAGGAAGTCTCCAGGTTTTGCTCGCCTGAGGTAGAGTATCTCATGATAAGCTGTGACCACACAATCTACCTAGAGTTTTCATCTGTATTTTTCGTAGCTGTATACATACCACCACAGACTGATGCTGGCACTAAGACTGCACTCAATGAGCTGTATACCACCATAAGCAAACAGGAAACCGCTCATCTAGAGGTGGCGCTCCTAGTGGCCGGGGACTTTAATGCAGGGAAACTTAAATCAGTTTTACCGAATAACTATCAACATGTTAAACGTGCAACCAGAGGGAAAACAATCCTAGACTACCTTTACTCCACACACAGATACGCATACAAAGCTCTCCCTTGTCCTCCATTTGGCAAATCTGACCATAATTCTATCCTCCTGATTCCTGCTTACAAGCAAAATTAAAGCAGGATGAACCAGTGACTCGGTTATAAAAAAGTGGTCAGATGAAGCAGATGCTAAACTACAGGACTGTTTTGCTAGCACAGACTGGAACATGTTCCGGGATTCTTCCGATGGCATTGAGGAATACACCACATCAGTCACTGGCTTCATCCAGAAGTGCATCAAGGACGTCGTCCCCACAGTGACTGTACGTACATACCCCAACCAGAAGCCATGGTTCTCATGGATGAGGCTGTAGTGGAGGAGGTTGAGAGCTTCAAGTTCTTTTGGCTTCTACATCACCAACAAACTAAAATGGTCAATGCACATCAAGATATTCGTTAGGAGGGCACGACAAAACCTATTCCGTCTCAGGAGACTGAAAAGATTTGTTATGGGTCCTCAGATCCTCAAAGGGTTCCACGGCTGCACCATCGAGAGCATCCTGACTGGTTGCATCACTGCCTGGTATGGCAACTAGACTCCAGCCACCCTATTCACAGACTGTTCTCTCTGCTACCGCACGGCAAGCGGTACCGGAGTGCCAAGTCTAGGTCCAAGAGGCTTCTAAACAGCTTCTACCCCCAAGCCATAAGACTCCTGAACAGCTAATTAAATGGCTACCCAGACTATTTGCACCTCCCCCCCCCTACACTGCTGCTACTCTGTTATTATCTATGCATAGCCACTTCAATAACCCTACCTGCATGTACATAATTACCCCAATTACCTCAAACACTGGTGCCCCCGCACATGACACATAGACTCTGGTACCCCCCTGTATACAGCCCCACTATTGTTATTTTACTGCTGCCCCCTTTTAATGATTTGTTTTTCTTATCTTGTAACTTTTTTTTGTGTGTATTTTCTTTGCTGCATTGTTGTTTGAGGGCTTGTAAGTAAGCATTTCACTGTAAGGTGAACTCGACGACAGTTGCTGTCCATTGGAGCACCTGTTGTATTCGGCGCATGTGACAGATCAAATTTGATTGGTTTGTGGAAGCGGTAGATAGGCGGATTGAGACGCATCTCATGCTTAAAACTGACAGAATTTAAGGAGTAAAACAACTTTAGTTTTTACCATGTCCCTCACTGACTTTTATGTGATTTTAAATGTGATTTGCGGTGTCGGACTCTACGATAGTTGCTGTCCATTGGAGCCCAGCGATTGATTGCCAAAAATTCTGGGGCGGGGCTTAGATAAGGATCAAATGTGTCTGGATTCCATCAAATCCACTAATAATTGTACAAAATATAGTACAGCTATTGAGATAATTTTCTGTCTCCTTCAAAAGGAGTGTCAGTCAGATGTCCTCTTTCTCCCTCCCTCCCTCAACCACTTCAGCAGAGCTCATTACCTTCAGACTCATGGGACTTTAAAACATTTTTTCTTTCAATAACAACCATTTTGTAACGGGAGGAAAGTAGTCAGTAGGCGACCCTCATTTTCTCTCAGGGTAGAATAGCACAGAGTGTTCTAGAAAACGCTTTCATTCTCCCCTTTTCCTCTCCTCGTCGCTGGCAGTGCGTTCTGGGAAATCTGCTGTCTTTCTCCTCCTACTCACCCTCCCACATTCACACAAACAGTTGTACTGTAAAGTGGAGAGGGAGAGAGCAGGTGAAACAGGGCTGGGAATTGCCAGGGACCTCACAATGTTATCACGATACTTGGGTGAGGAAACGATATGTATTGGCGATTCTCACGTTTCGATACTGAAATGTTATTGTGATTTTTTTGTTGTTGTTGATGTTCCAGACATTATTTCTCAGCAGATGAGAAAGTGAGTTTTGATAAGTCAGGGTAATAAAAGTGCTGAAAACACGTTGGCCTACACCCGTCAGTAGTACTGTATAGACCTGAAAACACGTTGGCCTACACCCGTCAGTAGTGCTGAATAGACCTGAAAACACGTTGGCCTACACCCGTCAGTAGTGCTGTATAGACCTTGATACAGTGTTACAGGAGGAGTGTGTTATGGTTTTCTGTTGTCTTGATACAGTGTTACAGGAGGAGTGTATTCTAGTTGTTGTGTAGTGAGAATGTGCCTGAGGACTCTAAATGTCGGTGTCCTTTCTCATTCCTCCCAGATGAGACGAGAGGTCACTGTTGACTGACCCCTAGCTATGCTGACTGACTCGCTCTCGTTCTCGCTCTCTCAATATCTCTGTGTATTTTTCTCTATTGCAAACCTCCATCTTCCTGTATATCTCTCTCTCGCTCGCTCTACCTCCCTATCTGTGCTCCTTCCACTCCCACACACTTTCACATGGAGTGAAGAGTCATTACTCTGTGCACCCCCTCCCTCTCTGCCACTCTCCCTCTCTACCACTCTCCCTCTCTACCTCTCTCTACCTCTCTCTCTCTCGCTCGCTCTCTCTCGCTCTCTCTCGCTCTCTCTCGCTCTCTCTCGCTCTCTCTCGCTCTCACACTTTCTCTTCACTCACAATCTGTACCAATCTCTCTGTGGACACATTAGTTTTCACCCAGCACCCGACACCCCTACTAATTTCCATCTGCTCTGGAGGCCTTGGGCTGCCACGGCTGGAGGCCTTGGGCTGCCACGGCTGGAGGCCTTGGGCTGCCACGGCTGGAGGCCTTGGGCTGCCACGGCTGGAGGCCTTGGGCTGCCACGGCTGGAGGCCTTGGGCTGCCACGGCTGGAGGCCTTGGGCTGCCACGGCTGGAGGCCTTGGGCTGCCACGGCTGGAGGCCTTGGGCAGTAACCTAAATATATTAACTGAAAGCAGTAGACCTCAGCTTGACCTTATTCTAGTAAATGATCTACCATAAGATGCTCTTGAAAAGTGACCAAAGACTTTGCATCTCTTTATTGTGCATATCAGCCTTTACAAATACCATTTCTGTTGTGTTTGAAAACCCACCCCACTGAGGTTGGCCCTCTGTCTGTTCTGAACAATCTGGCCCTTTTCAAACTTCCTTAACCTGGAAGAGGATACAGGAAGGGAACCAGAGGTGTGTGTGTGTGTGTGTTTCCTGTCCGGTGTTGACAGCTCTGACAGTGTTAGCCCAATCTGATCCCGCCCCTCGCTCTCAGGAGAGGAAGGGATGCTATTGGCCAGACTTTAGTGGTTGGTCGACCTCAAAGCCAGAGCTCTTCTATAATTCATACAGAGTTAGTAAACTTTCATTCCATATTGGCTCCAAACATTCCAGAACAGAATTTCGTTGTCTTGGAAGTTGGAACTTTTGGTGCAAATATGGTGGATGTTGAAAAGCTAGGTTACATCTTCTGACAGAGTTTGCATTTCTATGGCCCTGGTCAGGATTGAGAAAAGGAGCAGTTGGCTTCAACATAGCAGATCCTACCATACAGACTGTCCTATCTACTGAATAGAGGCTGCCATACAGACTCACCTAACTACTGAATAGAGGCTACCATACACAACTTTAGCCTTGTATAGAACTGGGTCGATTGGCCATTTTGTACATAGGCTGGCATAAGTTCAACCTCCGCTCAGAGCACAGCTGGCTCCTACAGTCAATTGCTGACCACACGACCTTTCCTCTCCGCACAGCAGGACAGAACAGAGGGGAAAGGTGTAGGAAGGAAAAGGATTTCTCCCAGACAGGACAATCACTGCTCTATACTACAGGCTAAAGCCAACATGACAAATATACTTCTCATTCCTGCAGAAAGACACAAGGCACAGGCCAACCATCACCAGGGAGAGAGGGAGAGGGAGAGAGAGAGAGACCTTGCTGTTGAGAGGGTCCTCGATAGGCAGACATGGCTCTCAAGAGAAGACAGGCTATGTGCACACTGCCCACAAAATGAGGTGGAAACTGAGATGCACTTCCTAACCTCCTGCCCAATGTATGACCATATTAGAGACACATATTTCCCTCAGATAACACAGACCCACAAAGAATATGAAAACAAACCCAATTTTGATAAACTCCCATATCTATTGGGTGAAATACCACAGTGTGCCATCACAGCAGCAAGATGTATGACCTGTTGCCACAAGAAAAGGGCAACCAGTGAAGAACAAACACCATTGTAAATACAACTCATATTTATGCTTATTTATTTTCCCTTCTGTACTATAACCATTTGTACATTGTTACAACACTGTATATATACATAATATGACATTTGTAATGTCTTTATTCTTTTGTAACTTCTGTGAGTGTAATATTTACTATTCATTTTTATTGTTTATTTCACTTTTGTATATTATCTACCTCACTTGCTTTGGTAATGTTAACATATGTTTCCCATGCCAATAAATCCCTTAAATTGAATTGAGAGAGAGAGGGAGATATATATATATTACCTTTATTTAACTAGGCAAGTCAGTTAAGAACAAATTCTTATTTTCAATGACAGCCTAGGAACAGTGGGTTAACTGCCTGTTCAAGGGCAGAACGACAGATTTGTACCTTGTCACCTCGGGGGTTTGAGCTTGCAACCTTCCGATTACTAGTCCAACGCTCTAACCACTAGGCTACCCTGCCGCCCCTATATACATATATATATATATATATATATATATATACATACATACGTATGTATATGGCCTTCACCTATATATATATATATATATAAGCACAACCCTTTACCGTGGGTTACTTACCCTACATTATTCATCTCATATGCATACGTATATACTGTACTCTATATCATCGACTGCATCCTTATGTAATACATGTATCACTAGCCACTTTAACTATGCCACTTTGTTTACATACTCATCTCATATGTATATACTGTACTCGATACCATCTACTGTATCTTGCCTATGCTGCTCTGTACCATCACTCATTCATATATCCTTATGTACATATTCTTTATCCCCTTACACTGTGTATAAGACAGTAGTTTTTTTGGAATTGTTAGTTAGATTACTTGTTGGTTATTACTGCATTGTCGGAACTAGAAGCACAAGCATTTCGCTACACTCGTATTAACATCTGCTAACCATGTGTATGTGACAAATAAAATTTGATTTGATTTGAGTGTTTGTCTGTTGACACGTTTTGAGAGATGTAAATGAATGTTTTGAGACCCTGGAGTCAGTTACCACCTTCTGTCATCGCTGTATCATCAAAAAGATGTCCGAGGAGGTGTCCCAAATGGGAAGCTATTCCCTTCATAGTGCACTACTACCTTATGGGCTCTGGTCAAAAGTAGTGTACTGTGTAAGGAATAGGGTGCCATAGGGCTCTGGTCAAAAGTAGTGTACTATGTAGGGAATAGGGTGCCATAGGGCTCTGGTCAAAAGTAGTGTACTGTATAGGGTGCCACTTGGTGACGCAGGCGAACACTGAGGCCTCGTGACATGCATTCACACGCAGACAGACGTGGTATGAGAGGAATCTGCTCCTCAAGTCTCTCCGTCCCACTCCTCTCCTCTTCACTTCCGTGGCACCACAGTTGCACCGTCAGTGCTGCACGGATACAGGGTAGATCACACACTATGGCCAAACAGAGCCACATAGACGCCATTTTGGAGATCCAGGCAATAGTTCCTATACCCTCTCTCTGTTTCTCGCTCTCCCTCTCCCTCCTTCTCTAAATAGTGGTTAAAGGGTAATGCTTAAGATTTGAGGTGAATACACTGTACAAAACATGTATTTTTATTTAACATTTATTTAACTAGGCGAGTCAGTTAAGAACACATTCTTATTTACAATGACGGCCTACCAAAAGGCCTCCTCCGGGGATGGGGGCGGGGCCTGGGATAAAAAATAATAATAATACAATATAAATATAGGACAAAACACACATCACAACGAGAGACAACAGTACATAAAGAGAGACCTAAGACAACAACACAGCATGGTAGCAGCACAGCATGGTAGCAACACAACATAACATGGTAGCAACACAACATAACAACAACATGGTAGCAACACAACATAACATGGTAGCATCACAACATAACAACAACATGGTAGCAACACAACAACAACGTGGTAGCAACACAACATAACAACAACATGGTAGCAACACAACAACATGGTAAACAAACAAACATGGTAGCAACACAACAACAACAACATGGTAGCAACACAACATAACAACAACATGGTAGCAACACAACATAACAACATGGTAGCAACACAACAACAACAACATGGTAGCAACACAACATAACATGGTAGCATCACAACATAACAACAACATGGTAGCAACACAACATAACAACAACATGGTAGCAACACAACATAACAACAACATGGTAGCAACACAACATGGTAGCAGAACAACATGGTAGCAACACAACATAACATGGTAGCAACACAACATAACAACAACATGGTAGCAACACAACATAACAACAACATGGTAGCAACACAACATACCAACAACATGGTAGCAACACAACATAACAACAACATGGTAGCAACATAACAACAACATGGTAGCAACATAACATGACAACAACATGGTAGCAACATAACAACAACATGGTAGCAACACAACATGACAACAACATGGTAGCAACATAACAACAACATGGTAGCAACACAACATAACAACAACATGGTAGCAACACAACATAACAACAACATGGTAGCAACATAACAACAACATGGTAGCAACACAACATAACAACAACATGGTAGCAACATAACAACAACATGGTAGCAACACAACATAACAACAACATGGTAGCAACACAACATAACAACAACATGGTAGCAACATAACAACAACATGGTAGCAACATAACATGACAACAACATGGTAGCAACACAACAAACAACAACATGGTAGCAACACAACATAACAACAACATGGTAGCAACACAACATAACAACAACATGGTAGCAACACAACATAACAACAACATGGTAGCAACATAACAACAACATGGTAGCAACAACAACATGGTAGCAACATAACAACAACATGGTAGCAACATAACATGACAACAACATGGTAGCAACATAACAACATGGTAGCAACACAACATAACAACAACATGGTAGCAACACAACATAACAACAACATGGTAGCAACATAACAACAACATGGTAGCAACATAACAACAACATGGTAGCAACACAACATAACAACAACATGGTAGCAACACAACATAACAACAACATGGTAGCAACACAACATGGAGGACATTATGCTCTTTCCATGACATAGACTGACCAGGTGAATCCAGGTTAAAGCTATGATATTTTATTAATGTCACTTGTTAAATCCACTTCAATTAGTGTAGATGAAGGAGAGCAAACGGGTGAAAGAAGGATTTTTTTTTTTTAAGTCTTGAGACAATTGAGCTATTGTATGTGTGCCATTGAGAGGGTGAATGGGCAAGACAATAGATTGAAGTGCCTTTGAACGGGGTATGGTTATGTAGTTCGTGCCAGGCGCACCGGTTTGAGTGTGTCGAGCTGCAACACGGCTGGGTTTTTCACGTTCAACAGTTTTCCCATGTGTATCGAGAATGTGGGAAGCTTTGGAGTCAACATGGGCCAGCATCGCTGTGGAACGCTTTCAACACCTTGTAGAGTCAACATGGTCCAGCATCCCTGTGGAACGCTTTCAACACCTTGTAGAGTCAACATGGGCCAGCATCACTGTGGAACGCTTTTGACACCTTGTAGAGTCAACATGGGCCAGCATCCCTGTGGAACGCTTTCAACACCTTGTAGAGTCAACATGGACCAGCATCCCTGTGGAACGCTTTCAACACCTTGTAGAGTCAACATGGGCCAGCATCACTGTGGAACGCTTTCAACACCTTGTAGAGTCAACATGGGCCAGCATCACTGTGGAACGCTTTTGACACGTTGTAGAGTCCATGCCCTGACGAATTGATGGTTAAAAGTGTGAGGTACAACTCAATATTAGGAAGGTGTTCTTAATGTTTTGTGCCGTCAGTTTATGTCATGTGCATTGTAATGAGTTGTACTGCAGTAGTAGATGTGTTGATGTGCTGTAGTTAGTGATTCACCTATATGCCATTTTTGGCCGATACTGATATCCAATATTCTCCTTTCAAAAAAAAAAAAAACGATACCGATCACCGTTATTTAAAATTTTAGCCACCCTTTTAAGCATTCTAGTACAGTTAAATAGTTTAAACACTCGTGCGCACACACACACACTGACGAAAAAGTTATTTTGTTGGCGTTTACATATGTCCCCATTACCAGTAAAACATCATCAAAATGTATTTCTTTCACTTACTTGCTGTGCTGTTTCGTCGTTCAGTCGTTTCATTCTCAACCAGGATTTCATTGTACATGTCAAGCAGTGAAGTTTCAGCTCTGTCTGTCCGTGGCTTCTTCCTCGGTTTCACGTAAACCCTGTTTCTTGTCTGCGTCGAAGTAGTGGTCCTTGTACCTAGCATCGAGCATGGTGGTGACGCAGTAAAGAGGCTCAGAGAGAATGCCTGTTAAAGAAGTAGTGGTCCTTGTACCTAGCATCAAGCATGGTGGCGACACAGTAAAGAGAGAATGCCTGTTAAAGAAGTAGTGGTCCTTGTACCTAGCATCAAGCATGGTTGCAACACAGTAAAGAGGCTCAGAGAGAATGCCACCGAATCACTTGTTCGTCTGTGATTGGCTTAGATTAGTGGTGTGAAAATACTTTCAAGTACTACTTAAGTAGTTTTTTTGGGGGGGGGTATCTGTACTTTACTATTTATGTTTTTGACAACTTTTACTTCACTACATTCCTGAAGAAAATAATGTACTTTTTACTCCATAGATTTTCCCTGGCACCCAAATTTACTCCTTACATTTCTAATGCTTAGCAGAAGAGGGAAATGGTCCAATTCACCCACTTATCAAGAGCATATCCCTGGTCGGCCCTACTGCCTCTGATCTGGAGGACATACTAAACAGAGAACATCCCTGGTCATCCCTACTGCCTCTGATCTGGAGGACTCACTAAACACAAATGCTTTGTTTGTAAATGATGTCTGAGTGTTGGAGGGTGCCCCTGGCTGTTTGTAAATGATGTCTGAGTGTTGGAGGGTGCCCCTGGCTGTTTGTAAATGATGTCTGAGTGTTGGAGGGTGCCCCTGGCTGTTTGTAAATGATGTCTGAGTGTTGGAGGGTGCCCCTGGCTGTTTGTAAATGATGTCTGAGTGTTGGAGGGTGCCCCTGGCTGTTTGTAAATGATGTCTGAGTGTTGGAGGGTGCCCCTGGCTGTTTGTAAATGATGTCTGAGTGTTGGAGGGTGCCCCTGGCTGTTTGTAAATGATGTCTGAGTGTTGGAGGTGCCCCTGGCTGTTTGTAAATGATGTCTGAGTGTTGGAGGGTGCCCCTGGCTGTCCGTAAATGATGTCTGAGTGTTGGAGGGTGCCCCTGGCTGTTTGTAAATGATGTCTGAGTGTTGGAGGGTGCCCCTGGCTGTTTAAATGATGTCTGAGTGTTGGAGGGTGCCCCTGGCTGTTTGTAAATGATGTCTGAGTGTTGGAGGGTGCCCCTGGCTGTTTGTAAATGATGTCTGAGTGTTGGAGGGTGCCCCTGGCTGTTTGTAAATGATGTCTGAGTGTTGGAGGGTGCCCCTGGCTGTTTGTAAATGATGTCTGAGTGTTGGAGGGTGCCCCTGGCTGTTTGTAAATGATGTCTGAGTGTTGGAGGGTGCCCCTGGCTGTTTGTAAATGATGTCTGAGTGTTGGAGGGTGCCCCTGGCTGTTTGTAAATGATGTCTGAGTGTTGGAGGGTGCCCCTGGCTGTTTGTAAATGATGTCTGAGTGTTGGAGGGTGCCCCTGGCTGTTTGTAAATGATGTCTGAGTGTTGGAGGGTGCCCCTGGCTGTTTGTAAATGATGTCTGAGTGTTGGAGGGTGCCCCTGGCTGTCCGGAAATGTAAAAAAAGTACAGGAAAATGGTGCCGTCCGGTTTGCCTAATATAAGGAATGTGAAATGATTTAAACTTTTACTTTACATACTTAAGTACGTTTTTAAACCAAATACTTTTACTCAAGTAGTATTTTACTGAGTGACTTTCACTTTTACTTGAGTCATTTTCTATTAAGGTATCTTTACTTTAACTCAAGTATGTGATTTGGGTACTTTTTTTCCCCACTTCCTGTTGGTGTGTTAGAGAGGAGAGGCAGAGTGATTCTCTGTTGTTATGCCTGCTGGTTGGTGTGGAGGAGAGGAGAGGCAGAGTGGTTCTCTGTTGTTATGCCTGCTGGTTGGTGTGGAGGAGAGGAGAGGCAGAGTGGTTCTCTGTTGTTATGCCTGCTGGTTGGTGTGGAGGAGAGGAGAGGCAGAGTGGTTCTCTGTTGTTATGCCTGCTGGTTGGTGTGGAGGAGAGGAGAGGAGAGGCAGAGTGGTTCTCTGTTGTTATGCCTGCTGGTTGGTGTGGAGGAGAGGAGAGGCAGAGTGGTTCTCTGTTGTTATGCCTGCTGGTTGGTGTGGAGGAGAGGAGAGGAGAGGCAGAGTGGTTCTCTGTTGTTATGCCTGCTGGTTGGTGTGGAGGAGAGGAGAGGCAGAGTGGTTCTCTGTTATGCCTGCTGGTTGGTGTGGAGGAGAGGAGAGGAGCAGAGTGGTTCTCTGTTGTTATGCCTGCTGGTTGGTGTGGAGGAGAGGGAGAGGAGAGGCAGAGTGGTTCTCTGTTGTTATGCCTGCTGGTTGGTGTGGAGGAGAGGAGAGGAGAGGAGAGGCAGAGTGGTTCTCTGTTGTTATGCCTGCTGGTTGGTGTGGAGGAGAGGGAGAGGCAGAGTGGTTCTCTGTTATGCCTGCTGGTTGGTGTGGAGGAGAGGAGAGGCAGAGTGGTTCTCTGTTGTTATGCCTGCTGGTTGGTGTGGAGGAGAGGGAGAGGCAGAGTGGTTCTCTGTTATGCCTGCTGGTTGGTGTGGAGGAGAGGAGAGGAGAGGAGAGGCAGAGTGGTTCTCTGTTATGCCTGCTGGTTGGTGTGGAGGAGAGGAGAGGCAGAGTGGTTCTCTGTTGTTATGCCTGCTGGTTGGTGTGGAAAGGTGGAGGCGGTTGGTGGTCCTGACCTGACCCAATCCTGTTCCAAGTACTCCTCGGTCTAACCTACTGTATTTATCCTAGAATATGTTATTACTATTGTCTGTGAATATTTCCCCGTAGTAGTTTTACAACTGCTGATGTAAAAAGGACTTTATAAAATACATTTGATAAATATGTTTGGTTTTACTCTTGATGGGAATGACCCTAAACGGCTGCCAAGCTCCAGGACATGTGGACTCCCACACCTAATCTAACTTTATTTAAAATTATTTATTTATTATATTTATTTTTAAATCCAGATCGGAGCTGCAGCTTGAGCCCCATAAAGCCATAATCAATCTCTTTCTGGTTCTCTCGCTCTTTCTCCTCATCTCTCTCTGGTTCTCTCTCTGGTTCTCTCTCTGGTTCTCTCTCTGGTTCTCTCTCTGGTTCTCTCTCTGGTTCTCTCTCTACCACACTGCCAACGCCCCCTAAGGCAAGAGCTTCTATAGAACTCAAACAGCCACCCACCTACGCCAAATCCATATGCTTAAACCACCCTCCTCGTTGCTGCTTTTATATCTAGCAGCTTCTAGCATATTCTTATTTATATCTATATATTCTTATTTATATCTAATATATTCTTTATTCTTATTTATATAGCTGCTGTGCTTCTCTATGTTCTGAGTGTATTTTTACTATTTTCTACTTTGTAGAATAATAGTGAAAACATAAACTATGAAATAACACATGGAATCATGTAGTAACCAAAAAAGTGTTAAACAAGTTAAAAATATATTTTTATAGTTGAGGTTCTTCAAAGTAGCCACCCTTTGTCTTGATGACAGTTTTGTACACTCTTGACATTGTCTCAACCAGCTTCATGAGGTGGTCACCGGGAATGCTTTTCCAACAGTCTTGAAGGAGTTCCCACATATTGCTGAGCACTTGTTGGCTGCTTTTCCTTCAATCTGCGGTCCAACTCATCCCAAACCATCTCAATTGGGTTGAGGTCAGGTGATTGTGGAGGACAGGTCATCTGATGCAGCACTCCGTCACTCTCCTCCTTGGTTATATAGCCCTTAAACAGCCTAGAGGTTTGTTGGGTCATTGTCCTGTTGAATAACAAATGATAGTGGGACTAAGCCCAAACCAGATGGGATGGCGTATCGCTGCAGAATGCTGTGGTAGTCATGCTGCTTAAGTGTGCCTTGAATTGTAAATTAATCACAGACAGTGTCACCAGTAAAGGACCCCCACACCATCACACCTTCTCCTCCATGCTTCACGGTGGGAACCACACATGCAGAGATCATCCGGTCAACCTACTCTGCGTCTCATAAAGACAGTGGTTGAAGCCAAAAATCTCAGATTTGGACTCATCAAACCAAAGGACAGATTTCCACCGGTCTAGTCTCCATTGCTCGTGTTTCTTGGCCCAAGCAAGTCTCTTATTGGTGTCATTTAGTTGTGGTTTCTCTGCAGTTATTTGACCATGAAGGCCTGATTCACACAGACTCCTCTGAACAGTTGATGTGTCTGTTACTTGAAGTCTGTGAAGCATTTTCTAAGGCTGTTAAATCTAATTAACGTATCCTCTGCAGCAGAGGTAACTCTGGGTCTTCTTTTCCTGTGGCGGTCCTCATGAGAGCCAGTTTCATCATAGCGCTTGATGGTTTGAGACTGCACTTGAAGAAACTTTCAAAGTTGTTGACATTTTCCAGATTGAAGGACCTTCAATAGAGCTACCAAATAGGTCTCTCTTCTGTATACCCGCCTAGCTTGTCACAACACAACTGATTGGTTCAAATGCATGAAGAAGGAAAGAAATTCTTTTTTTTTTAACAAGTCACACCTGTTAATTGAAATGTGTTCCAGGTGACTACCTCATGACGCTGGTTGAGAGAATGCCAATAGTGTGCAAAGCTGTCATCAAGGCGAAGGGGGGCTACTTTGAAGAATCTCAAATATATTTGGATTTGTTTTACACTTTTTTGTTGTTGGTTACTACGTTATTCCATATGTGCTATTTCATAGTTTTGATGTCTTCACTATTATTCTACAATGTAGGAAATAGTAAAAATAAAGAAAAACCCTTGAATGGTTGGTGCAAACTTTTGACTGATGTGGCTTTTTAAATCCACTTCCAGCAGTGCAGATGACGGGGAGGAGACGGGTTAATGAAGGATTTTAACTCCCTGAGGTCGATGTCTGCGCACAAGGAAATCTAATTAACATAATAATACAGAATACACTTAAAGAATACACTTAAATCTGTCAGTAAGCTACAGATTTTTATTTTTTTTGCATTTGATACGCATCTGCCTATGGAGCACATTCGTCTCTGTAGCACACTCGTCTTTGTAGCACACTCGTCTCTGTAGCACATTCGTCTCTGTAGCACACTCGTCTTTGTAGCACACTCGTCTTTGTAGCACACTCGTCTTTGTAGCACACTCGTCTTTGTAGCATACTCGTCTCTGTAGCATACTCGTCTCTGTAGCATACTCGTCTTTGTAGCACACTCGTCTTTGTAGCACACTCGTCTCTGTAGCACACTCGTCTCTGTAGCATACTCGTCTCTGTAGCATACTCGTCTCTGTAGCACACTCGTCTCTGTAGCACACTCGTCTCTGTAGCACACTTGTCTCTGTAGCACACTCGTCTCTGTAGCACACTCGTCTCTGTAGCACACTCGTCTCTGTAGCACACTCGTCTCTGTAGCACACTTGTCTTTGTAGCACACTTTTTTTAAAGTCTCTGAGCACATTCGCCTTTGTAGCACACTGTCTCTTGAGCACATTCGTCTCTGTAGCACACTGTCTTTGTAGCACACTCGTCTCTGTTAGCACATTCGTCTCTGTAGCACATTCTGTCTTTGTAGCACACTCGTCTCTGTAGCACATTCGTCTCTGTAGCACACTCGTCTTTGTAGCACATTCATCTTTGTAGCACATTCGTCTCTGTAGCACACTCGTCTTTGTAGCACACTCTGCATATGCACACTGTCTCTGTAGCACACTGTCTTTGTAGCACATTCGTCTTTGTCACACTCAATGTCTCTGTATGCACACTCGTCTTTGTAGCACACTCGTCTTTGTTAACATTTTCTCTGTAGCACACTTTTTGTTTCTGTGAAGCACATTAACTCTCTGTAGCACATTATCTTTGTAGCACACTCGTCTCTGTAGCACATTCGTCTCTGTAGCACACTCGTCTTTGTAGCACATTTTAAGTCTTTGTAGCACATTCGTCTCTGTAGCACAACTGCGTCTTTGTAGCACACTCCACAGTCTCTGTAGCACACTCGTCTCTGTAGCACACTCGTCTTTGTAGCACATTCGTCTTTGTAGCACACTCGTCTCTGTAGCACACTCGTCTTTGTAGCACACTCGTCTCTGAGCACACTCGTCTCTGTAGCACACTCGTGTTTGTAGCACATTCGTCTTTGTAGCACACTCGTCTTTGTAGCACACTCGTCTCTGTAGCACACTCGTCTCTGTAGCACACTCGTCTCTGTAGCACACTCGTCTTTGTAGCACATTTGTCTCTGTAGCACGTTTTTTTTTTTAAGTCTTGAGACAATTGAGCTATTGTATGTGTGCCATTGAGAGGGTGAATGGGCAAGACAATAGATTGAAGTGCCTTTGAACGGGGTATGGTTATGTAGTTCGTGCCAGGCGCACCGGTTTGAGTGTGTCGAGCTGCAACACGGCTGGGTTTTTCACGTTCAACAGTTTTCCCATGTGTATCGAGAATGTGGGAAGCGATGGAGTCAACATGGGCACATTCGTCTATGTAGCACGTTCATCTGTGTAGCACATCTGCATATGCAATGACGGGTAACAAAGTGTTTGTTTGTCAAGACCATGAGAAATACAGAGAATCTTGTCAATTCAATGTGTTTGTATGGGAAAATAGCATTAAGGCCAAATAAGAATGTTAACATTTTCAATTTGTAATATTTTTTTGTTTCTTGAAGGGCTCTTAACTCAAAATCAAGTAGCAAAATTATCCTTGATATGACCTTAAGATTTCAGACATGGATTATGTGCCATTCAGAGGGTTATTGGGCAAAATAAAATATTTAAGTGGCTTTGAACGGGGTATGGTAGTAGGTGCCAGGCCAATCAGTTTGAGTGTGTCAAGAACTGCAACGCTGTTGGGTTTTTCACGCTCCACAGTTTCCTGTGTTGATCAAGAATGGTCCACCACCCAAACGACATCCAGCCAACTTGACACAACTGTGGGAAGCATTGGAGTCAACACGGGCCAGCATTCGCTTTCGACACCTTGTAGAGTCCACGTCCCGACGAATTGAGAAAAAAGTGGGAGGTGCAACTCAATATTAGGAAGGTGTTTGTTTGGTACACTTAGTGTATACATCTCAAACTCAACCGTTAATCTTTAACAGTGATGAAGACATGGATCTCTCATCGTACGTTGTGGGGTATGTATATGTATGTACGTGTCAACTCTGAGCACCTTAATGTCCGGAACGTTTAGTTTAAATCAGAACTGTAATTGTGGTCAAAAAGGGATTTGAATTCAGAAAATGGGACGACCCAGTACTGTAGCCACAATCACGGTCAGCCACAAACCATACAACCGCTCTACACACCCAAACCACAGGGCAACCGCAACCACATTGTAAATAACCCCAACCTTTTCCATCTGGACAGAATGGTTACAGTTATTAAACACACTGTGTTGTTGTTTCTGCTCTACTGTGTTGAGCAACACAGACCAGTAGTCTAGTGGTTTTAGTGGTTACGTAATGCTAGTTCTACTGTGTTGAGCAACACAGACCAGTAGTCTAGTGGTTTTAGTGGTTACGTAATGCTAGTTCTACGTAATGCTAGTTCTACTGTGTTGAGCAACACAGACCAGTAGTCTAGTGGTTTTAGTGGTTACGTAATGCTAGTTCTACCAACACAGACCAGTAGTCTAGTGGTTTTAGTGGTTACGTAATGCTAGTTCTACTGTGTTGAGCAACACAGACCAGTAGTCTAGTGGTTTTAGTGGTTACGTAATGCTAGTTCTACTGTGTTGAGCAACACAGACCAGTAGTCTAGTGGTTTTAGTGGTTACGTAATGCTAGTTCTACTGTGTTTATCAACACAGACCAGTAGTCTAGTGGTTTTAGTGGTTACGTAATGCTAGTTCTACTGTGTTGAGCAAAACAGACCAGTAGTCTAGTGGTTTTAGTAGTTACGTAATGCTAGTTCTACCGTGTTTAACAACACAGACCAGTAGTCTAGTGGTTACGTAATGGTAGTTCTACTGTGTTTAACAACACAGACCAGTAGTCTAGTGGTTTTAGTGGTTATGTAATGCTAGTTCTACTGTGTTGAGCAACACAGACCAGTAGTCTAGTGGTTTTAGTGGTTACGTAATGCTAGTTCTACAGTGTTTAGCAACACAGACCAGTAGTCTAGTGGTTTTAGTGGTTACGTAATGCTAGTTCTACCGTGTTTATCAACACAGACCAGTAGTCTAGTGGTTTTAGTGGTTACGTAATGCTAGTTCTACTGTGTTGAGCAACACAGACCAGTAGTCTAGTGGTTTTAGTGGTTACGTAATGCTAGTTCTACTGTGTTTAGCAACACAGACCAGTAGTCTAGTGGTTTTAGTGGTTACGTAATGCTAGTTCTACTGTGTTTAGCAACACAGACCAGTAGTCTAGTGGTTTTAGTGGTTACGTAATGCTAGTTCTACTGTGTTTAGCAACACAGACCAGTAGTCTAGTGGTTTTAGTGGTTACGTAATGCTAGTTCTACCGTGTTTAACAACACAGACCAGTAGTCTAGTGGTTACGTAATGCTAGTTCTACTGTGTTTAGCAACACAGACCAGTAGTCTAGTGGTTTTAGTGGTTACGTAATGCTAGTTCTACTGTGTTGAGCAACACAGACCAGTAGTCTAGTGGTTTTAGTGGTTACGTAATGCTAGTTCTACTGTGTTTAGCCTGATGTATGGTTGGTCACATGATGCTACAGCCCTCACATCTGATTAGGTGGGGGGGGGGGTGAGACTGGGGAGACTGGGGGAGGGGAGATACTGGGGGAGGGGAGAGACTGGGGGAGGGGAGAGACGAGGGGGAGATGACAGTGCTGCAGGGTCTCCACCTCTGATCTGAAGAGGGGTCTGGAAAGGTTTAGAGTTCTGGGTCAAGTCGTCTCCAGCAGTCAGAGTACTAATCAGCTGTTTATCAAATAAATGGATGAATGAAGAGGAGACACACCCAAGGTACAGTAACCTCTCTCCTCCCTAGGACAGAAGGGGACAGGAAGTGCAGACTGGAACACAGGGTCGAGTAATCTCTTGTCCTCTCCTCTGTTCGACTCCTCCTCCCCCCTCCTCCTCTCCTCCCCTCCTCCTCTCCTCCCATTATTACCGCCCTGGGACAGATAGGGACAGGAAGTGCAGACTGGAACGCCTGCCCAATTTCACACTCCAGGGGAAAAGACAACACTGAACTTTTAGAGTGCCGACAACTCCCCCCATCCCTTGACCCTTCACATCTCACTGAGTCTCAGGGGAACCCTCCCTCCCTATATCTACCTCTCTCTCTCTCTCTCCCTCCCTCCCTCCTGCTCTCCTCGTCCCTCCCTCTCTCCCTCCCTCCCACTATTCTCGTCTCTCCCTCCTGCTATTCTCGTCTCTCCCTCCTGCTATTCTCATCCCTCCCTCCCTCCCTCCCTCCCTCCTGCTCTCTTCATCTCTCCCTCCCTCCTGCTCTCTTCGTCTCTCCCTATCTCCCTCTCTCCCTCCCCCGCTCTCCTCCTCTCTCCCTCCATCCCTCCCTCCTGCTCTCCTCATCCCTCCCTCCATCCCTCCCTCCTGCTCTCCTCATCCCTCCCTCCCTCTCTCCCTCCCTCCCACTATTCTCGTCTCTCCCTCCCTCCCACTATTCTCGTCTCTCCCTCCCTCCCACTATTCTCGTCTCTCCCTCCTGCTATTCTCATCCCTCCCTCCCTCCTGCTCTCTTCGTCTCTCCCTCCCTCCTGCTCTCTTCGTCTCTCCCTCTCTCCCTCCCGCTCTCCTCCTCTCTCCCTCCATCCCTCCCTCCTGCTCTCCTCATCCCTCCCTCCCTCTCTCCCTCCCTCCCACTATTCTCGTCTCTCCCTCCCTCCCACTATTCTCGTCCCTCCCTCCCTCCCTCCCTCCCTCCCTCCCTCCCTCCCTCCCTCCCTCCCTCCCTCCCTCCCTCCCTCCCTCCCTCCCTCCCTCCCTCCCTCCCTCCCTCCTGCTCCCTCCTCTCCCTCCCTCCTCGTCCCCCTCCCTCCTTCCCCCCTCCTGCTTCCCTCCCTCCTGCTTCCCTCCCTCCTGCTCTCCTCCCTCCTGCTCTCCTCATCCCTCCCTCCCTCCTGCTCTCCTAATACGTGTATCTTTCCACATAATTAGAATTTAACTTTCAGAACTCTTGAGTTTACTTTATTTTACACTGTGACTTCAGTTGCCAGTATGGCTGAGTGACTTTACACAGTAAGTGGCTGAGTGATTTACTGTCTGTTCTGCTCTGCTCTTGTACTGGTTGGCTCTGGCTGCCTGTATATAGTTGGATGGCTGGCTATATCTAGCTGGCTGAGTTCAAAGAGCATACTATTTTCTTCGTCTTCTGATCTTCCTCACACAGAACAGAACTTAGCAGGGCTTTTCAGGGCAGCTGTAGTTGATGTGAGACCAGCGTGATCTATCAGAGTTGGAGAGGTAGATTTTGCCAGGGGAGGGGAGGAGACTGAACTCCTCCCTCATCTCCTATCAAATGTTATTTGTTACATGCTTTGTAAACAACACTAAAAGTGAAATGGCTACTGGTCTGTTCTGGTGAAGCTGAGATATCAGACCATGGTGGTTATACTTTGAAGCTCAGGACATGGAGAGAGGAAGATAATCAAATGTTATTGGTCACATACACATGGTTAGTAGATGTTAATGCGAGTGTAGCGAAATGCTTGTGCTTCTAGTTCTGACCGTGCAGTAATATCTAACAACTACCTAATACACACACACATCTATAAGGGTGAATGAGAATATGTACATATATATATACACTGCTCAAAAAAATAAAGGGAACACTAAAATAACACATCCTAGTTCTGAATGAATGAAATATTCTTATTAAATACTTTTTTCTTTACATAGTTGAATGTGCTGACAACAAAATCACACAAAAATGATCAATGGAAATCAAATGTATCAACCCATGGAGGTCTGGATTTGGAGTCACACTCAAAATTACAGTGGAAAACCACACTACAGGCTGATCCAACTTTGATGTAATGTCCTTAAAACAAGTCAAAATGAGGCTCAGTAGTGTGTGTGGCCTCCACGTGCCTGTATGACCTCCCTACAACGCCTGGGCATGCTCCTGATGAGGTGGCGGATGGTCTCCTGAGGGATCTCCTCCCAGACCTGGACTAAAGCATCCGCCAACTCCTGGACAGTCTGTGGTGCAACGTGGCGTTGGTGGATGGAGCGAGACATGATGTCCCAGATGTGCTCAATTGGATTCAGGTCTGGGGAATGAGCGGGCCAGTCCATAGCATCAATGCCTTCCTCTTGCAGGAACTGCTGACACACTCCAGCCACATGAGGTCTAGCATTGTCTTGCATTAGGAGGAACCCAGGGCCAACCGGACCAGCATATGGTCTCACACGGGGTCTGAGGATCTCATCTCGGTACCTAATGGCAGTCAGGCTACCTCTGGCGAGCACATGGAGGGCTGTGCGGCCCCCCCAAAGAAATGCCACCGCACACCATGACTGACCCAGTCATGCTGGAGGATGTTGCAGGCAGCAGAACGTTCTCCACGGCGTCTCCAGACTCTGTCACGTGCTCAGTGTGAATCTGCTTTCATCTGTGAAGAGCACAGGGCGCCAGTGGCGAATTTGCCAATCTTCGTGTTCTCTGGCAAATGCCAAACGTCCTGCACGGTGTTGGGCTGTAAGCACAACCCCCACCTGTGGACGTCGGGCCCTCATACCACCCTCATGGAGTCTGTTTCTGACCGTTTGAGCAGACACATGCACATTTGTGGCCTGCTGGAGGTCATTTTGCAGGGCTCTGGCAGTGCTCCTCCTGCTCCTCCTTGCACAAAGGCGAGGTAGCGGTCCTGCTGCTGGGTTGTTGCCCTCCTACGGCCTCCTCCACGTCTCCTGATGTACTGGCCTGTCTCCTGGTAGCGCCTCCATGCTCTGGACACTACACTGACAGACACAGCAAACCTTCTTGCCACAGCTCGCATTGATGTGCCATCCTGGATGAGCTGCACTACCTGAGCCACTTGTGTGGGTTGTAGAATCCGTCTCATGCTACCACTAGAGTGAAAGCACCGCCAGCATTCAAAAGTGACCAAAACATCAGCCAGGAAGTATAGGAACTGAGAAGTGGTCTGTGGTCACCACCTGCAGAACCACTCCTTTATTGGGGGTGTCTTGCTAATTGCCTATAATTGCCACCGGTTGTCTATTCCATTTGCACAACAGCATGTGAAATGTATTGTCAATCAGTGTTGCTTCCTAAGTGGACAGTTTGATTTCACAGAAGTGTGATTTACTTGGTGTTACATTGTGTTGTTTTAAGTGTTCCCTTTATTTTTTTGAGCAGTGTATATGGGTGATGGCTGAGTGGCATAGGCAAGGTGCAATAGATGGTATAAAATACAGTATTTACAGTTGTAGTCAGAAGTGTACATGCACCTTAGCCAAATACATTTCAACTCAGTTTTTCACAATTCCTGACATTTAATCCTCGTAAAAATTCCCTGTTGTAGGTCAGTTAGGATCACCACTTTATTTTAAGAAAGTGAAATGTCAGAATAATAGTAGAGAGAGAGTGGTTTATTTCAGCTTTAATTTCTTTTGATCACATTCCCACTGGGTCAGAAGTTTACATACACTCAATTACTATTTGGTAGCATTGCTTTAAATTGTTTAACTTGGGTCAAAAGTTTCGGGTAGCCTTCCACAAGCGTCACACAATAAGTTGGGTGAATTTTGTCCCATTCCTCCTGACAGAGCCGGTATAACTGAGTCAGGTTTTTAGGCCTCCTTGCTAGCACACACTTTTTCAGTTCTGCCCACAAATTTTCTATAGGATTGAGGTCAGGGCTTTGTGATGGCCACTCCAATACCTTGACTTTGTTGTCCTTAAGCCATTTTGCCACAACTTTGGAAGTATGCTTGGGGTCATTGTCCATTTGGAAGACCCATTTGCGACCAAGCTTTTAACATCCTGACTGATGTCTTGAGATGTTGCTTCAATATATCCACATCATTTTCTTTCTCATGATGCCATCTATTTCGTGAAGTGCACCAGTCCCCCCTGCAGCAAAGCACCCCCACATGATGCTGCCACCCCTGTGCTTCACGGTTGGGATGGTGTTCTTCAGCTTGCAAGCCTCCCCCTTTTTTCTCCAAACATAACAATGGTCATTATGGCCAAACAGTTCTATTTTTGTTTCATCAGACTAGAGGACATTTCTCCAAAAAGTATGATCTCAGTCCCCATGTGCAGTTGCAAACCGTAGTCTGGCTTTTTTATGGAGGTTTTGGAGGAGTGGTTTCTTCCTTGCTGAGTGGCCTTTCAGGTTATGTCGATATATGACTCGTTTTACTGTGGATATAGATACTTTTGTACCTGTTTCCTCCAGCATCTTCACAGGGTCCTTTGCTGTTGTTCTCAGACTAATTTGCACTTTTCGCACCAACGTTCATCTCTGGGAGACAGAACGCGTCTCCTTCCTGAGCGGTACGACGGCTGCGTGGTCCCATGGTGTTTATACTTGCGTACTATTGTTTGTACGGATGAACGTGGTACCTTCAGGCGTTTGGAAATTGCTCCCAAGGATGAACCAGACTTGTGGAGGTCTGCAATTTTTCTGAGGTCTTGGCTGATTTCTTTCAATTGTCCCATGATGTCAAGCAAAGAGGCAGTGAGTTTGAATGTAGGCCTTGAAATACATCCACAGGTACACCTCCAATTGACTCAAATTATGTCAATTAGCCTATCAGAAGCTTCTAAAGCAATGACATCGTTTTCTGGAATTTTCCAAGCTGTTTAAAAGCACAGTGAACTTAGTGTATGTAAACTTCTGACCCACTGGAATTGTGATACAGTGAATTATAAGTGAAATAATCTATAAATACACAAAGTTGTAACTTTGTATTTTTTTATGTAAATAATTGATAAAATTGAAGACTGGGTGATCTGTGTTAAATACAAGAGGAAAACAAACTGTAGCATGCTTTCTGGTCACGTGCCTCTATCTAACAGTACACTTCAAGTGACCCTCGCAAGATGGCCGTCCTTCTTCATTACACAAAGGAATAACCTCAACCAATTTCTAAAGACTGTTGACATCCAGTGGAAGCGATAGGAACTACAAGAAGGTCCCTTAGAAATCTGGATTCCCAATGAAAACACATTGAAAAAAGAGTGACCTCAAACAAACAAAAAATCTGAATGGTTTGTCCTCACGGTTTCACCTGCTAAATAAGTTCTGTTATACTTACAGACATGATTCAAACAGTTTTAGAATAATAGAATAATATGCATATCTTGTCTTCTGAGGATGAGTAGCAGGCAGTTGAATTTGGGCATTTCATCCGGATGTGAAAAGACTGCCCCCTGTCACCAAGAAGTTAAGCAATCTGATGGCATTGAGATAGAAGCTGTTTTCCAGTCTCTCTGTCCCTTCTTTGATGTACCTGTACTGACCTCACCTTCTGGATGATAGCGGGGTGAACAGGCAGTGGTTCAGGTGGTTGTTGTCATTGATGATCTTTTTGGCCTTCCTGTGACATTGGGTGGTATAGGTGTCCTGGAGGGCAGGTAGTTTGCCCCCGGTGATGTGTTGTGCAGACCTCACCACCCTCTGGAGAGCCTTGCGTTTGAGGGCGGTGCAATTGCCGTACCAGACTGTGATACAGCCCGACAGGATGCTCTCGATTCTGCATCTGTAAAAGTTTGTGAGGGTTTTAGGTGACAAGCCAAATTTCTTCAGCCTCCTGAGTTTGAAGAGGCGCTGTTGTGCCTTCTTCCACACTGTCTGTGTGGGTGGACCATTTCAGTTTGTCTGTGATGTGTACGCCCAGGAACTTAAAACTTTCCAACTTCTCCAATCTGGTCCCCTCGATGTGGGTAAGGGGGGTGCTCCCTCTGCTGTTTCCTGAAGTCCACAATCATCTCCTTTGTTTTGTTGATGGGATAGGGCAGGAGAGAGAGTGAGTGGAAGGTCTGAGTGACGTGGTTATTGTGACAGAGAGAGGTGTCTGAGTGATGTAGGCTGGCTGTGTTATTTCTGATCCTAACATTCTCGGGTCAGGCTGGGTGTGTTATTTCTGATCCTAACATTCTCGGGTCAGGTCTGTCTACTGAAGGAAAGGTTTATGTGAGTCACAGACAGTCTGGATAATCAGACAGGCCTGAGGCACGTCAACAGTTTGGACACAACTACTCATTCCAGGGTTTTTCATTATTTTTACTATTTTCTACATAGTTTACAAAACTAACACATATGGAATCATGTAGTAACCAAAAAAGTGTTAATCAAATCTAAAAATATTTTATATTTGAGATTCTTCAAAGTTGCCACCCTTTGCATTGATAACAGATTTTCACACCTACCTAAATTACTAGCACACAGCTGTTCTCACTCACTCACGCTCTCTCTGCTCTCTCTGCTCTCTTCGCTCTCTCTCTCTCGCTCTCTCTTGCACCTTTTTGAGCATCGATTGACAGATTAACACACCTCTGTCATCAGACCTAGCAGGTGTGTGTGAGACCAGAGACTCACCGTGTCACCACAGTCTACATCCAGGTGTGTGTACTTACACGCTTTAACACGCTTTAACACGCTTTAACGCGCTTTAACAACGTCTTCACAGGACAAGAGTACACTGTCCACTGTTCTTACTCCTATCACAATGTACTATCATCTAACGTTATGATCAGTGATATTATGGTCTGTTATCAGCTCCAGATACAGCTAAAGACTTCCTTGCCTTCAGTGATGTGATCTCTCTCTCTCTCTCTCTCCTGGTGTTATTCTGGTTTTTGAGGAGTTCTGTATGATAGATATGCACTGAGCTTTCTTTTAAGGACAATAGAGGTTGATTTAATGCTTAGGAAACCAGTTACCATGCAATTATCCTGGAATGTTATGAGGCCTAGAAACACACACCACACACACACACACACACACACCACCTCCACTTATTCAGACAACAGGTACTTGGGACTGTGTCCTTGAACAGAAACTAAACAGTCTGTGAATGTTGTTTCCGGTCTCCTTCAGACACTGACATCGAAGACCACATTATGACATCGTCACCGTGGTAATGACATTCCAGACCGTAGTGAAGTCATGTTCCTCAGTATTCATCTCTGGGAGTGGAAATTATCATTACCTCATCTCTGATTGTCACACACACACACACACACACACACACACACACACACACACACATAGTTCCCTCCAAGCTCGTCAATAAGCTCTGGACATTGGAACACCTCCCTCTGCAACTGGATCCTGGAGTTCCTGACGCCCCCCCAGGTGGTGAGCCTCAACACGGGGGCCCCTCAGGGGGTGTGTTTAGTCACTTTCTGTACTCCCTGTTCACCCATGACTGCTTGGCCTCGCGCGACTCCAACACCATCATTAAGTTTGCTGATGACACGATGGTGGTAGGCCTGATCACTGATGACTATAAGGCAGGCTTTATGGAGGTGGTCAGTTACCTGGCAGTGTGGTGCCAGGACAACAACAACGTCTCCCTCGACGTCATTAAGACAAAGGAGCCGATTGTGGACAACAGGAAACGGAGGGCCGAGCCACGCCCCCAACCACATAGACGTGGCTGTAGAGTAGCGGGTCGAGAGCTTCGTGTCCACATCACTAAGGAATTATCATGGTCTACACACACACACCAACACAGTCGTGAAGAGGGCACGACCACGCTTCTTCCCTCCCTCTCAGGGGGCTGAAAAGATTTGGCATGGGGCTTCAGATCCTCTACAGCTGTAGCATTGAGAGTCTAAGTCATGGACTGTTCTCTCTACTAGCGCACGGCAACCGAAGTCTGGAACCAACAGGAACCTGAACGACTTCCACCCCCCCCAAGCTATAAGACTGCTAAATAGTGAATTAACTAGTTAACCAATAGCTACCTGGACTATCTGCATTGCACAAACTCTTTTGACTCATCACATATCCTGCTGCTATTGTTTATTATCTATCCTGTTGCCTAGTCGCTTTGTCCCTGGATAATCAGACAGGCCTGAGGCACTTTGTACATACAGTACCAGTCAAATGTTTGGACACACCTATTCATTCAAGTGTTTTTCTTAATTTTTTACTATTTTCTATAATGTAGAATAATAGTGAACACATCAAAACTATTAAATAGCACATGGCATCATGTAGTAACCAAAAAAGTGTTAAACAAATCAAAATATATTTTAGATTAGCCACCCTTTTCCTTGATGACAGCTTTGCACACTGTTGGCATTCTGTCAACCTGCTTTACCTGGAATGCTTTTCCAACAGTCTTGAAGGAGTTCCCACATGTGCTGGGCACTTGTTGGCTGCTTTTACTTCACTCTGTGGTCCAAGAGTCGGGAAGCAAGTTCAGGGAGTGAGTGTTGAACACTTTTTTGTGGTTACTACATGTTTCCATGTGTGCTATTTAATAGTTTTGATGTCTTCACTATTATTCTACATTGTAGAAAATAGTAAAAAATTAAGAAAAACACTTGAATGAGTAGGTGTGTCCAAACATTTGATTGGTACTGTATGTACAAAGTGCCTTTGGCCTGTCTGATTATCCAGGGACAAAGCGACGAGGCAACAGGATAGATAATAAACAATAGCAGCAGCGTATATGATGAGTCAGAAGAGTTTGTACATGTGTTTTTAATAAATAAATGAAACATAATACAAAAACAAGGGAACAACGTACAGACAGGAAACTGAAACACCTGGGGAAGGAACCAAAGGGAGTGATATATATATATATATATATATATATATAGGGAAGGTAATCAGGGAGGTGATGGAGTTGAGGTGAGTCTGATGACGCGCAGGTGCACGTAACTGTGGTGACAGGTGTGCACTAAAACGATTAGCCTGGTGACCTAGAGGCCGGAGAGGGATCACACAGTGACAGGAGATGTGTTGGGTCACTGTCCTGTTGAAAAATAAATGACAGTCCCACTATGCGCAAAACAGATGGGATGGCGTATTCCTGCAGGATGCTGTGGTAGCCATGTTGGTTAAGTGTGCCTTGAATTCTAAATAAATCACTAACAGTGTCAGCAGCAAAGCACCGTCACACCACCTCCTCCATGCTTCACGGTGGGAACCACACATGGGGAGATCATCCGTTCACCTACTCTGCGTCTCACAAAGACACGGTTGTTGGAACCGAAAATCTAAAATTTGGACTCATCAGACGAAAGGACAGATTTCCAGAGGTAACTCTGGGTCTTCCTGTCCTGTGGCGGTCGACATGAGAGCCAGTTTCATCATAACGCTTGATGGTTTTTGCGACTGCACTTGAAGAAACTTTCAAAGTTCTTGAAATTGTCCGGTTTGACTGACCTTCATGTCTTAAAGTAATGATGGACTGTCATTTCTCTTTGCTTATTTGAGCTGTTCTTCCAATAATATGGACTTGGTCTTTTACCAAATATGGCTGTCTTCTGTAAACCACCCTTACCTTGTTACAACACAACTCATGGATTGGCTCAATTACATGAAAAAGGAAAGAAATACCACAAATGTAACTTTTAAGAAGGCACACCTGTTAATTGAAATGCATTCCAGGTGAATATCTCATGGAGCTGGTTGAGAGAATGCCAAGAGTTTGCAAAGCTGTCAACAAGGAAAAGGGTGGCTACTTTGAAGAATCTCAAATATATTTGGATTTGTTTAACATTTTTTTGGTTACTACATGATTCCATATGTGCTATTTCATTGTTTTGATGTCTTCACTATTATTCTAGTGAAAATAGTGAAAATAAAGAAAAACACTGGAATGAGTAGTTGTGTCCAAACATTTAACTGGTTAATGTATATAGGACCTACACTACAGTGTTAACCTCCATCTCATCACTGTCTTTCACCCAGTGTGTTGGTGAAGGTTGCTGCTGGTGTTCTCTCTGGCTAATTAGGGCTAACATGACTGTGGAATGTCACACCAACACACACACTTATGCCCACCCACACACAAACACACACACACACACACTCATTAGTTTGTACCTCAGCCCAGCGGGGAGAGCGGGACAGACACTTGGCAGGTGGTTGCTGGGATACGGAGAAGAGCAGACCATTAGTGTGTGTGTGTGGGGGGGGGAGCAGTCGGCAGCATGCAACATCTGTGTCATCAACATTGATCAGTTGTCTAACTGTGCTTCTGGCACTGCAGGCTAGACGAGAGTTTGTACTTTGTGTTTGCGCTTTGCCGTCGGTCTGTTCACTGTCCTCCAGCGGGAGGCCGTCGGTCTGTCCTCCAGCGGCAGGGCCGTCGGTCCGTCCTCCAGCGGCAGGGCCGTCGGTCTGTCCTCCAGCGGCAGGGCCGTCGGTCTGTCCTCCAGCGGCAGGGCCGTCGGTCTGTCCTCCAGCGGCAGGGCCGTCGGTCTGTCCTCCAGCGGCAGGGCCGTCGGTCTGTCCTCCAGCGGCAGGGCCGTCGGTCTGTCCTCCAGCGGCAGGGCCGTCGGTCTGTCCTCCAGCGGCAGGGCCGTCGGTCTGTCCTCCAGCGGCAGGGCCGTCGGTCTGTCCTCCAGCGGCAGGGCCGTCGGTCTGTCCTCCAGCGGCAGGGCCGTCGGTCTGTCCTCCAGCGGCAGGGCCGTCGGTCCGGCGGCAGGGCCGTCGGTCCGTCCTCCAGCGGCAGGGCCGTCGGTCTCCGTCCTCCAGCGGCAGGGCCGTCGGTCCGTCTTCCAGCGGCAGGGCCGTCGGTCCGTCCTCCAGCGGCAGGGCCGTCGGTTCGTCCTCCAGCGGCAGGGCCGTCGGTCCGTCCTCCAGCAGCAGGGCCGTCGGTCCGTCCTCCAGCGGCAGGGCCGTCGGTCCGTCCTCCAGCGGGAGGGCGGCAGGACCAACACACACCCTCAATGCAGCTGCGTCTCTAATGGCACCCTGTACCCTAAATTAGTGCACTAGCTAGAGGATCGGGTCCCATTTGGGACGTACCCTATATCAGCTCAGGGGAATAGTCTGTTGTTGAAAAGAGGAATTGAGAGGTAGATATATCCTGTTTTAACCTGCTGCACAGTGACTGTAAATCTCAGGTGGTTGTGTGCTGTAACCTGTATGTTAAATACTGCTGGGAACAGACAATCATGATATAGTCATGGTTAATGATAATGTAGGGAATAGAGATGTCTAATATAGTCATGGTTAATGATAATGTAGGGAATAGAGATGTCTAATATAGTCATGGTTAATGATAATGTAGGGAATAGAGATGTCTAATATAGCCATGGTTAATGATAATGTAGAGAATAGAGATGTCCAATATAGCCATGGTTAATGATAATGTAGGGAATAGAGATGTCTAATATAGTCATGGTTAATGATAATGTAGGAAATAGAGATGTCTAATATAGCCATGGTTAATGATAATGTAGGGAATAGATGTCTAATATAGTCATGGTTAATGATAATGTAGGGAATAGAGATGTCTAATATAGCCATGGTTAATGATAATGTAGGGAATAGAGATGTCTAAAATAGTCATGGTTAATGATAATGTAGGGAATAGATGTCTAATGTAGCCATGGTTAATGATAATGTAGGGAATAGAGATGTCTAATATAGCCATGGTTAATGATAATGTAGGGAATAGAGATGTCTAATATAGCCATGGTTAATGATAATGTAGGGAATAGAGATGTCTAATATAGTCATGGTTAATGATAATGTAGGGAATAGAGATGTCTAATATAGTCATGGTTAATGATAATGTAGGGAATAGAGATGTCTAATATAGTCATGGTTAATGATAATGTAGGGAATAGATGTCTAATATAGCCATGGTTAATGATAATGTAGGGAATAGATGTCTAATATAGCCATGGTTAATGATAATGTAGTGAATATAGATGTCTAATATAGTCATGGTTAATGATAATGTAGGGAATAGAGATGTCTAATATAGTCATGGTTAATGATAATGTAGGGAATAGAGATGTCTAATATAGTCATGGTTAATGATAATGTAGGGAATAGAGATGTCTAATATAGTCATGGTTAATGATAAGGTAGGGAATAGAGATGTCTAATATAGTCATGGTTAATGATAATGTAGGGAATAGAGATGTCTAATATAGCCATGGTTAATGATAATGTAGGGAATAGAGATGTCTAATATAGTCATGGTTAATGATAATGTAGGGAATAGAGATGTCTAATATAGCCATGGTTAATGATAATGTAGGGAATAGAGATGTCTAATATAGCCATGGTTAATGATAATGTAGGGAATAGAGATGTCTAATATAGTCATGGTTAATGATAATGTAGGGAATAGATGTCTAATATAGTCATGGTTAATGATAATGTAGGGAATAGAGATGTCTAATATAGTCATGGTTAATGATAATGTAGGGAATAGAGATGTCTAATATAGTCATGGTTAATGATAATGTAGGGAATAGAGATGTCTTATATAGTCATGGTTAATGATAAGGTAGGGAATAGAGATGTCTAATATAGCCATGGTTAATGATAATGTAGGGAATAGAGATGTCTAATATAGCCATGGTTAATGATAAGGTAGGGAATAGAGATGTCTAATATAGCCATGGTTAATGATAATGTAGGGAATAGAGATGTCTAATATAGTCATGGTTAATGATAATGTAGGGAATAGAGATGTCTAATATAGTCATGGTTAATGATAATGTAGGGAATAGATGTCTAATATAGTCATGGTTAATGATAATGTAGGGAATAGAGATGTCTAATATAGCCATGGTTAATGATAATGTAGGGAATAGAGATGTCTAATATAGTCATGGTTAATGATAATGTAGGGAATAGAGATTTACAATATAGTCATGGTTAATGATAATGCAGGGAATAGATTTATAATATAGTCATGGTTAATGATAATGCAGAGAATAGATTTATAATATAGTCTTTGTTAATGATGCTGTAGGGAATAGAGATTCATAATATAGTCTTTGTTAATGATGCTGTAGGGAATAGAGATTCATAATATAGTCTTTGTTAATGATGCTGTAGGGAATAGAGATTCATAATATAGTCTTTGTTAATGATGCTGTAGGGAATAGAGATTCATAATATAGTCTTTGTTAATGATGCTGTAGGGAATAGAGATTCATAATATAGTCTTTGTTAATGATGCTGTAGGGAATAGAGATTCATAATATAGTCTTTGTTAATGATGCTGTAGGGAATAGAGATTCATATTTGTCCCGCACATTGAATGTAGTTGCGGAGAGTCCCTGTAATCCTAGATTCAGATCATTCAGGCGAGAAAAACATCACCCAGATAGATAGGCCAGTCGTGTGAGAAACTCATCATCATCCAAGAGGTCAGACAGGTGAAAAACATCACCCAGATAGGCCAGTCATGTGAGAAACTCATCATCATCAAGCGGTCAGACAGGTGAAAAACATCACCCAGATAGGCCAGTCGTGTGAGAAACTCGTCATCCAAGAGGTCAGACAGGTGAAAAGGATGGTCAGTGTTGAACATTAACCTCGTCTCTCAATTCAAAGAAACGTGTCAATACTTTGCCCCTTGATAACCAGAGCACTTCTGTATGTTGTAAAAACGTTACATGGTCGCAGCCCATATCACTGCGTAGTGCAGAAAATACACGGGACTTCAGGGGCCTTGCTTTAACAAAGGTAACCGTTTTCATTGAAGTGTCCAAAATGTCTTTCAAGCTGTCAGGCATGCCTTTGGCAGCAAGAGCCTCTCGGTGGATGCTGCAGTGTACCCAAGAGCCTCTCGGTGGATGCTGCAGTGTACCCAAGGGCCTCTAGGTGGATGCTGCAGTGTACCCAAGAGCCTCTCGGTGGATGCTGCAGTGTACCCAAGAGCCTCTCGGTTGATGCTGCAGTGTACCCAAGAGCCTCTCGGTGGATGCTGCAGTGTACCCAAGAGCCTCTCGGTGGATGCTGCAGTGTACCCAAGAGCCTCTCGGTGGATGCTGCAGTGTACCCAAGAGCCTCTCGGTGGATGCTGCAGTGTACCCAAGAGCCTCTCGGTGGATGCTGCAGTGTACCCAAGAGCCTCTCGGTGGATGCTGCAGTGTACCCAAGAGCCTCTCGGTTGATGCTGCAGTGAACCCAAGAGCCTCTCGGTGGATGCTGCAGTGTACCCAAGAGCCTCTAGGTGGATGCTGCAGTGTACCCAAGAGCCTCTCGGTGGATGCTGCAGTGTACCCAAGAGCCTCTCGGTTGATGCTGCAGTGTACCCAAGAGCCTCTCGGTTGATGCTGCAGTGAACCCAAGAGCCTCTGGATGCTGCAGTGTACCCAAGAGCCTGCTGCAGTGTACCCAAGAGCCTCTCGGTGGATGCTGCAGTGTACCCAAGAGCCTCTCGGTGGATGCTGCAGTGTACCCAAGAGCCTCTCGGTGGATGCTGCAGTGTACCCAAGAGCCTCTCGGTGGATGCTGCAGTGTACCCAAGAGCCTCTCGGTGGATGCTGCAGTGTACCCAAGAGCCTCTCGGTGGATGCTGCAGTGTACCCAAGAGCCTCTCGGTGGATGCTGCAGTGTACCCAAGAGCCTCTCGGTGGATGCTGCAGTGTACCCAAGAGCCTCTCGGTGGATGCTGCAGTGTACCCAAGAGCCTCTCGGTGGATGCTGCAGTGTACCCAAGAGCCTCTCGGTGGATGCTGCAGTGTACCCAAGAGCCTCTCGGTGGATGCTGCAGTGTACCCAAGAGCCTCTCGGTGGATGCTGCAGTGTACCCAAGAGCCTCTCGGTGGATGCTGCAGTGTACCCAAGAGCCTCTCGGTGGATGCTGCAGTGTACCCAAGAGCCTCTCGGTGGATGCTGCAGTGTACCCAAGAGCCTCTCGGTGGATGCTGCAGTGTACCCAAGAGCCTCTCGGTGGATGCTGCAGTGTACCCAAGAGCCTCTCGGTGGATGCTGCAGTGTACCCAAGAGCCTCTCGGTGGATGCTGCAGTGTACCCAAGTGGTGTCTGGAGCAACTGCTTGAACACACGTTACCACTCCACTATGTCTCCCTGTCATGACTTTTGCTCCATCAGTACAGATACCAACACATCTTGACCACCAAAGTCCATTTGATGTCACAAAGCTGTCCAGTTCTTGAAAAATATTAGATGAGGTTTATTTTTTGTTTCTAAATGTCTGCGCAATAGTAAAGGTTTAATCGAGTTGTGAGATACTACTTGCACATATAACACACTGTGGCTGAGGAAAGGCACTACTCCCAATATAAGTGAACCCCAAATCAATGTAGTTCTCATCATATTTACGCCTCTTTGATGGTCCAACGTCCCTGTATTTTGTTCGATGCTTTCCCGGGTAAGGGGGCATTAGCTCTTCTTCTGCATCAGATTCACAACTGTCAGTGTCCATGCTAGCTGGGCTAACAACAAATGTAGAATTACTGATGCTAGCATTGGATGTGCTCGTGGAAGCAGAGCAACTTGTGTCATCGACAGCTGCAGGGGCACTACTGCTGGTGGTAGCAGTACTACCAGTAGAGCTGGTATGTGTCTCCATTTATACGTTTTCGAGCAAACAGAATGGGCTAGCCATGATTGGCTGAGATAATGAGTGGGCTGGACATGCGAAGAGAGGAGTTTGGATTGGTGTGTTGGGTGAAAACGGCACATTTTAGAGAGGCCTTTTATTGACCCCAGCGCAAGGTGCACCTGTGTAATGATCAATGCTGTTTAATCAACTACTTGATATGCCACACCTGTCAGGTTTAATGGATTGTCTTGGCAAAGGAGAAATGCTCACTAACAGGGATGTAAACAAATTTGTGAGATATAAGCTTTTTGGAACATTGGAACATGGAACATTTCTGGGATCTTTTTTTTTAGCTCATAAAACATGGGACCAACACTTTGTATTTTTGTTCAGTGTATACCAATCCAGATGTGCAAAGCTCTTAGAGACTTGCCCAGAAAGACTCCCAGCTGTAATCGCTGCCAAAGGTGCTTCTACAAAGTATTGACTCAAGTGTGTATGTAAATTAAATATTTCTGTATTTATTTTTCAATACATTTTGCAACGATTTCTAAAAACATGTTTTCATTTTGTCATTATGGGGTATTGTGAGTAGGATGGGTGAGAATTATAATTTTTTTAATCGATTTTGAATTGAGGCTGTAACACAACACAATATGGAATAAGTCGAGGGGTATGAATACTTTCTGAAGGCACTATTTTTTTTATTGTTCTGATCAATCTCTTCTTTTATAAAAAAGTTTGCTCTGTCTCTTATAGAAAGTAATGACTTAATTTGTGAGGCAGAACCTGGCTGTGGAATCTAGTTGAAACCCAAATGGGAGGCAAGGGAGATGAAATGAATTTGTTTTTGCTGGCGAGGGAGACTAAGTGAATTAATCAAGTTTTTGGTGACAATCATCTTTGAAATCAGCATATTTGGCGTTATGGTTTGTGTAATATCACAAAGTACTAGAGTAGTGAATTGTTGTTGCTTCAGCTGTAAGCTAACAAAGAAAGTTAGCCTGCAATTAAAGTTGTAAGCTACCGGTATTGTCTTGCATTGTGTTCTAGCCTGTATGAACATTGTTTGGCGAACAGTAATTAACAGTTTCAACATTTCTACATGCTGTGACGCATTATTCAAGTGTGTTAACTTCTGTGCAGCATGAGTGGGGAGCTAACAATGCAGCCCAGACTGCTCTAGTATATGTATATACTGTACCCAATATCATCTACTGCATCTTTATGTAATACATGTATCACTAGACACTTTAAACAATGCTACTTAGTTTACATGCCCTACATTACTCATCTCCTATGAATATGTATAGACTGTACCCTATATCTACTGCATCTTTATGTAATACATGTATCACTAGCCACTTTAAACAATGCTACTTAATATACAGCAGAGAGACATGTAGTCCTCATTATATCCTGTTATAGTCCTATCAGCAGAGAGACATGTAGTCCTCATTATGTCCTGTTATATTCATATCAGCAGAGACATGTAGTCCTCATTATGACATTATGTCCTGTTATATTCATATCAGCAGCGAGACATGTAGTCCTCATTATATCCTGTTATAGTCCTATCAGCAGAGACATATGTAGTCCTCATTATGTCCTGTTATAGTCCTATCAGCAGAGACACATGTAGTCCTCATTATGTCCTGTTATATTCATATCAGCAGAGACATGTAGTCCTCATTGTGACATTATGTCCTGCCAGTAGAAACGTGTTTTAGGCCTCACGCTACCCATATAGGGATACATACGTTTAACTTACAGTCGACCCCGACACAGCCATGACACGATCACAAAGAAGACCTGCAGTACTGACAATCTAGAGCGAGTAAAACCAACCAACCAACCAGCCAATCACACACTTGTTTTCCTTCAGCTCCCTATCCTGTTGTAGCAAGTTAATCTCCATTTTGGTACGGAGTTAGCCTAGCTACTATCGGACGGGGCCTTCCCTCCCCTCTGCCGCCGAAATCGTGAGCTCTTTGAAAATCAATTTTTCCACCTGTTCGTCCGTCATCTTGAGATTACGTTTCATGAAAACCTTGAACCCCCCACCCTCTCTCCGTTGACTTGTTTTCATCCTCCTTTATTCCCATTATAACAATATTATTATTCATACTTCTGCACTTTATATCAAGTAATTTCATTGTTTTATTGTCATACCGTAGCGTCTCTGTAGTGTGTTTTAGGGAGTCCACGGTACTTTTCATTGTCTTATTTTCCACTTGGATTTCTTCCATTTTGTTACTGTAATCCATTCCTGTTTTTAATGCCTCAACGCCCCCCAGTAGTCCAGACAATAGATCCGTTTTTTAAAATCTGTTCTCTCATGCTTGTAAGCAGTGCTCCGTATTCTGGAGACATACTTCTAAAAAATGTCCCCCTCCAAATTATTACATTCAGAATTTGACGGCGGCTTCCCTTCAGTTTCGCTCGAGGAGATGTCCTCTCTTTTTTGTCCGCTTCGATTTATCCGATTTTTCTTTTTCGAGCATATCAAAATGCTGATCAATAAATCATTCAAGGTTCTCTTATTTTATCCAGAATGTTTGTTTCGCAGTTATTAGCTAATCCAACATTTTATGATTGATTAATGGGACAAGCTGTGCCTACCACGCTGCCAACTGCCACATCATCAGCCAGTTAGTGAAGAGTGAGAGTCTGTTTCTTCTGCTGAATTAAAAACAACTTCAGTTGTTGTAGCCATGACAAAGGCATCTCTGACATAGAGGCCTAAACCCAACCTCTAACCCTCTAACTGTCTCTCTTCTTCCTCTTTCTCCTCCTCTCTTCTCCTCTTCCTCTCTTCCTCCTCTCTCCTCTTTATCTCCTCTCTCTCCTCTTCTTTGTTTCTTCTCTTCCTCTCTCTCTCCTCTTCTTTCCTTCTTCCTCTCTCTCTCTCTCTCTCTCCTCTTCCTCTCTCTCCTGCAGAGTTCACCAGAGACCGACGCAGCATACAGACCTGAGGAGGACCAACACTAGCAACAACCTTCTGTCTGCCCTGCCTTTCTCTTCCTCCTCCAGTCCTCCCAGCCACCCATGCTCTGTGAGGCTCTCTATCCTCTCCTCTCCCTGGGCATAATGCTCCATCTCTACTGCTAAGCTCTCCCTTACCCCACCTTACCCCCTAACTCCACCATGACCAGTCTGAAGCGGTCTCAGACGGAGCGTTCGGTGGGCGGCTCGGTACCTGCCTCTGATGAATTCTACACCCGTCGCCTGCGCCTCCCCAATGGTGGCGCCCCCCCACCTCGCTCGGAGAGCACCCACCTCACCTCCTCTTCCTCATCCGGCTCCTCTTCCTCCTCCACCCCGGGGGTTCCCAAGATGGGAGTCAGGGCGCGTGTGGCGGACTGGCCCCCAAAACGGGATGGAACGGGCGGGGTGTGGCACATCACCGTAGATACGGACTCCCCGAGTTCCACCATGTCATCTTCAGGCGGCGGAGAATGTGGGTCAGGCGGGTCGGCCGGGGAACGCGGGTCGGCCGGGGAACGCGGGTCGGCCGGGGAACGCGGAGAAAGAGAACGGAGCTCGGGTTCAGGCTCGGCGCCCACGGCCCATAGCAACCTGTCAGCTAAACTGGGCCACCTGATCAGCCCTCAGGACTCCTCGATGCTCCGGAACATCCACAACACCCTGAAGAGCAAGATGCACCACAGCAGACATCACAGCAAAGACAACCGCTACCTGTCGCCAGACGGCTACCAGGGCTCGCCGCGTAAAGGCATGAGGCGTATCCGCCAGCGCTCCAACAGTGACATCACTATCTCTGAGCTGGAGGGTGACGGGGGCGAGGGCTGGTCCTTCTCCGGCTGGACGCCCATGCATCGAGAGTACGGCAGCACCTCTTCCATAGACAAACATGCAGGCTCAGGGGAGAGCTTCTTCGATATGCTCAAGGTATTTTCTTGGTTGTGGTAAAAACAATGAGTATAGTTAAAAAATGTACGAAGAATTCCAGAGGATGATGCTTGAAAGTGTTGAAGACACTTATTGTATGTATTTTAAATGTGTCACGTAAACTTAATTTATTCAAGGGCTATACGTCCCAGGAGGCTCCTGATCAACGCAGCCCGGCGCCGGACAGACTTGGTGAGCTGCTGACGGTGGCCCCGCACAAACAGGCTGCCCTGGATCTACCTGATGGACCCCTGGGTCCTACCAGAGGTAGCCCTGCCAGTCGCCTGAAGGAAAGAGAGAAACACCTGAAGAGGAGGTCCAAGGTAGAGCACATGAACTGCATTTCTCATTAATGTTAATAATTATAATTTATTAAATGTCTATAGCCCTTTTGATAACAGAAAAAAATCTCAAAGTGCTTCAAAAGCAAAAAACAAGCCATACGTAAGCATGAGTAGGCTAGCTATAGTTAGCTAGATCAACCAATACATTATCATGAGTAGCCTAGCTATAGTTAGCTAGATCAACCAATACATTATCATGAGTAGCCTAGCTATAGCTAGCTAGGTCAACCAATACATCATCATGAGTAGCCTAGCTATAGCTAGTTACGTCAACCAATAGATTATGAGTAGCCTAGCTATAGCTAGCTAGATCAACCAATACATCATCATGAGTAGCCTAGCTATAGCTAGCTAGGTCAACCAATACATCATCATGAGTAGCCTAGCTATAGCTAGCTAGGTCAACCAATACATCATCATGAGTAGCCTAGCTATAGCTAGCTAGGTCAACCAATACATCATCATGAGTAGCCTAGCAATAGCTAGCTAGGTTAACCAATACATCGTCATGAGTAGCCTAGCAATAGCTAGCTAGGTCAACCAATACATCGTCATGAGTAGCCTAGCAATAGCTAGCTAGGTCAACCAATAGTGGCCAATACTTTGAATGCATGAATCCTCCAAAGATGGAGAGGAACAGCACATGGCTCGATCTTGGAACCAGCCTGAGTTGCGTAACCACTCGACTTCTGCTTCACAATGTATGGCACCCACTTGTGTGATGCCTCATCAGCTCTGGTCGCCAGAAAGCTCACCACTCACAGTTCCGAGTAGTAATCAGTCGTGCTCATTACGAACCCTCTGCCTCAACATTGCAGTCCTCTACTGCATCTCCCATTCCTCTCAAACTTCAGGTGACTCCTCAAACGGTGTTCTCAGAAGATCAGGAACCAGCAACCATGGTAAACAAAAAACTGAACGATTGTATTTATCTTGTCTGCAATTCTGACCCACCACCTCGATTTGGTCCTATGTAGCAAAATTTGAAATTGTGGTTTTTTTTTTTTACACTGGATAAAAGTAGAGACTCAGAACTAGAAAATGGTATATCAAACACTGCAGTTGAGGAACAATGGGGAAAGTCATTCAGCTTTGTAAATTGATAAATGGGTAATCCCACATTTTAAGAAAATGGCCCTAGAGTTTTTTGGTACACCTACTGGAGATATATTTTTGACTACACCTATTCAACATCATTCACACCCTCTTAAGCTTTAGCCCCACTCATCTCTTTAAGGATTCACTGCCTGTTCAGGGGCAGAACGACAGATTTGTACCTTGTCAGCTCGGGAACCATAATCCCAACTCATGCACCCTGCATTTGAACTTGCAACCTTCCGTATGTTACTAGTCCAACGCTCTAACCACTAGGCTACCCTGCCGCCTCTACACTCTAACCACTAGGCTACCCTGCCGCCTTTATTTAACTCACAAATTCTTATTTTCTAACCACTTTGTAGGCTACCCTCCCACCTCTACACTCTAACCACTAGGCTACCCTGCCGCCTCTACACTCTAACCACTAGGCTACCCTGCCGCCTCTACACTCTAACCACCACTAGGCTACCCTCCCACCTCTACACTCTAACCACTAGGCTACCCTGCCGCCTCTACACTCTAACCACTAGGCTACCCTGCCGCACCGATCACATTTCTTCCCAATCACTGTCATGAAAGTTCACGTTCCAGAAGAAACTTCTGCCAAAAAACAACATTTTGCTAAAAAAATAAATGAAAAATGTTACCGCTTCTCCTGTTAGCTTCTTGAAACGAGTCACATCGTCATGTCTGTGCTTAATGTTTTTTTTTAATGTGTTATGAGTCTGTACATTACATCAATATTACATTAAAATCAATAATTGTTTTTATCCATACACATTGTTTAATGTTTTTAATATATGCACAGTGACACAAACAACATTTCCCTCTGGGGGATAATAAAGTCATGATCTTATCTGATTCCAGTCGGAGACTGGAGGGGAGTCGATCTTCAGGAAGCTCCGCAGCGTCAAGGCCGAGGGTGACTCGTCCCGGGCTGGGTCTGATGTGGAGGATGGGGTGCGGGAGGATGTCAGCGGCCCCCCTCCTAAACCCTGGTCCTGTCAGAAAGGCTTCGCTCACTTTGACGTGCAGAGTATCCTCTTCGACCTCAACGAGGCCATCCAGGGTCGACAGTCTGGCGGGAAACGCAAGAACACAACCACGGGCGCCTCCGCCGCGGCCGCCGCCTCGGCCTCCGCCACTTCCTCGCTCTCGTCCAATCAGAGCGGGGTATGCGGCGGGGGCGGGTCTCCGTGCGGGTCCCAGGAGGAGCTGAGTGGGAAGGAGGGGGCCACGGGACAGGGAGGGACTCACACCACTAACCCTGCCCTAGACCCTGGTGATGAGAAGAGCAACGATCTGGTGCTGAACTGTCCTTGTTTCAGGAATGAGCTGGGAGGAGAGGGAGAGAGGAACATTGGCCTCTCTAAACGGGTAGGAGGATATATATGTGTGTGTGTGTGTGTGTGTGTGTGTGTGTGTGTGTGTGTGTGTGTGTGTGTGTGTGTGTGTGTGTGTGTGTGTGTGTGTGTGTGTGTGTGTGTGTGTGTGTGTATATGTGTGTGTGTGTGTGTGTGTATATGTGTGTGTGTGTGTGTGTGTGTGTGTGTGTATATATATGTGTATGTATATATATATATGTGTATGTATATATATATATATATATGTATGTATGTGTGTATATATATGTATATATATATATATATATGTATGTGTGTATATATGTATGTATAGGTTTTCCTTGACAAAGAAACGCACACATAGCGGGCTAAACAATATGGTCCTTCAAAAAAAACGTACTTTATGTCAAATAATGTTGTACTGTCGCATGGAATATAAACGGTGGTGATTGGGTGGTGTCTGAGTGGTGATTGGGTGGTGTCTGGGTGGTGTCTGAGTGGCGATTGGGTGGTGTCTGGGTGGCGATTGGGTGGTGTCTGGGTGGCGATTGGGTCATAACTGGGTGGTGAATGGGTTGTGTCTGGGTGGTGTCTGGGTTGTGTCTGGGTTGTGTCTGGGTGGTGTCTGGGTGGTGATTGGGTTGTGTCTGGGTGGTGACTGGATTGTGTCTGAGTGGTGATAGTTTATTAGGTACACCACCCCATTCACCAGAAATGGTTCTCTACTACACACACATACATGCATAATATATACACTATACACTGTGGCCAGTTTATTAGGTACACCACCCATTCACCAGAAATGGTTCTCTACTACACACACATACATGCATAATATATACACTATACACTGTGGCCAGTTTATTAGGTACACCACCCATTCACCAGAAATGGTTCTCTACTACACACACATACATGCATAATATATACACTATACACTGTGGCCAGTTTATTAGGTACACCACCCCATTCACCAGAAATGTCTCTCTCCTACAGACAGTGAGTCACGTGGCTGTGTCTTGCAATATAAAGCAGGCAGACAGGCATCAAGACATTCAGTTACTGTTCTGTTGAGCGTTAAAAAAACGAGTGACCGTAGTGACTTTGAGAATGCTGTGATTGTCGGCGCCAGGCATGCCGGGTTCCAGTAGCTCAGAAAACATCCGTGTCTGCTGGGCTTTTCACGCCCAGCAATGTCTTGGATTTACAGAGAAACGGTGCAACAAACATCCAGTCAGCGGCTGTCCTGTGGGTGTAAACAGTCTGTTGATGAGAGAGGTCGAAGGAGAATGGCAAGAATTGTGCGAGCTAACAGGTGGGAAACAAGCAGACAAATAACGGTGTTCAGAATGGCATCTCGGAACGCACAACTCGTCGGTCCTGGTCACGGATAGGCTGTTGCAGCAGACGACCACAACGGCCTCCTAGCAACTAAAAACAAGAAGAAGAAGTGGCGCCAGTGGCCACGCGATCATCAACACTGGACCATTTGAGGAGTGGGAAAACGTCGCCTTGTCCGGCGAATCCCAGTTCCTGTTGCTTCATGCTGATGACAGAGTGAGTCCGTGGCCCCGTCCTGCCTGGTGTCAACAGTACAGGCTGCTGGCAGCGGTTTAATGGTGTGGGGAATATTTTCCTAGAAAACGTCACGTCCCTTGATACCAATTGAGCAATGTTTCCACGGCCCAAAGAATTCAGGCTGTTCTGGAGGAAAAGGGAGGTCCAACCCAGTACTAGATGAGTTTACCTAATAAACTGACCAGTGAATGTATACAGTCACTCACACACACGCAGACTGACTCACGCTTTATACCCTTACACATTTCCAGGACCTATTTTGAATATCACGATAATTCAAATTTGATATAATGTGACATCATTGATATTGAACTTAGACACTACTTTATCAGACAGTTCATCTTTCAAACATGTCATAAAAACACACCTTTTCCCCCTCAATACCTCCATACTAACGTTACTCCTCCCCCCTCAATACCTCCATACTAACGTTACTCCTCCCCCTCAATACCTCCATACTAACGTTACTCCTCCCCTCAATACCTCCATACTAACGTTACTCCTCCCCCTCAATACCTCCATACTAACATTACTCCTCCCCTCAATACCTCCATACGAACGTTACTCCTCCCCTCAATACCTCCATACTAACATTACTCCTCCCCCTCAATACCTCCATACTAACATTACTCCTCCCCTCAATACCTCCATACTAACATTACTCCTCCCCCTCAATACCTCCATACTAACGTTACTCCTCCCCCTCAATACCTCCATACTAACGTTACTCCTCACCCTCAATACCTCCATACTAACGTTACTCCTCACCCTCAATACCTCCATACTAACGTTACTCCTCACCCTCAATACCTCCATACTAACGTTACTCCTCCCCCTCAATATCTCCATACTAACATTACTCCTCCCCCTCAATACCTCCATACTAACGTCACTCCTCCCCCTCAATACCTCCATACTAACGTTACTCCTCCCCCTCAATACCTCTATACTAACGGTACTCCTTCCCCCTTCTCAGCAGGGTAGTATAGGCAGTGGGGGCAGCTCCAGTGGCTCTGGGGGGGGAGGTGGCTCAGAGGAGGGACCCCTGGAGACCTCTCTCCCCCACTTCACCAACGCCGGGGTGTCCGTGCTGGAGGCCCCTAAAGACGGACAGGGACAGCATGCTGATAGGGCCAAACGATCTGTGGAGCACTGCGACCAGGGGTCTTACTACTACAGGAAATACTTCTATCTGAGAGGTGAGAGGGAGGAAGAGGTCTGGGAAACTACTACTACCGGAAATACTTATATCTGAGATACTACTACCGGAAATACTTATATCTGAGAGGGAGGAAGAGGAGAGGTCTGGGGTCTTATTACTACAGGAAATACCTCTATCTGAGAGGTGGGAGGGAGGAAGAGGAGAGGTCTGGGGTCTTATTACTACAGGAAATACCTCTATCTGAGAGGTGCGAGGGAGGAAGAGGTCTGGGAGCCTACTACTACTACCACTACCGGAAATACTTATATCTGAGATACTACTACCGAAAATACTTATCTGAGAGGTCGAGGAGAGGTCTGGGGCACTACTACTACTACTACTACTACTACTACTACTACTACTACTACTACTACTACTACTACCACTACCACTACTACAGGAAATACTTATATCTGGGAGGGAGGGAGGGAGGGAGGGAGGGAGGGAGGGGAGAGGTCTGGGGCCCTACTACTACTACAGGAAATACTGACAGTTGAAGTCTGAAGTTCACATGCACCTTAGCCAAATACATTTAAACTTAGTTTTTCACAATTCCTGACTTTAATCCAAGTAAAAATGTCCTGTCTTAGGTCAATTAGGATCACCACTTTATTTTAATAATGTGAAATGTCAGAATAATAGTAGAGAGATTTATTTCAGCTTTTATTTCTTTCATCACATTCCCAGTGGATCAGAAGTTTACATACACTCAATTAGTATTTGGTAGCATTGCTTTTAAATTGTTTAACTTGGGTCAAACGTTTCAGGTAGCCTTCCACAAGCTTCCCAAAATAAGTTGGGTGAATTTTGGCCCATTCCTCCTGACAGAGCTGGTGTAACTGAGTCAGGTTTGTCGGCCTCCTTGCTCACAGACAGTTTTTCAGTTCTGCCCACACATTTTCTATAGGATCGAGGTCAGGGTGTTGTGATGGCCACTCCAATACCTTGACTTTGTTGTCCTTACGCCATTTTGCCACAAATTTGGAAGAATGCTTGTGGTCAGTGTCCATTTGGATGACACATTTGCGACCAAGCTTTAACTTCCTGACTGATATCTTGAGATGTTGCTTCAATATATCCACAGAATTTTCCTGCCTCATGATGCCATCTATTTTGTGAAGTGCACCAGTCCCTCCTGCAGCAAAGAACCCCCACATCATGTTGCTGCCACCCCCGTGCTTCACGGTTGGGATGGTGTTCTTCGGCTTGCAAATTTTCCCCTTTTTCCTCCAAACATAACAATGGTCATTATGGCCAAACAGTTCTATTTTTGTTTCATCAGACCAGAGGACATTTCTCCAAAAAGTATGCTCTTTGTCCCCATGTGCAGTTGCAAACTGTAGTCTGGCTTTTTTATGGTGGTTTTGGAGGAGTGGTTTCTTCCTTGATGTCCGGCCTTTCATGTTATGTCGATATAGGACTCGTTTTACTGTTTCATATAGATACTTTTTGTACATGTTTCCTCCAGCATCTTCACAAGGTCCTTTGCTGTTGTTCTGGGATTGATTTGCACTTTTCACACCAAAGTACGTTCATCTATAGAAGACACAACGCGTCTCCTTCCTGAGCGGTATGACAGCTGCGTGGTCTCATGGTGTTTATACTTGCATACTATTGTTTGTACAGATGAATGTGGTATCTGCCTTCAGGCGTTTGGAAATTGCTCCCAAGGATGAATCAGACTTGTGGAGGTCTACAATTATTTTCTCTGATGTCTTGACTGATTTCTTTTGATTTTCCCATGATGTCAAGCAAAGAGGCACTGAGTTTGAAGGTAGGCCTTGAAATACATCCACAGGTACACCTCCAATTGACTCAAATTATGTCAATTAGCCTATCAGAAGCTTCTAAAGCCATGACATAATTTTCTGGAATTTTCCCACTGGAATTGTGATACAGTGAATTATAAGTGAAATAATCTGTCTGTAAACAATTGTTGGAAAAATTACTTGTGTCATGCACAAAGTAGATGTCCTAACCGACTTGCTAGAACTATAGTTTGTTAACAAGACATTTGTGGAGTGGTTGAGTAACGAGTTTTAACTTAATGACTCCAACCTAAACTTTCGACTTCAACTGTGTATCAGGGAGGAAGAGGAGAGGTCTGGGGGCCTACTGTTACTACAGGAACTACTTCTACCCGAGAAGTGAGATTATAGCATCTCTATTCATGCATTGCTAAGGTAGAGTAGATATGAATGTCTTTATGCCTTGGGGGAAAAAATCTGACTTTCTCTCTTCTCCCTCTTTCACCTTGTCCCCTCCTCTCTCTCTCTCTCTCGCTCGCTCTCTCGTCCAGAGCATTGGAACTACCTGGGTGTAGATGACACTCTGGGTCCAGTAGCAGTGAGTTTGAGGAGAGAGAAACTAGAGGAACACAAGGAGCATGGACAACAGTACAACTACAGAGTCATCTTCAGAACCAGCGAGGTAAATAGCTATATATCTATCAGGGTTGGGGTTCATTTGAAATGAAGTTAGTCAAATCAGGAAGTGATTTGAATTTAAAAATTGAAAAACTTTTCACACAAATAGCTTCTCAAAGTTGTTGAAAAGAGATGCCCTTTTTTTCAATTATTGTATTGGAATTTCAGTTTACTTCCTGAATTGACTGGCTTTCAATTTTAATTGACCCCAACCCTTGTATATATGGCATAGGAGTTTCTAACCTGGATATATGGCTCTTCTTCCCTTCTTTCCCACTCTTCTAACCCGGATCCCCTTCTGCCTTTCCCTCTCCTCTTTATTTCCCACAACCCCCTTCATCCCAGCTTTTCTATAGCCGATGTGAGCAAGACCTTTTAAACAGGTCAACATTCACAAGGCCGCAGGGCCAGATGAATTACCAGCACATGTACTCAGAGCATGTGGCAAGTGTCTTCACTGACGTTTTTCAACCTCCCCCTGACACTGTTTGTAATACCTACGTGTTTCAAGCAGACCACCATAGTCCCTTTCCCCAAGAATGCCAAGGTAACCTGTCTAAATGGCTATCGCACTCAAATCTGTAGCAACGGAATGCTTTGAAAGGCTGGTCATGGCTCACATCAACACCATCATCCCAGACACCATGGGCACAGTCCAATTCACCGCCCCAACAGATCCACACTGCCTTTTTTCCCACCTGGACAAAAGGGAACACCTATGTGAGAATGCTGTTCATTGACTACAGCTCAGCGTTCAACACCATAGTGCCCTCAAAGCTTATCACGACTCCGACACGATAGTGGTTGGCCTGGTCACGGACTACAATGAGACTACCTCTCCTTGAACGTCAAGACAAAGGAGTTGATCGTGGACGACAGGAAACGGAGGGCAGAGCCACGCCCCCAACCACATTGACGGGGGTTGTAGTGGAGCTGGTCGAGAGCTTCAAGTTTCTCGGTGTGCACATCACTAAGGATTTATCATGGTCCGAACACACCAACAACAGTCGTGAGGAACGCACAACAAGGCCTCTTATTTTTTTTTTTTTTTTTTTTTTTTTACATTTACGATACAGCCTGGATTCGAACCAGATGCAGTGTCTTAGACCACTGCGCCACTCGGGAGCCCCACTTCCCCCTCAGGAGGCTGAAAAGATTTGACATGGGTCCTCAGATCCTCAAAGTTCTACAGCTGCACCATCGAGAGCATCCTGACTGGCTGCATCACCGCCGACCGCAAGGCGGTCGACCGCAAGGCGCTGCAGAGGGTGGTGCGTACGGCCCAGAACATCACCGGGGCCGAGTGCGTACGGCCCAGAACATCACCGGGGCCGAGTGCGTACGGCCCAGAACATCACCGGGGCCGAGCGCGTACGGCCCAGAACATCACCGGGGCCGAGCTCTCTGCCAACGTTTTGCATTGACTCACTTTGCACAACCTTTTTTTGGACTCATCACGTACGCTGCTGCCACTATTTTATTATCTATCCTGTTGCCTAGTCACGTTGACCCCCCACCTGTATGTACATACAGTGCCTTCAAAGTATTCATACCCCTTGACTTTTTCCACATTTTGTTGTTATAGCAACATAATTAAACATGGATTAAATGTAGACGTTGAGTCACTGGCCTACACACAATTCCCCATAATGTCAAGATGGAATTACACTATTTGGACACCCCTTCAAATAAGTGGATTCGGCTATTTCAGACACGCCCCTTGCAATAACTTCTTAGGGAGCTTCTTGAAATGGCCGAGCAGCCTAAGATCACCTTGCAGAATGCCAAGCGTCGGCCGGAGTAGGGCTGTTACGATGACCGTATTACCGGCGGTCAGGAGTCATGAAGGCAGTCAAGTTCCATGTGACCGTTTTGTCACGGTAATTAGGCTTCTCCAAGCTCTGATGCTGCTGATGGTCATTAGTAGTCTACCAAACGTGCTTAACTGCCTGGTACTCAGCACTCTACTGTCCCTCTAATCACTCTGACATCAATGCAAATGTAATCAAAAGTGTAATTAAACACTTCATGAGAGCCCGTGAGCTCATGCTGTGCAACATTTCTATAGGCTTTGCATTTGTGTGAGAAAACAGAGTGATGGCCTCTAATAAAAAGAGGAGGATCTCATCAGCTTTCTATGGGCTAGGCCTCCTATATGTATTTCTCAACTTTCCTAATATTAAGCACATTGCTTATATTTACGACGAGTATAGGAGTATAGTCTACCTGGCTGGCAGGAAAATGAACCACGGTGAAATCGTTTTCCATTAGCTATTTTAAAGCACAAATAACATGTATTTGTTCCCCGCTCACCCTGTTGCATGATAATAGTCCATCATAAATCCCCCCCCAAAAAATCACACATACAGTACCAGTCAAAAGTTTGGACACACCTACTCATTCAAGGGTTTTTCTTTATTCTACAGTGTATTCTACATATGGAATCATGTAGTAACCAAAAAAGGGTTAAACAGATCAAAATATATTTTAGATTCTTCAGAGTAACCACCCTTTGCCTTGATGACAGCTTTTCACACTCTTGGCATTCTCTCAACTGGCTTCATAAGGAATGCCTTTCCAACAGTCTTGAAGGAGTTCTCACATATGCTGAACACTTGTTGGCTGCTTTTCCTTCACTCTGCAGTCCAACTCATCCCAAACCATCTCAATTGGGCTGAGGTTGGGTTATTGCGGAGACCAGGTCATCTGATGCAGCACTCCATCACTCTCCTTCTTGGTCAAATAACCCTTACACAGCCTGGAGGTGTGTTTTGGGTTATTGTCCTGTTGAAAAACAAATGATTTTCCCGCTAATTGCAAACCAGATGGGATGGCGTATCGCTTCAGAATGCTGTGGTAGCCATGCTGGATAAGTGTGCCTTGAATTCTAAATAAATCACAGTGTCAACAGCAAATGAAAATCCACACCATAACACCACCACCTCCATGCTTCACGGTGGGAACCACAGATGCAGAGATAATCCGGTCACCTACTCTGCGTCTGACAAAGACACGGCGGTTGGAACCAAAAATCTCAGATTTGGACTCATCAGACCAAAGGACAGATTTCCACCGGTCTAGTCTCCATTGCTCGTGTTTTCCTGGCTGTCTTCTTATTGGTGTCCTTTAGTGGTGGGTTTTTTGCATCAATTCATCCATGAAAGCCTGATTCACGTAGTCTCCTCTGAACAGTTGATGTTGAGATGTGTCTGTTCCATTTATTTGTGCTGCAATCTGAGATGCAGTTAACTCTAATGAACAGAGTTAACTCCTGTGGTGGTCCTCATGAGAGCCAGTTTCATCATTTCATTCATCATTTCATCATAGCGCTTTATGGTTTTTGCGACGGCACTTGAAGAAACTTTCAAAGTTGTTAAAATGTTCCCCCATTGACTGACCTTCATTTTCTTTATTTAACTAGGCAAGTCAGTTAAGAACAAATTCTTATTTTCAATGATGGCCTAGGAACAGTGGGTTAACTGCAGCTCAGGGATTTGAACTTGCAACCTTCCGGTGACTAGTCCAACACTCTAACCACTAGGCTACCCTGCCGCCCCAATGTCTTCAAGTAATGATGGACTGTCATTTCTCTTTGCTTATTTGAGCTGTTCTTGTCATATATGGCTATCTTCTGTATACCACCCCTACCTTGTCACAACACAATTCATGGATTGGCTCAAACACTTTAAGAAGGAATGCAATCCCACAAATGAACTTTTAACTTTGAAGGTACACCTGTTAATTGAATTCCATTCCAGGTGACTACCTCATACCTCATCCTCATCTCTACCTCCCTCCATCCTCACCTCTACCTCCCTCCATCCTCATCTCTACCTCCCTCCATCCTCATCTCTACCTCCCTCCATCCTCATCTCTACCTCCCTCCATCCTCATCTCTACCTCCCTCCATCCTCATCTCTACCTCCCTCCATCCTCATCTCTACCTCCCTCCATCCTCATCTCTACCTCCCTCCATCCTCATCTCTACCTCCCGCCATCCTCATCTCTACCTCCCGCCATCCTCATCTCTACCTCCCGCCATCCTCCCCTCTACCTCCCGCCATCCTCCCCTCTACTTCCCGCCATCCTCCCCTCTACCTCCCGCCATCCTCCCCTCTACCTCCCTCCATCCTCCCCTCTACTTCCCTCCATCCTCCCCTCTACCTCCTTCCATCCTCCCCTCTACCACCCTCCATCCTCCCCTCTACTTCCTCCATCCTCCCCTCTACCTCCTTCCATCCTCCCCTCTACTTCCCTCCATCCTCCCCTCTACTTCCCTCCATCCTCCCCTCTACTTCCCGCCATCCTCCCCTCTACTTCCCTCCATCCTCCCCTCTACTTCCCTCCATCCTCCCCTCTACTTCCCTCCATCCTCCCCTCTAACGTCCTCACTCGCTCCAGTTCCTCAGACCCTGCAGTAGCATAACCAGTCATTTCAAATATTGAATGTCAGTGTCAGCAATGCTCTTACAGTTGTGGAACTAATTTACAGTAATAGAACCTGTTTACAGTAATAGAACCTGTAATCGGTGGTTTCAGCTATAGAACCGGTTTACGGTAATAGGTGGTTTCAGCTATAGAACCGGTTTACGGTAATAGGTGGTTTCAGCTATAGAACCGGTTTATGGTAATAGGTGGTTTCAGCTATAGAACCGGTTTACGGTAATAGGTGGTTTCAGCTATAGAACCGGTTTACGGTAATAGGTGGTTTCAGCTATAGAACCAGCTATAGAACCGGTTTACGGTAATAGGTGGTTTCAGCTATAGAACCGGTTTACGGTAATAGGTGGTTTCAGCTATAGAACCGGTTTACGGTAATAGGTGGTTTCAGCTATAGAACCGGTTTACGGTAATAGGTGGTTTCAGCTATAGAACCGGTTTACGGTAATAGGTGGTTTCAGCTATAGAACCGGTTTACGGTAATAGGTGGTTTCAGCTATAGAACCGGTTTACGGTAATAGGTGGTTTCAGCTATAGAACCGGTTTACGGTAATAGGTGGTTTCAGCTATAGAACCGGTTTACGGTAATAGGTGGTTTCAGCTATAGAACCGGTTTACGGTAATAGGTGGTTTCAGCTATAGAACCGGTTTACGGTAATAGGTGGTTTCAGCTATAGAACCGGTTTACGGTAATAGGTGGTTTCAGCTATAGAACCGGTTTACGGTAATAGGTGGTTTCAGCTAAAGAACCGGTTTACGGTAATAGGTGGTTTCAGCTATAGAACCGGTTTACGGTAATAGGTGGTTTCAGCTAAAGAACCGGTTTACGGTAATAGGTGGTTTCAGCTAAAGAACCGGTTTACGGTAAAAGGTGGTTTCAGCTGGTTTCAGCTAGAACCGGTTTACGGTAATAGGTGGTTTCAGCTATAGAACCGGTTTACGGTAATAGGTGGTTTCAGCTATAGAACCGGTTTACGGTAATAGGTGGTTTCAGCTAAAGAACCGGTTTACGGTAATAGGTGGTTTCAGCTATAGAACCGGTTTACGGTAATAGGTGGTTTCAGCTAAAGAACCGGTTTACGGTAATAGGTGGTTTCAGCTAAAGAACCGGTTTACGGTAATAGGTGGTTTCAGCTATAGAACTGGTTTACGGTAATAGGTGGTTTCAGCTATAGAACCGGTTTACGGTAATAGGTGGTTTCAGCTATAGAACCGGTTTACGGTAATAGGTGGTTTCAGCTATAGAACCGGTTTACGGTAATAGGTGGTTTCAGCTAAAGAACCGGTTTACGGTAATAGGTGGTTTCAGCTATAGAACAGGTTTACGGTAATCGGTGGTTACAGCTATAGAACCGGTTTACGGTAATCGGTGGTTTCAGCTATAGAACCGGTTTACGGTAATGGGTGGTTTCAGCTATAGAACCCGGTTTACGGTAATAGGTGGTTTCAGCTATAGAACCCGGTTTACGGTAATAGGTGGTTTCAGTTATAGTACCCAGTTAGGTGACAGTCATAGAAACAGACACTGTAATGGTCGTCTAATAGCTGCTGCCTTTATCCCGCCCCCTCTTCTCCTTTCCTATTCTCTCCACCCCCCTGCTCGCTGCTATTGGAAGGTGTGTGTGTGTGTGTGTGTTGAGACAGCATCACAGGATAATGGTTAAGACCAGTGGTGTTGTGGGTTCTCTCAACCAGCTGAAGTTCATCCCTGTTAGTTCATTTAGCCCACAGGTCTCCGTCAGAACGTCTCGCTAAGCTACAGTACACGACAACAATACATTTGATTATACATAATAATATCCTGCAAAATGTCACTGTCTTTCAACACCCAATGACACTGTACAGTACCTCTGTGACACACAATCACACACAGGGGACTTGACTCTGTGTGTCTACTGTTAAATATAAAGGTCTCTGTCATTCTATTATGTACTCTGTCTGTCCGCTGAAGTTTTCTTTGGCCTTAGATAGTGTTCTCCCCCCAGGAAGTTAATTTTAGCCATAAGTGCCTCTACTGTAAGTGAACAAATGAACAGTGAGGAGAAGCCAAGGCCACACACTTTCTCTCACACACACACACACACACACACACACACACACACACACACGCTGGTATCTCTCTCTCATTCGCTCGTTGTTGTTTGGGATGACCACAGATGACCGTGAAGCGTTAACCGTTGAGAGGAAGACGTTGGAAGAAAGCTGCTCTGTCTGTGTGTCAACCTTTTTCCAGAAGTAGTGCACTTTAAGTGGAATAGGGAGCGATATTAGATAAGATCGGTATTGGTCTGAACAGGCCCCAATCATCTCCTGGCTGATCTAATAATGAATCTGTCTCCTCTTCCTGTTCTGTTCTTCTCTCTTCCTCCTCTTTCTATTCCCCTCTTCCTCCCTCTAGCTCACCACCCTGCGTGGGTCTATCCTGGAGGATGCGGTGCCATCTACCTCAAAGCACGGCCTGGCGCGGGGTCTACCCCTCAAAGAGGTGCTAGATTACCTGGTACCAGAGCTGAACGCCCACTGTCTCAGACTGGCTCTCAACACACCTAAAGTCACAGAGCAGCTGATGAAGCTGGACGAACAGGGGGTAAGGAGGAGGCACTACAGTACACACAGACACCAGGGGATAAGCAGGAGGCACTACAGTACACACAGACACCAGGGGGTAAGCAGGAGGCACTACAGTACACACAGACACCAGGGGATAAGCAGGAGGCACTACAGTACACACAGACACCAGGGGGTAAGGAGACAGCACCTCAGTACACACAGACACCAGGGGGTAAGGAGAACACACTACAGTACACACAGACACCAGGGGATAAGCAGGAGGCACTACAGTACACACAGACACCAGGGGTAAGGAGACAGCACCTCAGTACACACAGACACCAGGGGGTAAGGAGACAGCACCTCAGTACACACAGACACCAGGGGGTAAGGAGACCATACTACAGTACACACAGACACCAGGGGGTAAGGAGACCATACTACAGTACACACAGACACCAGGGTGTAAGGAGGAGGCATTACAGTACACACAGACACCAGGGGGTAAGGACACCAGAGGCACTACAGTACACACAGACACCAGGGGGTAAGGAGAGGCACTAC
>NC_056433.1:8364539-8384539 GCF_018296145.1 Oncorhynchus tshawytscha | reverse complement strand
ACTGTCTCTCTCCCCTAGCTGACTTCTTCTTGGACCCATCCTCCCTGTACACCACCTATAAGGACTATGAACCTGTCTGTCTCTCCTCCAGCTGACTTCTTCTTGGACCCATCCCCCCTGTACACCACCTATAAGGACTATGAACCTGTCTGTCTAACTCTACTGTCTGTCTCTCCTCCAGCTGACTTCTTCTTGGACCCATCCCCCTGTACACCACCTATAAGGACTATGAACCTGTCTGTCTAACTCTACTGTCTGTCTCTCCTCCAGCTGACTTCTTCTTGGACCCATCCCCCCTGTACACCACCTATAAGGACTATGAACCTGTCTGTCTAACTCTACTGTCTCTCTCCTCCAGCTGACTTCTTCTTGGACCCATCCCCCTGTACACCACCTATAAGGACTATGAACCTGTCTGTCTAACTCCTGTCTGTCTCTCCTCCAGCTGACTCCACAGGGACCCATCCCCCTGTACACCACCTATAAGGACTATGAACCTGTCTGTCTAACTCTACAGCTGACTCCACAGGGACCCATCCCCCTGTACACCACCTATAAGGACTATGAACCTGTCTGTCTCTCCTCCAGCTGACTCCACAGGGACCCATCCCCCTGTACACCACCTATAAGGACTATGAACCTGTCTGTCTCTCCTCCAGCTGACTCCACAGGGACCCATCCCCCTGTACACCACCTATAAGGACTATGAACCTGTCTGTCTCTCCTCCAGCTGACTCCACAGGGACCCATCCCCTCTGTACACCACCTATAAGGACTATGAACCTGTCTGTCTAACTCTACTGTCTGTCTCTCCTCCAGCTGACTCCACAGGGACCCACTCCCTGTACACCACCTATAAGGACTATGAACCTGTCTGTCTAACTCTACTGTCTGTCTCTCCTCCAGCTGACTCCACAGGGACCCACTCCCTGTACACCACCTATAAGGACTATGAACCTGTCTGTCTAACTCTACTGTCTGTCTCTCCTCCAGCTGACTCCACAGGGACCCACTCCCTGTACACCACCTATAAGGACTATGAACCTGTCTGTCTAACTCTACTGTCTGTCTCTCCTCCAGCTGACTCCACAGGGACCCACTCCCTGTACACCACCTATAAGGACTATGAACCTGTCTGTCTCTCCTCCAGCTGACTCCACAGGGACCCATCCCCCCTGTACACCACCTATAAGGACTATGAACCTGTCTGTCTCTCCTCCAGCTGACTCCACAGGGACCCATCCCCCTGTACACCACCTATAAGGACTATGAACCTGTCTGTCTCTCCTCCAGCTGACTCCACAGGGACCCATCCCCCTGTACACCACCTATAAGGACTATGAACCTGTCTGTCTCTCCTCCAGCTGACTCCACAGGGACCCACTCCCTGTACACCACCTATAAGGACTATGAACCTGTCTGTCTCTCCTCCAGCTGACTCCACAGGGACCCACTCCCTGTACACCACCTATAAGGACTATGAACCTGTCTGTCTCTCCTCCAGCTGACTCCACAGGGACCCATCCCCTCTGTACACCACCTATAAGGACTATGAACCTGTCTGTCTCTCCTCCAGCTGACTCCACAGGGACCCATCCCCCTGTACACCACCTATAAGGACTATGAACCTGTCTGTCTCTCCTCCAGCTGACTCCACAGGGACCCATCCCCTCTGTACACCACCTATAAGGACTATGAACCTGTCTGTCTCTCCTCCAGCTGACTCCACAGGGACCCATCCCCTCTGTACACCACCTATAAGGACTATGAACCTGTCTGTCTCTCCTCCAGCTGACTCCACAGGGACCCACTCCCTGTACACCACCTATAAGGACTATGAACCTGTCTGTCTAACTCTACTGTCTGTCTCTCCTCCAGCTGACTCCACAGGGACCCACTCCCTGTACACCACCTATAAGGACTATGAACCTGTCTGTCTCTCCTCCAGCTGACTCCACAGGGACCCACTCCCTGTACACCACCTATAAGGACTATGAACCTGTCTGTCTAACTCTACTGTCTGTCTCTCCCCTAGCTGACTCCACAGGGACCCACTCCCTGTACACCACCTATAAGGACTATGAACCTGTCTGTCATCTCCTCCAGCTGACTCCACAGGGACCCACTCCCTGTACACCACCTATAAGGACTATGAACCTGTCTGTCTCTCCTCCAGCTGACTCCACAGGGACCCACTCCCTGTACACCACCTATAAGGACTATGAACCTGTCTGTCTCTCCTCCAGCTGACTCCACAGGGTCCCACTCCCTGTACACCACCTATAAGGACTATGAACCTGTCTGTCTCTCCTCCAGCTGACTCCACAGGGTCCCACTCCCTGTACACCACCTAATAAGGACTATGAACCTGTCTGTCTCTCCTCCAGCTGACTCCACAGGGTCCCACTCCCTGTACACCACCTATAAGGACTATGAACCTGTCTGTCTAACTCTACTGTCTGTCTCTCCTCCAGCTGACTCCACAGGGACCCACTCCCTGTACACCACCTATAAGGACTATGAACCTGTCTGTCTCTCCTCCAGCTGACTCCACAGGGACCCACTCCCTGTACACCACCTATAAGGACTATGAACCTGTCTGTCTCTCCTCCAGCTGACTCCACAGGGACCCACTCCCTGTACACCACCTATAAGGACTATGAACCTGTCTGTCTCTCCTCCAGCTGACTCCACAGGGTCCCACTCCCTGTACACCACCTATAAGGACTATGAACCTGTCTGTCTAACTCTACTGTCTGTCTCTCCTCCAGCTGACTCCACAGGGTCCCACTCCCTGTACACCACCTATAAGGACTATGAACCTGTCTGTCTCTCCTCCAGCTGACTCCACAGGGTCCCACTCCCTGTACACCACCTAATAAGGACTATGAACCTGTCTGTCTCTCCTCCAGCTGACTTAACAGGGTCCCACTCCCTGTACACCACCTATAAGGACTATGAACCTGTCTGTCTCTCCTCCAGCTGACTCCACAGGGACCCACTCCCTGTACACCACCTATAAGGACTATGAACCTGTCTGTCTAACTCTGTCTGTCTCTCCTCCAGCTGACTCCACAGGGACCCACTCCCTGTACACCACCTATAAGGACTATGAACCTGTCTGTCTCTCCTCCAGCTGACTCCACAGGGTCCCACTCCCTGTACACCACCTATAAGGACTATGAACCTGTCTGTCTCTCCTCCAGCTGACTCAACAGGGTCCCACTCCCTGTACACCACCTATAAGGACTATGAACCTGTCTGTCTCTCCTCCAGCTGACTCCACAGGGACCCACTCCCTGTACACCACCTATAAGGACTATGAACCTGTCTGTCTGTCTCTCCTCCAGCTGACTCCACAGGGAACCACTCCCTGTACACCACCTATAAGGACTATGAACCTGTCTGTCTCTCCTCCAGCTGACTCCACAGGGACCCACTCCCTGTACACCACCTATAAGGACTATGAACCTGTCTGTCTCTCCTCCAGCTGACTCAACAGGGTCCCACTCCCTGTACACCACCTATAAGGACTATGAACCTGTCTGTCTCTCCTCCAGCTGACTCAACAGGGTCCCACTCCCTGTACACCACCTATAAGGACTATGAACCTGTCTGTCTCTCCTCCAGCTGACTCCACAGGGTCCCACTCCCTGTACACCACCTATAAGGACTATGAACCTGTCTGTCTAACTCTACTGTCTGTCTCTCCTCCAGCTGACTCCACAGGGACCCACTCCCTGTACACCACCTATAAGGACTATGAACCTGTCTGTCTCTCTCTCCAGCTGACTCCACAGGGACCCACTCCCTGTACACCACCTATAAGGACTATGAACCTGTCTGTCTGTCTAGCTGTCTGTCTCTCCCCTAGCTGACTCCACAGGGTCCCACTCCCTGTACACCACCTATAAGGACTATGAACCTGTCTGTCTGTCTGTCTCCTCCAGCTGACTCCACAGGGACCCACTCCCTGTACACCACCTATAAGGACTATGAACCTGTCTGTCTAACTCTACTGTCTGTCTCTCCTCCAGCTGACTCCACAGGGACCCACTCCCTGTACACCACCTATAAGGACTATGAGGTGATGTTTCATGTCTCCACCATGCTGCCCTACACACCCAACAACAAACAACAGGTATGGATAGTTATTATTGACCAACGTTGAGATTTTATACAGGCCGAAGACTATTAGAACAAACTAAACAAAATTGTTCATTAAATAAATTATCTGGAGAGGTAGAAAACTCAATGATCAAGTCCTTTAAAATAATGCTACTGACTTAAAAAAAATAATCTTATCATCCTTTAAAATGTCTTAGAAATAAATATAATTACAGAAATACAGCCTGTTTGATGCATTTTGCATCATAGGATGGAAAATGCATCATACCGGCTGTATTTGGAAATTATATATCTTGTAAACTTGATTGCTGACATGCAAAGCATTTTGGGACAATATCACCAATGGTCTAATGAAACAAATACCAAAAGATCATTTTTGGTTGGGATTTTCCTTTAAATGTTAGGGAAAACAAACAAATTGAAAACCATATTTTTTTCCCCCCACAAAATTTTAATCACAGTGCAGTTATCACAAAACATATAATTTTCCTAACTAGACGATAGGCTGTGAAGATCTGGGGAAGGTTGTGTGATAGGCTATGAAGATCTGGGGAAGGTTGTGTGATAGGCTATGAAGATCTGGGGAAGGTTGTGTGATAGGCTATGAAGATCTGGGGAAGGTTGTGTGATAGGCTATGAAGATCTGGGGAAGGTTGTGTGATAGGCTATGAAGATCTGGGGAAGGTTGTGTGATAGGCTATGAAGATCTGGGGAAGGTTGTGTGATAGGCTATGAAGATCTGGGGAAGGTTGTGTGATAGGCTATGAAGATCTGGGGAAGGTTGTGTGATAGGCTATGAAGATCTGGGGAAGGTTGTGTGATAGGCTATGAAGATCTGGGGAAGGTTGTGTGATAGGCTATGAAGATCTGGGGAAGGTTGTGTGATAGGCTATGAAGATCTGGGGAAGGTTGTGTGATAGGCTATGAAGATCTGGGGAAGGTTGTGTGATAGGCTATGAAGATCTGGGGAAGGTTGTGTGATAGGCTATGAAGATCTGGGGAAGGTTGTGTGATAGGCTATGAAGATCTGGGGAAGGTTGTGTGATAGGCTATGAAGATCTGGGGAAGGTTGTGTGATAGGCTATGAAGATCTGGGGAAGGTTGTGTGATAGGCTATGAAGATCTGGGGAAGGTTGTGTGATAGGCTATGAAGATCTGGGGAAGGTTGTGTGATAGGCTATGAAGATCTGGGGAAGGTTGTGTGATAGGCTATGAAGATCTGGGGAAGGTTGTGTGATAGGCTATGAAGATCTGGGGAAGGTTGTGTGATAGGCTATGAAGATCTGGGGAAGGTTGTGTGATAGGCTATGAAGATCTGAGGAAGGTTGTGTAATTTAAAGATAGCAGAAAATAAACCGCCTATTGGGTCAATTTCCATTGACGAGCATTGAATGAGAGGCTATCAGCACAAAATGTATATTTACATAATATGTAAATAAACTTCTCAATTCACATTAGCAACGGGAATGACACAAGCTGAGAGAAGGTTTGGGTGATGTTCTTGCGCTTCACAGCTCAAAAGTGCCAGAAATGTCACTGTAGCAAATTATTAATTTATATGCAAGCAACAACTTCATGTATCTACCATATTACACTCTTAATTAATGCAACAATTCACAAACATGCAGACGTTTAAATGGTTTATTTTCTCTTCCATATACTCATTAATTTAGCAAGACAATTAACGCAACCAAGTGGAACAGCTGCTAGCTAACATGCTATAACATCAAGCGAACAATGCTTGCTTCATCAAGTAAATTCAGCATTGCGAAAATGAACATTTACCGCTCTCATACGAATACAAAAAAGGTAATATTATCATACAGTGTCAGTCATATTATATAGAGCTAGGTAGCAAGCTAAACAAAATGTCTGCACTCTGCATCCTCACACAGCTAACGTTAGCTAAAGTTGGCAAATTAGTAGGCTAAGTTAACTCTTGCTCCTACCTGGCACGCAGGCGTCCCACCTAGAGCTCTGGAAATGCAAATGCGCTACGCTAAACGCTAATAGTATTAGTTAAAACGCAAACGTTCATTAAAATACACATGCAGGGTATTGAATTAAAGCTACACTCGTTGTGAATCCAGGCAACAAGTCAGATTTTTAAAATGCTTTTCGGCGAAAGCATGAGAAGCTATTATCTGATAGCATGTAACACCCCAAAAGACCCGCAGGGGATGTAAACAAAATAATTAGCATAGTCGGCGCTACACAAACCGCACAATAAAATATAAAACATTCATTACCTTTGACCATCTTCTTTGTTGGCACTCCTTGATGTCCCATAATCAATATTGGGTCTTTTTTTCGATTAAATCGGTCCATATATAGCCTAGATATCGATCTATGAAGACTGTGTGATAAACGGAAAAAAATAGCGTTTCATAATGTAACGTCATTTTTTAAAAGTTAAAAAGTCGACGATAAACTTTCACAAAACACTTCGAAATACTTTTGTAATGCAACTTTAGGTATTAGTACACGTTAATAAGCGATAAAATTCATCAGGAGGCGATGTAAATTCTATAGGTGGTCGTCTGGAAAAAATGTCCGGAAAAAACTCAACCAATACATCCTGTTGGAGGCCGGAGGGAATCGGTTCCCTTGGGTCTGTTCGACCAAGAATCAAATCCGAAGCAAATGAGAAGACTCTAGACATCCTGTGGAAGCTGTAGGTACTGCAACCTCGGCCTCATTTAATACGGTTCACCTTTAACATTCCTGGAAGTGGCGCATGGATATTTTTTTCCATTTTCAGTGATCATTTTCAGCCTTTAACTGCAATTTCAGATAAAAACACATTAGGAAGGATACCTCCTATACATTTCAACTGTTTCAAAAACATTGCTCTGCTATTACGATTTATACTATATACTTCTCTGCTTTTGGTGCCCTCACTTCCGGCCTGTGAACAGCGTGAAGCGAACCCATGGACATGAGCAGATAATTATGTGTGACCGTGTCAGAGCGAAGTGATCTCAATATCACGGCCTATTTTTAAAATTTTTTAAATTATTTTTTATTTTACCTTTTTATTTAAGTCAGCAAGTCAGTTAAGAACAAATTCTTATTTTCAATGACGGCCTAGGAACAGTGGGTTAACTTCCTGTTCAGGGGCAGACGCTCTAACCACTAGGCTACCCTGCCGCACCTATTCATTGATGAGAGGTCCTGCTTTACTGAAGTTGCGAGACATGACAAGCCATGAAATTACGAGACACAGTTGTGCATATAAAAAACATAACTGGCACGCAGATCGGTAGAAATGTTAAGATAAATTGGCATTCCACATAAGGTTGCTGACTCCTCGTGTAGCCTATTATCGGCAACTTCAGGAGGGTAATGGCAGGATCTGTGACAGCCAGTAGAAGCCGGAGGAGAACGGTTGGGGCTCAGGTTGTTTTTTTCTTTCTTTTTTTCTGCTTATCTAGATCTCTGCCTCCCTCTTAAGTCATTTAGTCTTATTTCATCCAACAGTAAGCTTTTAAGCATCAGACAAGCTCAATGCATATTGTTGATTTTATTAAAACATATATGGAAAAATACACGTTTAAAAATGTTGGCCAATCACTTGACAGATGATTTTCGGTCGACAAAGATTTTAGTTGTTTTTGGGGACAGCCCTACTATACTGTGCCCCTCCCCTCTCCATCTATTGCCGTCCAGTTATGAAAGTAGCGAGTGTTTTGTGTTCTTGGAACTAATCAGTCTCCTCCGTTCCCAAAAATACAGACTCTTAGGAGTCGATTCCTAGACAAATTTAATCTTGACACTAAGAAATGGAAGTCGACGCGCAACGAGTCCATTATTGTGGACTCTCCACCGCTACGTCATCGTCGTTAACAGATGGAAAATGGCAAGAGACAGCAGCGAAGTCTTGTATGGCAACACTTTGAGAAGTTAAATGAAAAGGAAATGTGGAAGTGGAATTGAGGATCAGTAATGGCAGTACAGGTACAGTAATGGTAGTACAGGTACAGTAATGGTAGTACAGTAATGGTAGTACAGGTACAGTAATGGTAGTACAGGTACAGTAATGGTAGTACAGGTACAGTAATGGTAGTACAGTAATGGCAGTACAGGTACAGTAATGGTAGTACAGTAATGGTAGTACAGGTACAGTAATGGTAGTACAGGTACAGTAATGGTAGTACAGTAATGGTAGTACAGTAATGGCAGTACAGTAATGGTAGTACAGGTACAGTAATGGTAGTACAGGTACAGTAATGGTAGTACAGGTACAGAAATGGTAGCACATGTACAGTAATGGTAGTACAGGTACAGTAATGATAGTACAGGTACAGTAATGGTAGCACAGTAATGGTAGTACAGGTACAGTAATGGTAGCACAGGTACAGTAATGGTAGTATAGGTATAGTAATGGTAGTACAGTAATGGTAGTACATGTACAGTAATGGTAGTACGGGTACAGTAATGGTAGTACGGGTACAGTAATGGTAGTACAGGTACAGTAATGGTAGTACGGGTACAGTAATGGTAGTACAGGTACAGTAATGGTAGCACAGGTACAGTAATGGTAGTATAGGTATAGTAATGGTAGTACAGTAATGGTAGTACATGTACAGTAATGGTAGTACGGGTACAGTAATGGTAGTACGGGTACAGTAATGGTAGTACAGGTACAGTAATGGTAGTACGGGTACAGTAATGGTAGTACAGGTACAGTAATGGTAGTACAGTAATGGTAGTACAGTAATGGTAGTACAGGTACAGTAATGGTAGTACAGGTACAGTAATGGCAGTACAGTAATGGCAGTACAGGTACAGTAATGGTAGTACAGTAATGGTAGTATAGATACAGTAATGGTAGTACAGGTACAGTAATGGTAGTACAGTAATGGTAGTATAGGTACAGTAATGGTAGTACAGGTACAGTAATGGTAGTATAGGTATAGTAATGGTAGTACAGTAATGGTAGTACAGTAATGGTAGTACAGTACAGTAATGGTAGTATGGGTACAGTAATGGTAGTACAGTAATGGTAGTACAGTAATGGTAGTACACGGTATATACAGTAATGGTAGTACAGGTACAGTAATGGTAGTACAGGTACAGTAATGGTAGTACAGGTACAGTAATGGTAGTACAGGTACAGTAATGGTAGTACAGTAATGGTAGTACAGTAATGGTAGTACAGGTACAGTAATGGTAGTACAGTAATGGTAGTACAGTAATGGAAGTATAGGTACAGTAATGGTAGTACAGGTACAGTAATGGTAGTACAGGTACAGTAATGGTAGTACAGGTACAGTAATGGTAGTACAGTAATGGTAGTACTGGTACAGTAATGGTAGTACAGTAATGGTAGTACTGGTACAGTAATGGTAGTACAGTAATGGTAGTACAGGTACAGTAATGGTAGTACAGTAATGGTAGTATAGTAATGGTAGTACGGGTACAGTAATGGTAGTATGGGTACAGTAATGGTAGTAGTATAGATACAGTAATGGTAGTACAGTAATGGTAGTATAGATACAGTAATGGCAGTACAGTAATGGTAGTACAGGTACAGTAATGGTAGTACAGTAATGGTAGTATAGTAATGGTAGTACAGGGTACAGTAATGGTAGTATGGGTACAGTAATGGTAGTATAGATACAGTAATGGTAGTACAGTAATGGTAGTATAGATACAGTAATGGCAGTACAGTAATGGTAGTACAGGTACAGTAATGGTAGTACACTAATGGTAGTACAGGTATAGTAATGGTAGTACAGGTACAGTAATGGTAGTATGGTAGTAAAGTAATGGTAGTATAGGTACAGTAATGGCAGTACGGGTACAGTAATGGTAGTACAGGTACAGTAATGGTAGTACAGGTACAGTAATGGTAGTACAGATACAGTAATGGTAGTACAGGTACAGTAATGGTAGTACAGGTACTGTAATGGTAGACCAGATACAGTAATGGTAGTACAGGTACAGTAATGGTAGTACAGGTACTGTAATGGTAGACCAGATACAGTAATGGTAGTATAGGTATAGTAATGGTAGTACAGTAATGGTAGTATAGGTATAGTAATGGTAGTACAGTAATGGTAGTACGGGTACTGTAATGGTAGACCAGATACAGTAATGGTAGTACAGGTACAGTAATGGTAGTACAGGTACAGTAATGGTAGTACAGTAATGGTAGTACAATGCTTAACCATGTGACCGGGTCGCACCGTAAGACCCAAACCGTTGCTGGCAGCAGCTACATTGTGAATTCACATGGAATTTTATGCATTTTTCTGACCATTTAATTGCAGAATAAAATAAGAGAGATTGTCACATCCCTAAATAGATGATTGAAAATGTGACCATCTTGTTGTCCATGTGTTTACCTTGAGAGTTTTCCTTTGCTGTCTCCTCACAGCTCCTGAGGAAGCGGCACATAGGAAATGACATAGTGACCATCGTATTCCAGGAGCCTGGGGCTCAACCCTTCACCCCCAAGAACATACGGTCACACTTCCAACACGTGTTTGTAGTGGTGAGAGCACACCAACCCTGCTCTGACAACACCTCCTATAGGTGAGTGGGAATGTCTAATGCACGCACGGCACACGCACAACACATGCATAACACACGCATGACACACAGAGACCCTGAGCAGAGACACACGGAGACCCTGAGCAGAGACACACGGAGACCCTGAGCAGAGACACACGGAGACCCTGAGCAGAGACACACGGAGACCCTGAGCAGAGACACACGGAGACCCTGAGCAGAGACACACGGAGACCCTGAGCAGAGACACACGGAGACCCTGAGCAGAGACACACGGAGACCCTGAGCAGAGACACACGGAGACCCTGAGCAGAGACACACGGAGACCCTGAGCAGAGACACACGGAGACCCTGAGCAGAGACACACGGAGACCCTGAGCAGAGACACACGGAGACCCTGAGCAGAGACACACTTATTTCTATTTCCCTGTGTTTCTGTTTTACCTTCTGTTATTTCTAGTGCTACATTGATATTGATCACTGCATTGTTGGGGTTAAGAGCTGGCAAGAAAGGCATTTCACTGCACCCATCATACTACTATGACTGACCCTGTAAAACAACACCTATCATACTACTATGACTGACCCTGTAAAACAACACCTATCATACTACTGACTGACCCTGTAAAACAACACCTATCATACTACTATGACTGACCCTGTAAAACAACACCTATCATACCACTATGACTGACCCTGTAAAACAACACCTATCACACTACTATGACTGACCCTGTAAAACAACACCTATCATACTACTGACTGACCCTGTAAAACAACACCTATCATACTACTGACTGACCCTGTAAAACAACACCTATCACACTACTATGACTGACCCTGTAAATCAACACTTATCATACTACTATGACTGACCCTGTAAAACAACACCTATCATACTACTATGACTGACCCTGTAAAACAACACCTATCACACTACTATGACTGACCCTGTAAAACAACGCCTATCACACTACTATGACTGACCCTGTAAAACAACGCCTATCACACTACTATGACTGACCCTGTAAAACAACACCTATCATACTACTGACTGACCCTGTAAATCAACACTTATCATACTACTATGACTGACCCTGTAAAACAACACCTATCATACTACTATGACTGACCCTGTAAAACAACACCTATCATACTACTATGACTGACCCTGTCCGGTGTATGTCACAATAATACACATTGCATTAATTTTATGTACATAATATGGTTGGGCGGTTTTCAGATTTTCATATCGTCATACTGTCCTCTCATCCCGGGATTTATTGTATTACCGGTTTAGTATACAAAGGGGCGCACCATTTAAAAAATGTAATTTTTTTTTTTTTTAAATACAATCGGTTACCAGAATGTTAACAAAATTCGCACAAGTAATAGTGAATTTTCATGGAAGCTGCTAGCTCAATATGATAATGAGCGCAAACTAAAATAAACGAAACGCAAAGACAGGAAATCCAGCTCATAATGTTCTACATATATAGGTAGGAGCTACCGAATGTCCTTTTTTGGTGCGTTTGGACATTTTACAACCGAATGTGAACGAGAGACATTGTGCAAATGAACACAGTTTTGACGCATTCTTGTCTGAAGGAAGAACAGTACTGGCTCTGGAGCAGAATGTCTCCACGCAGTGTTTATGTGGAGTCTGGAGTTGCTTGGGAAACAGGCCTTCCTCCTCTGCTCGGAGAAGATGGGAGGGTGGGGAGCAGAGGGCCGAGAACAGAGAGGAGAAAAAAGCTTAATGAAAGGATGGCAGTGGCAGCAGTACAGTTAACCCATCCAAAGGGCTTTGACTTCTCAAACACGGCAGAAACAGGTGATGCCTCGTCACCTTATTAATTCAGTAACTTCGATACCTACCAAGTTAAACTTAAGGGTCGAGTTAACGCAAAATTCTTCATTTTACAGGGGGAAAAAAAGTTAAAACGTGTAAAATCTCTTGCTGCGTTTTTGTAAACACAGATCTAAAACGCATCTTATTGTAACTTCCTGCTCGGCATCAGACACATTTTGTGCTTCAACTGGGATGAGAATCGATGGCGTTGGATCAGCAGACAGCGCTCTGACTGATGTGTAGCTTCTTTCTTCAGCTACTTTTCTCCATGTAGCCAGCCTACTTTCCTCCAGGTAGCCAGCCTACTTTCCTCCAGGTAGCCAGCCTACTTTCCTCCATGTAGCCAGCCTACTTTCCTCCATGTAGCCAGCCTACTTTCCTCCAGGTAGCCAGCCTACTTTCCTCCAGGTAGCCAGCCTACTTTCCTCCAGGTAGCCAGCCTACTTTCCTCCAGGTAGCCAGCCTACTTTCCTCCAGGTAGCCAGCCTACTTTCCTCCAGGTAGCCAGCCTACTTTCCTCCAGGTAGCCAGCCTACTTTCCTCCATGTAGCCAGCCTACTTTCCTCCATGTAGCCAGCCTACTTTCCTCCAGGTAGCCAGCCTACTTTCCTCCAGGTAGCCAGCCTACTTTCCTCCAGGTAGCCAGCCTACTTTCCTCCAGGTAGCCAGCCTACTTTCCTCCAGGTAGCCAGCCTACTTTCCTCCAGGTAGCCAGCCTACTTTCCTCCATGTAGCCAGCCTACTTTCCTCCAGGTAGCCAGCCTACTTTCCTCCAATAAAATATAAGTGTTCCTAAAGTGTTAGGAAATGTAGCTGGCTACATACTTTTCCATGATGAACATTAGAAATGTTATGGGAATACATGCATAATGGCTCTCGAATTATTTTGCAAAAATTGTAAGCTCTTTGACTGCCTGCAAGATAGCATTGCACGTCTATTGTCATTGGATGAAAACGAAGCTGTTTTCTGACGAATGTGTTGCACTAATGTATATTCTGTGAAAGGAAACTATAGTTGCATATCTCTGATCTCTCTCTCTATTGAAGAAAAAAAAACACTGTTGAATTTCAATATAAAACGTGACCCTTGTTAATACACAGCTGGACTCACCTGCTACCTTTTTCTCCTGGTGTGCTATTTACAAACCAACACGTGACTGGTGCAACAGTTCTAGCGAACTGTGTTAAGCTTCATAAAATGTGAAATGAAGAACACGATCTGCTTTATCTCAACGTAAAAAGTAGATACAGTCAGATAGTAACTTATACCCTGGTATACATTCGAAAGTATTCAGACCCCTTGACTTTTTCCACATTTTGTTACGTCACAGCCTTGTTCTAAAATTGATTAAATATTTTTTGTTTGTTCATCAATCTACACACAATACCCCACAATGATAAAGAAAAAACAGGTTTTTAGACATGATATTTTTTTACAAAGTATTCAGGCCCTTCACTCAGTACTTTGTGGAAGCACCTTTTGGCAGCGATTACAGCCTTGTCTTCCTGGGTATGACGCTACAAACTTGGCACACCTGTATTTGGGGAGTTTCTCCCATTCTTCTCTGCAGATCCTCTCAAGCTCTGTCAGGTTGGATGGGGAGTGTTGCTGCACAGCTATTTTCAGGTCTCTCCAGAGATGTTCGATTGGGTTCAAGTCCGGGTTCTGGCAGGGCAACGCAAGGACATTCAGAGACTTGTCTCAGAGCCACTCCTGCGTTGTCTTGGCTGTGTGTTTAGATTCGTTGTCCTGTTGGAAGGTAAACCTTCGCCCCAGGCTGAGGTCCTGAGTGCTCTGGTGTAGTTTTTCATCAAGGATCTCTTTGTACTTTGCTCCATTCATCTTTCCCTCGATCCTGACTAGTCTCCCAGTCCCTGCCGCTGAAAAACATCCCCACAGCATGATGCTGCCACTACCACCATGCTTCACTGTAGGGATGCCACCACCATGCTTCACCGCGCCAGGTTTCCTCCAGACATGACACTTGGCATTCAGAACAAAGAGTTCAATCTTGGTTTTATCAGACCAGAGAATCTTGTTTTTCATGGTCTGAGGGTCCTTTTAGGTGCTTTTTTTGGCAAACTCCAAGCAGGCTGTCATGTGCATTTTACTGCTGGTACAGGGACAAGGTGGATTCTTAATTCAGTAGCTGAGACACAAGACGTATGTGACAGAAAATCACGGACTACAAAAAGAAAAACAGCAACGTCTTGAACACCGACGTCACGCTTCCAGAGAAGCTAAACACCTGTGTGCTGCTGGCTGGTGTGTTTACGGACATGTACAATCGCTCCCGGTTTGTTGTCCCCACATGACGTAGGACTTTCAACATTCGTCTCTCCCGAGCCCGTACGGGAGTTGTAGCGATAAGATAGTAGCTACTAACAATTGGACACCACGAAATTGGGGAGAAAAAAAGTGGTACAAAATAAACAACAACAAAAAAAGAGACCAGTCAAGAATCACCAACACCTTAGACCCACTTCAGTTTGCATACCGCCCCGATGCAATCGCCATCACAGCCCTATCTCATTTGGACAAAAGGAATACCTAATGCTGTTCATTGACTACAGCTCAGCATTCAACACCATAGTACCCTACAAGCTCTGTACGCTCGTCATTAAGCTGGAGGCCCTGGGTCTCAACCCCGCCCTGTGCAATTGGGTCCTGGACTTTCTAACGGGCCGCCCCCAGGTGATGAAGGTAGGAAACAACATCTCCACTTCGCTGACCCTCAACAATGGGTCCCCACAAGGGTGCGTGCTCAGCCCCCTCCTGTACTCCCTGTTCACCCACGACTGCGTGGCCAAGCACGCCTTCAACTCAATCATCAAGTGTGCAGACGACACAACAGTAGTGGGCTTGATTAACAACAACAACGAGACAGCCTACAGGGAGGAGGTGAGGACACTGAGTGGGGTTTCAGGAAAACAACCTCTCACTCAACGTCAACAAAACAAAGGAGATGATTGTGGATTTCAGGAAACAGCAGAGGGAGCACTCCCCTATCCACATCGAAGGGACAACATTGAAGAAAATGGAAAGTTTTAAGTTCCTTGGCGTACACATCACTGACAAACTGAAATGGTCCACCCACACAGACAACGTGGTGAAGAACCTCTGGAGGCTGAAGAAATTCGGCTTGTCACCTTAAACCCTCACAAACTTTTACAGATGCACAATCGAGAGCATCCTGGCGGGCTGTATCACCGCCTGGTACGGCAACTGCTCTGCCCACAACCGTAAGGCTCTCCAGAGGGTAGTGAGGTCGGCACAACGCATCACCGGGGGTGACCTACATGCCCTCCATGACACCGACAGCACCCGATGTCACAGGAAGGCCAAAAAGATCGTCAAGGACATCAACCACGAGCCACTGCCTGTTCACCCCGCTACCATCCTGAAAATGTATTCAATGTATCAAAAATTAAACACTGAAATACCTTATTTACATAAGAATTCAGACTTGAGATGTTTCTACAACTTGATTGGAGTCTACCTGTGGTAAATTCAATTGATTGGACAGGATTTGGGAAGGCACACACCTGTATAGATACAGTGCATTTGGATATGATTCAGACCCCTTGACTTTTTCCACATTTTGTTACGTTACAACCTTATTCTAAAATGGATTCAATTGTATTTTATTTTAGTCCTCTATCTACACTCAATACCCCATAATGACAAAGCAAAAACCTTTTTTTTTTTTTTTTTTAAACAGACATGCACTGTGAACTGTGGGACCTTTATATAGACAGGTGTGTACTTTTCCAAATCATGTCCAATCAATTGAATTTACCACAGGTGGACTCCAATCAAGTTGTTGAAACATCTCAAAGATGATCAATGGAAACAGGATGCAGCTGAGCTCAATTTCGAGTTTTGTAGCAAAGGGTCTGAATACTTATGTAAATAAGCTATTTCAGTTTAAAAATTTTAGTACATTTGCAAAAATGTCTAAAAACCTCTTTTCACTTTGACGTTATGGGGTATTGTGTGGAGATCGAAGTGTATATATATATATATTTTTTTTTTAAAATCCTGTATCGTAACAAAATGTGGGAAAAGTCGAGGGGTTTGAGAACTTTCAGAATAAACTGTATACAGATTCCCCCTAGCCTGGTACACAACACCCCTCTCTGTGATAGATTCCCCCTAGCCTGGTACACAACACCCCTCTCTGTGATAGATTCCCCCTAGCCTGGTACACAACACCAGTCTCTGTGATAGATTCCCCTAGCCTGGTACACAACACCCCTCTCTGTGATAGATTCCCCTAGCCTGGTACACAACACCAGTCTCTGTGATAGATTCCCCTAGCCTGGTACACAACACCCCTCTCTGTGATAGATTCCCCTAGCCTGGTACACAACACCCCTCTCTGTGATAGATTCCCCTAGCCTGGTACACAACACCAGTCTCTGTGATAGATTCCCCTAGCCTGGTACACAACACCAGTCTCTGTGATAGATTCCCCTAGCCTGGTACACAACACCCCTCTCTGTGATAGATTCCCCTAGCCTGGTACACAACACCCCTCTCTGTGATAGATTCCCCTAACCTGGTACACAACACCCCTCTCTGTGATAGATTCCCCTAGCCTGGTACACAACACCAGTCTCTGTGATAGATTCCCCTAGCCTGGTACACAACACCAGTCCCCCTGTGATAGATTCCCCTAGCCTGGTACACAACACCAGTCTCTGTGATAGATTCCCCTAGCCTGGTACACAACACCAGTCTCTGTGATAGATTCCCCTAGCCTGGTATACAACACCCCTCTCTGTATACAGATTCCCCTAGCCTGGTACACAACACCAGTCTCTGTGATAGATTCCCCTAGCCTGGTACACAACACCAGTCTCTGTGATAGATTCCCCCTAGCCTGGTACACAACACCAGTCTCTGTGATAGATTCCCCCTAGCCTGGTACACAACACCAGTCTCTGTGATAGATTCCCCTAGCCTGGTACACAACACCCCTCTCTGTATACAGATTCCCCTAGCCTGGTACACAACACCAGTCTCTGTGATAGATTCCCCTAGCCTGGTACACAACACCAGTCTCTGTGATAGATTCCCCTAGCCTGGTACACAACACCAGTCTCTGTGATAGATTCCCCCTAGCCTGGTACACAACACCGGTCTCTGTGATAGATTCCCCTAGCCTGGTACACAACACCAGTCTCTGTGATAGATTCCCCCTAGCCTGGTACACAACACCAGTCTCTGTGATAGATTCCCCTAGCCTGGTACACAACACCCCTCTCTGTGATAGATTCCCCCTAGCCTGGTACACAACACCCCTCTCTGTGATAGATTCCCCCTAGCCTGGTACACAACACCAGTCTCTGTGATAGATTCCCCCTAGCCTGGTACACAACACCCCTCTCTGTGATAGATTCCCCCTAGCCTGGTACACAACACCAGTCTCTGTGATAGATTCCCCTAGCCTGGTACACAACACCAGTCTCTGTGATAGATTCCCCCTAGCCTGGTACACAACACCCCTCTCTGTGATAGATTCCCCCTAGCCTGGTACACAACACCAGTCTCTGTGATAGATTCCCCCTAGCCTGGTACACAACACCGGTCTCTGATAGAGTCCCCCTAGTGCAGCACCCTCTACTCCTCCTCCCATTCCAGCACCGAGAACAAATGGCATTCAGGACCATTTAAAACTGGTAAACTGCAGGTTCTTCCGTTTCTGTGATCAAGACACACACAGAGTGGAGTCGGTGAGAGAAGTTAAAGAAAGAAGGAGGGAGACTTGATGAGAATTTTTCACTTTCTCTGTTTTTTTGTTTTTTTTCTCTTTCCCTCTTTTCACTATTTCAATTCAATGTCTTCATTGGCAGGGAAACATGTTAACATTGCCTAAGCTCTCCCTCTTCTCTCTCTCCCTCTTCTCTCTCTTCTCTCTCTCTCTCTCTCTCTCTCTCTCTCTCTTCTCTCTCTTCTCTCTCTCTCTTCTCTCTCTCTACCTCTTCTCTCTCTCATCATTCTCATCTTTCTCTCTCTCTCTCTCTCTCTCATCATTCTCATCTTTCTCTCTCTCTTCTCTCTCCCTCTTCTCTCTCTCCCTCTTCTCTCTATCTCGTTAAGGGCTGTGTTAATATGGTTTATTGTGAGAGTTCCTGGTTCTCTGTTGGGTTCCTGCCTGCTGTACACAAAGCTGTGGTGTAGCATAGGGAAGATACAATGGCTTGACACACACACACACACACACACACACACACACACACACACACACACACACATAAAAAACACACACACACTGCTCTCCAACCAGGTGTAAGACTGTATCAGCTTGGCCCATTGTTTGGAGGGCGGCCTGACACAGGCTTAGTCTACCTCTACCTCCTCTACCTCTACCTCCCCCTCTATGTCCCTCTACCTCCCTCTCTACCTCCCTCTCTACCTCTACCTCCCTCCCTACCTCTACCTCCCTCTCTACCTCTACCTCCTCTACCTCCCTCTCTACCTCTACCTCCCTCTCTACCTCCCTCTCTACCTCTACCTCCTCTACCTCCCTCTACCTCCTCTACCTCTACCTCCTCTACCTCGACCTCCCTCTCTACCCTCTCTACCTCCCTCTCTACCTCCCCCTCCCTCTACCTCCCTCTACCCTCTCTACCTCGACCTCCCTCGACCTCCCTCTCTCTACCTCCCTCTCTACCCCCTCGACCTCCCTCTCTCTACCTCCCTCTCTACCTCCATCTATCCCCTCACCCCGGCACACAATGGGTACCCCCTGCCCCCCCTCCTCTCTCCCACCAAAATCACTCATGTGACTAAATTCCTACCCCTCCATTTTGTTTTGTTTGGGCTCTCTCTCTTCTCTCTCTCTTCTCTCTCTGTGTTGTCCTCTCATTGCTCTTCGTTTGCCGTCTGGATCTAACGTAGATATTCATACACTTTTGGAGGAAAATGGAGGTTTGATGATAGGTTGTTTCTTTATGATTGACAGCCAATCGTGTTTAAATCCAGTATTAAAGTCTCTGAGTTGTTTCGAGGCCTGAAGCCCTGAGCTGCTCAACAGGTTGGAGTAACAGTACTGTTGGTGAGTGTTGCTGCTTCTGGTTAGGCTGTCTGTGTGGCTGTCTGTCTGTGTGGCTGTCTGTCTGTGTGGCTGTCTGTCTGTGTGGCTGGCTGTCTGTGTGGCTGGCTGTCTGTGGCTGGCTGCCTGTGTGGCTGTCTGTGTGGCTGGCTGTCTGTATGGCTGGCTGCCTGGCTGCCTGGCTGGTCTGCCTGTGTGGCTGGCTGCCTGTGTGGTGGCTGTCTGTCTGTGTGGCTGGCTGTCTGTGTGGCTGGCTGTCTGTCTGTGTGTGTGGCTGACTGTCTGGCTCTGTGTGGCTGGCTGTGTGTGGCTGGCTGTCTGTGTGGCTGACTGTCTGTCTGTGTGTGGCTGACTGTCTGTCTGTGTGTGGCTGACTGTCTGTCTGTGTGGCTGGTCTGGCTGGCTGGCTGTCTGTCTGTCTGTGTCTGTCTGGCTGTCTGTCT
>NC_056433.1:8349539-8357039 GCF_018296145.1 Oncorhynchus tshawytscha | reverse complement strand
CTTCTCTCCCTCTCTGTCTCTCTGTCTCTCTCTTCTCTCCTCTCCCTCTCGGTCTCTCTGTCTCTCTCTTCTCTCCCTCTCTGTCTCTCTCTCCTCTCCCTCTCAGTCTCTCTCTCTTCTCTCCCTCTCGGTCTCTGTCTCTCTGTCTCTCTCTCTCTGGCTCTCTCTCTCTCCCTCTCTGCCTCTCTGGCTCTGTCTCTCTGCCTCTGTCTCTCTCTGGCTCTGTCTCTCTGGCTCTGTCTCTCTGGCTCTGTCTCTCTGGCTCTGTCTCTCTGGCTCTGTCTCTCTGGCTCTGTCTCTCTGTCTCTGTCTCTCTGTCGCTCTGTCTCTCTGTCGCTCTGTCTCTCTGTCGCTCTGTCTCTCTGTCGCTCTGTCTCTCTGTCGCTCTGTCTCTCTCTCTCTGTCTCTCTCTCTGTCTCTCTCTCTCTCTCTCTCTGTCTCTCTCTCTCTCTCTCTCTCTCTCTCTCTCTCTCTCTCTCTCTCTCTCTCTCTCTCTCTCTCTCTGTCTCTCTCTCTCTCTGTCTCTCTCTCTCTGACTCACTGGCTCTCCCTCTCTTTCCCTCTGACTTTTATTTATTTTACCTTTATTTAATCAGGTAGGCAAGTTGAGAACAAGTTCTCATTTACAATTGCGACCTGGCCAAGATAAAGCAAAGCAGTTCGACAGATACAACGACACAGAGTTACACATGGAGTAAAACAAACATACAGTCAATAATACAGTATAAACAAGTCTATATACGATGTGAGCAAATGAGGTGAGATAAGGGAGGTAAAGGCAAAAAAGGCCATGGTGGCAAAGTAAATACAATATAGCAAGTAAAACACTGGAATGGTAGTTTTGCAATGGAAGAATGTGCAAAGTAGAAATAAAAATAATGGGGTGCAAAGGAGCAAAATAAATAAATAAATAAAAATTAAATACAGTTGGGAAAGAGGTAGTTGTTTGGGCTAAATTATAGGTGGGCTATGTACAGGGCTATGTACAGGTGCAGTATTTTGTAAATGACATCGCCAAAGTCGAGGATTGGTAGGATGGTCAGTTTTACAAGGGTATGTTTGGCAGCATGAGTGAAGGATGCTTTGTTGCGAAATAGGAAGCCAATTCTAGATTTAACTTTGGATTGGAGATGTTTGATATGGGTCTGGAAGGGGAGTTTACAGTCTAACCAGACACCTAGGTATTTGTAGTTGTCCACGTATTCTAAGTCAGAGCCGTCCAGAGTAGTGATGTTGGACAGGCGGGTAGGTGCAGGTAGCGATCGGTTGAAGAGCATGCATTTAGTTTTACTTGTATTTAAGAGCAATTGGAGGCCACGGAAGGAGAGTTGTATGGCATTGAAGCTCGTCTGGAGGGTTGTTAACACAGTGTCCAAAGAAGGGCCGAAAGTATACAGAATGGTGTCGTCTGCGTAGAGGTGGATCAGAGACTCACCAGCAGCAAGAGCGACCTCATTGGCCTGGCCTGCAGAACGAGCAATGCTAAGTGTTTCCCACAGCGTGTATGTGATATTTACACAGAGATATAGGTATGTTGTGTTCTCCATAGGTTAACCTATTTTTTTTTAAATGCAAGTGCTAAGTAGGTCATTTTTTTCCCTTCTATAGTCATTGGCGTCATCGGGAGGTTTGGTCGTGATTTGAGACTGTATTTCCTAGAATAGGACATGTTGTTTTTCAACATCAAAACTCAATGGTTGCTCAAAAAAGGGAAGAGGTCTGTCTGTGATAGGGCCTTTGTCTGTCTCTGGCTCTCTGGCTCTGTCTCTCTCTGGCTCTGCCTTCTTGACGTCTCAGTCGACCCGACAGGTCCTACAGGACCTAGTTTTGTGGCACCTGGACCACTGCCCAGTTGTGTGGTCATGTGCAGCTAAAGAACAAACATAGATGCATTGGGTCCAGAACAGAGCAGCATGTTGCACTTAGATGAACACGGAGGGAAGGCGCCTCATTAACATTCATGTCAGTCTCTCCTGGCTCAGAGTTGAGGAGAGATTGACTGCATCACTATTGTGGTCATTGTGCGAGGTGTTGATGTGTTGAAGGTACTGAACTGTCTGTTCAAGCAGTTGGTAACACAGTTCAGACACTAATCTGTACAACACAAGACATGCAACCAGAGGTCTCTTCACCGTTCAGACACTCATCTGTACAACACAAGACATGCAACCAGAGGTCTCTTCACCGTTCAGACACTCATCTGTACAACACAAGACATGCAACCAGAGGTCTCTTCACAGTCCAGACACTCATCTGTACAACACAAGGCATGCAACCAGAGGTCTCTTCACCGTCTCCACGTTCCAGAACAGTATTAAATATCGCCATGACTACATGAAACTCTCTGCCACCCCCAGGTAAAACGAGCTAGAAATATTTTTTTTATTTTTATTTTATAAAGCAGATAAAAGAACACCTTACTGACACAAAGGGGACTGTGAAGACCCACACATTTTTAAATACACTTTCCCCATCACTATAATACACTGCTCCAAAAAAATAAAGGGAACACTTAAACAACACAATGTAACTCCAAGTCAATCACACTTCTGTGAAATCAAACTGTCCACTTAGGAAGCAACACTGATTGACAATAAATGTCACATGCTGTTGTGCAAATGGAATAGACAACCGGTGGAAATTATAGGCAATTAGCAAGGAGTGGTTTTGCAGGTGGTGACCACAGACCACTTCTCAGTTCCTATGCTTCCTGGCTGACGTTTTGGTCACTTTTGAATGCTGGCGGTGCTTTCACTCTAGTGGTAGCATGAGACGGAGTCTACAACCCACACAAGTGGCTCAGGTAGTGCAGCTCATCCAGGATGGCACATCAATGCGAGCTGTGGCAATAAGGTTTGCTGTGTCTGTCAGCGTAGTGTCCAGAGCATGGAGGCGCTACCAGGAGACAGGCCAGTACATCAGGAGACGTGGAGGAGGCCGTAGGAGGGCAACAACCCAGCAGCAGGACCGCTACCTCCGCCTTTGTCCAAGGAGGAGCAGGAGGAGCACTGCCAGAGACCTGCAAAATGACCTCCAGCAGGCCACAAATGTGCATGTGTCTGCTCAAACGGTCAGAAACAGACTCCATGAGGGTGGTATGAGGGCCCGACGTCCACAGGTGGGGGTTGTGCTTACAGCCCAACACCGTGCAGGACGTTTGGCATTTGCCAAAGAACACCAAGATTGGCAAATTCGCCACTGGCGCCCTGTGCTCTTCACAGATGAAAGCAGGTTCAAACTGAGCACATGTGATAGACATGACAGTCTGGAGACGCCGTGGAGAACGTTCTGCTGCCTGCAACATCCTCCAGACCTGAATCCAATTGAGCACATCTGGGACATCATGTCTCGCTCCATCCACCAACGCCACATTGCACCACAGACTGTCCAGGAGTTGGCGGATGCTTTAGTCCAGGTCTGAGAGGAGATCCCTCATGAGACCATCCGTCACCTCATCAGGAGCATGCCCAGGCGTTGTAGGGAGGTCATACAGGCACGTGGAGGCCACACACACTACTGAGCCTCATTTTGACTTGTTTTAAGGACATTACATCAAAGTTGGATCAGCCTGTAGTGTGGTTTTCCACTTTAATTTTGAGTGTGACTCCAAATCCAGACCTCCATGGGTTGATAAATTTGATTTCCATTGATAATTTTTGTGTGATTTTGTTGTCAGCACATTCAACTATGTAAAGAAAAAAGTATTTAATAAGAATATTTCATTCATTCAGATCTAGGATGTGTTATTTTAGTGTTCACTTTATTTTTTTTGAGCAGTGCATATATTGTATTGTAATTTGCACTGTACAAGTAACAACATGAATTGGTACATGAGGCAGAAGTCACGCAGTGCGACCAATTCCATGTTACTTCTACAGTGCAAATTATTAGACCTAGACATTGTGTGTGTACTGATATGTCGGCTTTGTGACGTTTAAAAAAAACAACAACATGTATTTCAGTCCTCGATTCATAATGTTCTGTACTATGTGTTGTGGCATGTTTCACGTGGACCCCAGGAAGGGTAGCTGATACTTTTACAGCGGCTAAATAGGGATCCTAAAAAAATACGAAATTGCCCTGCCAATGTTGTTCTTGTCAAACCGTTTTGAAATTATATTTCCAAATTGTAGGTATAATATACAGTCATACTGGTATAGATCATTTGTTGTATTACTTGTGAGGCACAGCTGACAGTGAGCATAATAAATAGATAAATAATAAATAGATAAATAATAAATAGATAAATAATAAATAGATAAATAATACATAGATAAATAATAAATAGCTTTTTAATTTTTTTTTTTTAAAGGGGACTGATGGCCTGGATCTGATGGTCACTGAGGGGAGGAGGGACTAGGCATGGCTGCAAACGGGGGGTGGAGGCCAACTCCCCTCCTCCCTCTGCTGCGAAACGGGGGGAGGCCAACTGCCCTCCTCCCTCTGCTGCGAAACGGGGGTGGAGGCCAAACCATTCAATCCGTGTTGTTACTTCTATGACCTAGAGAAAGTGAAGTCAATATTAAAGAGCCAAGAATAATAATAACACCAGCTTATTGAAACATGTGTTTTATGGCTTTATAAAACTGATGAATAAAGATGTGTTGAACAACAACTTCACATGAACTCATAAAAACAGCAGCTCTTTGTTGTGTTCATTAAGTCTCTCTCTAGTCGTGGTTTTTAAAAGGTTTGAAATCTCACATTATCATCTTTGCCGTGCGTTTAAGGCTTCTTTTTGGCTCGAGAAAGATCACCGTTTCTGCAGTTATCTGATTGGCCAGCGGGAGGCCTGTAGATGCACTTGATTTGCTCTCTACCGGATAGGCAGACTTTTACCTTCAGACGTATGAAATGGTTTGAACACTTTGTGTCTTCCTGGCGCCGATGAATCAAGTGCGCCTACCATCAACAGCGCCAAACAAATAAAGAAAATTGGAACGCAGGGCTTTATCGTTGTTGTTTTAACAGAAATGTTTGGTGATCGGACAGATTCTACCAATTAACATATGGAATTGTTTTAAGATTGTCACAGCAAGGATAATTTAGCTATTTGATTTGGAATTCTACGACGCCTTAATTAAGCTATCAAAAAATATTTTAAAAAACGTATTTGACATTCGAATTTGGTCTGTCTGCTATTAGCCCATAGAAATGCATTGATTAACAGATTGACTACATGGAACATAAGGTAGTCGCCCCAAGAGTTGGTAGACCAAACCATTCATTGAGGGGGGCGATGGGGAGGGATGGGGGAGAGTTGGTAGACCAAACCGTTCGGAGAGATGGGGAGGGATGGGGGAGAGTTGGTAGACCAAACCGTTCGGAGAGAGGGGGAGGGATGGGGGAGAGTTGGTAGACCAAACCGTTCGGAGAGAGGGGGAGGGATGGGAGAGAGTTGGTAGACCAAACCATTCGACAAACTCCCTCTAGCTCGGCCACCTGACGAACCCCCTCTAGCTCGGCCACCTGACGAACCCCCTCTAGCTCGGCCACCTGACGAACCCCCTCTAGCTCGGCCACCTGACGAACCCCCTCTAGCTCGGCCACCTGACGAACCCCCTCTAGCTCGGCCACCTGACGAACCCCCTCTAGCTCGGCCACCTGACGAACCCCCCTCTAGCTCGGCCACCTGACGAACCCCCTCTAGCTCAGCCACCTGACTCTAGCTCGGCCACCTGACGAACCCCCTCTAGCTCGGCCACCTGACGAACCCCCTCTAGCTCGGCCACCAGACGAACCCCCTCTAGCTCGGCCACCTGACGAACCCCCTCTAGCTCGGCCACCTGACGAACCCCCTCTAGCTCGGCCACCTGACGAACCCCCTCTAGCTCGGCCACCTGACGAACCCCCTCTAGCTCGGCCACCTGACGAACCCCCTCTAGCTCGGCCACCTGACGAACCCCCTCTAGCTCGGCCACCTGACGAACCCCCTCTAGCTCGGCCACCTGACGAACCCCCTCTAGCTCGGCCACCTGACGAACCCCCTCTAGCTCGGCCACCTGACGAACCCCCTCTAGCTCGGCCACCTGACGAACCCCCTCTAGCTCGGCCACCTTTCACCACAGATGCGGAATGGCGAAATGGGCAGATGCAGTGGATAGAGATATGCAGTCCATGTGTCTATTGTTTAAATGGACAGATTTAATTTATTATGTTAATTTGGATTTCCACGGGGCTGCAGAAATTGTTGTTGAAGGGTTATTTGATGGACAATGGCTGTTGACTATACTTGAAGCAAGGTAAACCATAGCCATGGAGCGTAACATAAAACAGACAGGTGTTGTTGCGTCCAAGGTAATCTCTATAGTATTATAAAGGACGTGTAACACGCTAGGCTAGTCATGTATATCCAGAGGTTTCTCTCTCTCTCTACTTCCTCTTTCCTTCTAACTTTTCCCATCAGCTAATAGCACGTGTAAGTGTCAACACGTCCTAAGAGAGACACACACACACACACACACGAGAAAGGGAGGCACTCAACAGGGTTGACCGATTTGTTCGCTAAGAAAATGTCAGTGAACCAGGTCAGTGATTTGGGCTAATTTAGTTATCAGAGTAACTTAAAGGTTGTGGCTGTAAAACAGAATAGGACAGGACTCATTCAGTCTCTAGTCCTGATAACACCACAGCTCTGGCTCTGGTCCCGATAACACCACAGCTCTGTCTCTAGTCCCAATAACACCACAGCTCTGTCTCTAGTCCCGATAACACCACAGCTCTGTCTCTAGTCCCGATAACACCACAGCTCTGTCTCTAGTCCTGATAACACCACAGCTCTGTCTCTAGTCCCGATAACACCACAGCTTTGTCTCTAGTCCTGATAACACCACAGCTCTGTCTCTAGTCCCGATAACACCACAGCTCTGTCTCTAGTCCCGATAACACCACAGCTCTGTCTCTAGTCCCGATAACACCACAGCTCTGTCTCTAGTCCCGATAACACCACAGCTCTGTCTCTAGTCCCGATAACACCACAGCTCTGTCTCTAGTCCCGATAACACCACAGCTCTGTCTCTAGTCCCGATAACACCACAGCTTTGTCTCTAGTCCCGATAACACCACAGCTCTGTCTCTAGTCCCGATAACACCACAGCTCTCTCTAGTCCCGATAACACCACAGCTCTGAGGGAGGGGTTGAGTGAGAGGGAGGGGGGTTGAGTGAGAGGGAGGGAGGGGTTGAGTGGGGGGAGGGAGGGGTTGAGGGGAGGGAGGGGTTGAGTGAGAGGGAGGGAGGGGTTGAGTGGGAGGGAGGGAGGGAGGGAGGGGTTGAGTGGGAGGGGGATGGGTTGAGGGGGGAGGGATGGGTGGGAGGGAGAGGGAGGGATGGGTTGAGTGGGAGGGAGGGATGGGTTGAGTGGGAGGGATGGGTTAAGGGGAGGGGTTGAGGGGAGGGAGGGAGGGATGGGTTGAGTGGGAGGGAGGGATGGGTTGAGGGGAGGGAGGGAGGGCGGAATGGGTTGAGGGGGAGGGAGGGAGGAATGGGTTGAGTGGGAGGGA